>NC_142800.1:77887552-78222241 GCF_049724085.1 Artemia sp. Qi Xiang Cuo
TGATTTATTGGATTGTCTCTTTGTAGACAGTCTAAACTTCTTTATTCTGCCACTATGAAATCACATTTTTTATTCTTTTACAGTGGGTCATTTGAAGGAAAGGCTGATCAGGAACTATTTATTGTTGATACACCCTCAGAAGAAGGTACCCCACAAGAGAAGCCTGTCAAAAAGAAGAAAACAAAAAGGGGTACAAGTCCACTAAGGTGTTTTAAAATTCTTGAGCCTCTTACTGCTGTCCAAGATCCTATTTCTAAAAGGTATTTGTCATTGGTTACTTATTTACAATACTATTGTCTTACTATTGCTGAGGCATTAACAGTAGTAAGGTAAACAATTGCTTTCCAGAAAAGCTTTCCTTAATATTTAAAAGAAAATAGTTGGGCTTGGTGATTGAACTGTAGATTTGTAGGATTTGATATTTGACCTTACTTTTTGAAAGTTATTGTTTGATTGATTCAACTGATTTCTATTTTCTCCACTATTTTACATCCACTATTTTCTTCAAAAATCAGGAAGTTTGTCTGTTTACCTTACAAGAAGTTCAGGTGTTTCTATATTATTGCCAACCTTTATACCCTTGTAGAATACTTTCAGAAGAATTGTGGCCACTTCTGGACTTGGGATTCTAGGACTCAGCCCAAGTGAGATTTTCTGAATTTTGTCATCAGACCAAGTGCAGTGATGAAGAGTTGGAACGACTGGTCGAATTTAAATACCTGGGAAGCTTGATTGAAAACACTGGCTCATTGCAGAAATAAGTAGCTTCACGTGCAGGGCAAGTAAGTGGAGCTTTCAAAAGAATAAAGAGAATCTGGCAACCAAATGACTTTACTTCGTGTCAAACTTAAACTTTTCAATAGCAATATTTTGTTGATTCTGAAGTACACAATGGAGAGTAAGAGTTTCGGATTCTGGCCTTTGAAAATGCATGTCTCCAAAGAATTCTGAACTTACACTGGAAAGATCAAGCCTTAAACGTTGATATCTGAAAAATGTCCTACCAGCCTCTTGCTACAAATATCATCTGCCAACGTTGATAGCAGTATTGTGTTTGTGACATCGGAGCAAGAACGTCAGATTCTGGCCTTTGAAAATGCATGTCTCCAAAGAATTCTCAACATACACTGGAAAGATCAAGCCTTAAATAGAGCTTTTCAGGAGACCCATATCTTCCTCATCTTACCTCCCGTAAATATAAATACAAAAAAGTGTTTGTATTTTTGTATTTATATACACTTTTTTGTATTTATATATATACGGGAGGTAAGATGAGGAAGATATGGGTCTCCTGAAAAGCTCTATTCTGATCCAAAGCTTTCAAAGTTACTCCAAATCCCCCCCCCCCCCTTGGATAAAGAATCCAGGGTACGGTTCTGTATACTTGACGGAGCACTCTCACTAAATGAAAATGCTATAACATGTCACAAAAAAATCTGCATAATCAAGCAACTGTTTTGACACTTTTGTATTTATTGCTACCACTTTTGCTACCTCGCCCTGGGAAACAAGTAGACATTTAAACATTTATCTAAAGAAAAAGAATAAAAATTTCATTTTTATTTCGTCATTGTTTGTAATTAAAGTGTATTTAAACAGTTTTTCATGAACTTTTGACTTGAAGGCTTTCCTATAATGATCCGTCATGAGATAGATTGCAAAAGAAAAACGACTTGCTTTTTGCCACACGCGGGCAGTAGCTTAAATGCTGGCACACCTTTATTTTGCCAACTGATTATAGTTCATAACTTCCGTGAAAATGAGTTCAATATAAGTATTTACAGCTTTTATAATATAGTACAAAAAAGTAAATAAAAAATCTAAAGCATGCAGTATCAATCATATGACTTAATAATTTTTCTGAGGCACTGATCGCTCTAAATTTTTGGTTAAAATTTATTGGTTCGTGCCAATATAGTGTTAAAATGGTGTTATGGTGTTAAAATTTATTGGTTTATGTCTATGGTGTTTAACAAGCCTTGGTCATAGATGGCTGAACTGAATACTATCAACAGCAAAGGGAGATTTTTCCAAGACCCCCCACCAAGTCTTTACAATATTCTTCTCTTTCTACTATATGTTTCTTAGGTAAGCCACTAAGAATATAGTTGGTTGAAAAGAGGACGTCATGTAGGCAGATCCGCCAATCGAAGGGGACAGCAGTTGTCCCCTAAACTATGGATTGTACTCTTTCTGGTATTTTCATTTGAGAAGTCGAAAAAGAAACAAATCCCCCCTTCCTGATTTTGAAAATGCCTTTTTTGTATCTTGATTAAAAACAGTTCTTGTACCCCCTCCCCCTTCTACATTTTCATAAATTGGTGCCACTGCATATAGGAGAGCCAATATAATTAAGGCATGCTTTCCCTATGGTATTTTGAAAAGAGAATTATATAATAAAACCGTGTCAATTATTTAGAGTGCATTTTAGAAGTCAGTTACTATTAACAATTCTTAATGATGTCTTATTAATTATTTTCTTTCATTCATTTATTTACTACTGACTATAAAAAAACATAAACTAAAACCCTGGAAGCCAATCTTGTGCAGGGTAAAAAAAAGTATAGACAACGAATTGATAATGAAAAGAAACTGAAGAACATCATATTAATACAAAACAGCATCAACAATATGACAAAAAGAGGAAAAAAAAAGAAATCGCAAAGATGCATAAGGTCAACTCAAGTAACCTAGACAAAGTAAAAACCAAATAATAATGAGAGAAAGAACAACCATTAATGAAGGTTCAGAAAGCAAAGTGAAAACATGGTTAAGAGAGCGTAGACACAAACACAGGACAGGAAAAAACAAAGAACAAAGATAGAGGGAATCATTATATTTACATATGATGAAGGCGGACAAGAATTATTATGTTTCCCAAATAACAACAGATTCGTGCGTTTATTTATTTAAAATAAGCAAAAGGTTCCAATTTCTTCTCCACTTACCCAAAATCAATTCTAGATTTTTGTTATTTAGTAATGAAGTTATTTGATGTTTGAGGTTGAGTGGTGAGATTGGTGTTAGCGGATATGGCTCTACCTTAAAGAACTTCAGAATAATTTGATTAGATACATTGATATTGAGTAATTTATTAAGATCTTAAAAAACTTAGTAAAATATCCGTTTAATGATTCAAGATGTACTTAAAAGTTTTAACCTAATTATAGTTTTATTAAGAATAATAACGAGTTCAACTTTTGAAATTAAAGCTTATTATAAAATTTTTAGTGGACAATTAAAAGGAACTGAATAGAAAACTAAATGAACTCAAAACCAAATACCAAATCAACCAAAGAACTAAGAATAAAAGAATAAAATAGAATTATAAAATAAATGATATAAAAGAATAAAATAAAGTTAACTGCTTCTAAAATAAACTAATAACTCTAAACTCTTAAATACCAAAAAATATTGAACCATTTGAAGTCGAAACTAAATTTATGTTGCTTAGGCAGTATGCCAGTTGAATTTTAAAATTTTTACATGTAATGTACTTTTAAACGTATCGGGAACAAACAAAACAGACAAATTGGCACAAGTATCTAACCCCTTGTTTTGGTCTTCGTCTTCGCTATCCGTAAAAATCGCAGTGGAATCTGAGGAAGAGATTTAAAAATATTGTATTGACTTTGCAGCGAGTTGAACTTTTAGTCCGGGCGCCAGGTGTTGAAAATGTGAAACATACCACGGCGGAATGGGGCAGACACGAGAATTAGCCTACGTCCCCCCCCCCCCACCCTAAAATGACCATGCTGATTCGAAAAATACCAACGGCACTTGCTTACGAGGGGTGGAACACTCCGAAACTTGACACATTTGGTGTTTCATGCAAGAAAATGCGTCTTCCACAAAGTTTGAGGTGCAGTTCTCTGCTCAAATACGAGATAGAGGCCATAGAATGTCTTCATAACAAACTAACACGATGAGTTAGAAAAAATGGCAGCAATGACGCAGGTAAAGACACTAAACAAAGTCAGAACTAACAATATTTATTTAATATTCACATTCCCAAATTCATTCCTGTTTTTTTCCTAGTATCCCTCATTTCAAGTCACGCACATTTATTCCTCATCTGAATCAGCTTCGGCCTCGCAGCACTTCCCACAAAGAGAGCAAAAAATATCGCAACATCTATCTGCACATCGACATTTTTGTCCACAAGATTTACACTTGCATTATGGTAAAGTTTTCTGAATACCGGATGGCTAAGCAGGAAGGGTTGATTTAATGGGTACTATGCATATGTTCTTCATCTCCCATCCAAAATCATGCGGAGAAAGGTACGTGGGGCGAGGCGTAAGGGCCAGCAGAATAATGGACCACTGGGAAATGCACCTTTTCACATGTAAGTCAAACGAGTCGTCGGTTGGATGCAGGCTCTTCAGTGTTTTCCAGCGAGGGAACAAGTGAACGAGGAGGTCATTCAAACACGAAAATTCCTCTTATTTCCTGTATGAGGCGATCAAAATCTCGCAAACATAGCTTCATAATATCTTCCTCAAGCTTAACTACTCGGTCGATTTGAACCAAAATCTGTTCACTGAGAGCAGATATTTGAGGTAACCACGGCACGGCTACTCGAAGGATCGTCCTCTTTCCTTTGGAGAAAATGAAGCTCACAGTATCACTTCCGGTGAAACAGTGCAAAAACACAATTGAATTCACTAGAAATGGCGGGAGTCTATTTTCAAGTTCAGTGATCGAAATGACTTTGTCCCGCAAGCGAACCAAAACATTAGGGTTGGCATGGCCTTGCTTCTCAATCGTCTTAAAAGACCGAAGCAAGATGACCACAATGTCTGTGTCATTTGCTTCATTTGCTATTTATCATTCTGTTTAAACCAATAGTCGAAGATGACCCTGGTAGAAGAAGGGGTTTAAAAAGATATACTTATTGATTTTATAGCCAGTTGAGCCTTACCCTTTTTAACCGTTGGTATCGTTACGGATTAAACGTGCAACCATGTTATTGGGGAACTACGTCATTGCAGTGCGCTTTTACTTATAATCGCTGCGTAACCGCACGGAGACAATTTACTTGCCCTCAAATATATGTGAAACAAAGGAAATGGTGTAAATTAATGGTGTATATAAATTTAAATGGCGTATATAATGGAGGAAGCTAAAACTAGCAATATAACCAAGTTGGTACCAGAATACTATCCGTCGCTTTTCATAATTATACTACTATAGATAGACGCTGCTATAAATAAAAGAAACATCTGTCAGTAGAAGTACATAGCTCCTCATCCATGATGACGGCCCTAGTCTAACTAGTGATTCTTAATTAAGACTCCCTCACTTATCTTTTAATTGTGTTTTCCCAATTCTTTTGATCAAATAAAAGATAAACTCGTTTGTAGGAGTCTCGAACCCCTTAGCCAAGAAGATGGCTGTGCTCCAACAACCTATTCTTACTTGCACTTCCCTCTCCGTAGCTGACATGAATGCAGATTTTTCGTAGCTTTAAATGCATCAGAAGCAATGGTGCACCAGCTAGCAAAAAAGGCCAAATTCTAATTGCAAAGATGACCAAGGCATAAATGCCAGTTGTTGCTTGCAAGTCCCGCCATTGTCTTAAAATTTGAACCACCTGTTTTTTTTAATGGCTACCACAGCAGTGAAGTTATCAACCCCTTGAAATTGATTTCAATAGTATACCACACCATCGAAATTTTATACGAAAAACACGGATTTCATATAATTTGACCTGCTCATCAAAGACTATTGATCAACATTGAAAAATTCACTTGTAGTTCCAAAAAGTAGATGTTCTTGCCGTGAGCCAACCTACATAGGAGCAGAGTGAACGCTCCAATTTTTATTGTGGTTGGGCCAGGTAACCGTCGTTCATTTCCAGTCGAAAGCAGAAACATGGCTCAATGGAGCAAAAGCTTAGGTGCCTAAGTTCAGATAGTCTCTTCCGCCATAGACGATAAAACACCAGTTCAACTCCCACACTGTAGACTCTGGCTCAATTACTAGCGAAAAACGTCCTTTTTGGCCCCAGGCAAGAACTATACGCTGCTTTCCAAAATGTAATTTCGCATTAATCAATCCGACTTGAGGTAAACCATTTTTGGTAGAAACCGCGGACATTAGACCCTTACCACTTCCTAGCAATATGGTGAAATCGTCGGACTAGGACAAAAACAAAAGCAAGAGAAAACGGAGGCGTTATTCCTGTATCACAGTTATGCATTTTGTTCGTTCCATACATCAAACAGGGTCGTGGTAACGAGCGTAAGTAAGGAGCGACCCGGCTCACTAGCAACCAAAACTCTAAAAAAAAGGAATTTTGATACAATCAGATATATCAATAGAATAAGATTTTTATGCTGATTTCGAATAATTAAGTTTGATTAAGTTTAGACTTACCCATCAACGATTACAAGCCTGACAAAATTTGTCTGATTTTCAAAAAATGGGAGAAACACCCCCTAGAAGTCATAGAACTTAAATGAAACTCACACCATCAGATTCACCGTATCAGATAACCCTACTGTAGAGGTTTCAAGCTCCTTTCTGCAAAAATGTTGATTTTTTTTTGTCAGAAGAAAGATCACGGATGCGTGTTAATTTGTTTAATTTTTTTTTACAGGGGTGATCGTACCGACCCAGTGGGCCCAGAATGCCGAGAGAAGGCTCATTCTAAAGGAAATTAAAAGCTCTAGTGCCCTTTCTAAGTGACCAAAAAAATTTGAGGGCAACTAGGCCCCCTCCCACGTCACTTTTTTCCCAAAATCGTCCGATCAAAATTTTCAGATAGCTATTTTGTTCAGCATAGTTGAAAGGCTTCCATCATTTTCTGGTTTTTCGATGATTATTGTAGCGCTTATTGTATTGTTTTTTGCCGTAATCGATCAGGGCATAGCTGTTTACTAATGCCGTTTATAATATTTAGGACCTAGTACTATTAATGTTAAATCTTGAGAACTACCAGTGATGAGCCCAGCTAGGGAGGTGCTAGGGTTTCGTTGGTACCCCCATCCTGAGGAAAATGAAGACATTTAAATAAATTATCAAAAACGGAAATGTGACATACTCCCATTTAAATCCTGATAAAAGGAAAATCCTGGCAGTACTTCTTTCTCTCCACCCCCTGCCCCCGGTAAAAGTTCCTGATGGTACTCTTGCTACCAGCCACCAATGATGG
This sequence comes from Artemia sp. Qi Xiang Cuo, assembly GCF_049724085.1. Classification (NCBI taxonomy): domain Eukaryota; kingdom Metazoa; phylum Arthropoda; class Branchiopoda; order Anostraca; family Artemiidae; genus Artemia; species Artemia sp. Qi Xiang Cuo. The sequence continues at coordinate 77,894,712 of NC_142800.1, forward strand.
TAAAAGCCATTGTCTCATCAGCCATTGTGTAAATTGGTGTTTGCCACTTAATATTTTACTTTTAGAAATACTGGAAAGCCAAGTCTTCCCAGGTATCTGAGAAAAAAGAACCTTGCTGCTCACAAGCCGAAACCTGCCAGAGTGCCACAAATTTCCTCTGATGGTGATAGGAAAGCATATGATATTTGGTCTGATGGAACTCCCCTAGAAAGACAGCCTCAAGTTGTGAAAATTAACTCTGCCGATTTGTTTCCCCAAGTAAAAAGGTAAATTTGGGTTTTATTAAATTTTTATATATTTTTTTCACCTTTTTTTTTATAGTGATAGTCATCATGGCATCAAACTAAAGATTACATGATCCCAGTATTGATATTCTACCCTACCATTCAAAGCTGTTTTTTGTTTTGGGGGGGGGGGGCTGAAGTACTCTTGCTTAAAGTTATGAAACACTGAAGGTTTCGTCAGAGTGTTATTTTTTCAGAAGATATTAGCTCATTTTATGGCAAATGAACTGAACAACTCTATTTCTTTAGCTTTACAATATTTGTAACATTGTCAGCATTTTAACAGTTGCTTAGAGCTTCTCAGATCATTCTAATCCTTGTTACGTTAAACATTAGTATTACAGGATTGCGCAAAACGAACAGAAGATGAAACTCGAGTTGTTCTCTTAAAAAAGGGATACATTCCAAACTTGGTAGTTAAAAGCTTAATACGTTATCCTTGTAATTTGTATATATTTTTTTAATTTTTGCTTCACATTTGGCTGGAGATAAAAGAACCTGCTTTTTCCAAAGGCTTGTATTTGTTTACGTGTTTTTGTTTCTATCTAGATTATGTCCTACACACTAATCTAGGCCTGAATACGCCTTCAGTTAAAATTGAAATTAAAAATGCGCTTGTTTTAATTTTTATACTTTTGGTAGTAACGCTACTTTGAAAGAATATATAGTATTTTCTAGTCGTGTTAAAAATACGCTTAAAAATGACAAATCTGTCAACGGTATATTTTAGACAGCTGCGCTAAGTGAATAAAAGTAGTTTGAAATAGTAGACTACCCTTTTCAGGTTCAAACCCCCCGTAACATGCCAAAAAAATCTAATACGTGAGCGAATGGTGTATATTTCTACAGCACGTTCTTTTTTTCAAATGACAATTGACGGTTGGTCTCAGTCGAAAAAAAACAACAAACAAAAAAGTAATCTTAATAGCAATATCACTCATATATGTCAGTAAAAATGACCAGTTAGTCGGTAAAATCCACTGGCCAAAGCCAACATTGGCCAAAGCGCACAAATCCAGTCCTAGCCGACTGGATTGGTGCGCTGGATTTAGGATTCTTTGTCTGAGAGGGCGCGGGTTCGAATCCTAGTGCACTCAATTATTTGGTTTGGAACATGGGTCAGTGGCGTGACTCTGTAAGCTCAGCTAGAGTCGACCCAGCTCTAAATGGGTACCTGGAGAAATCTGGGGAAGATAAACAGGAAGGGTGTGCGAAAGCACAGGATGGTTGGCCCCCAACCCCCCATTGCACTTCCTGGCTTAAGCGCCAAGAAACGGAGATCAGCACCGCCGGTAGGAACTGTAAAGTCCAATGTCGTATTCTTCACATTTTACAAAACAGGCTATATACTATCTCCATAATCAAAGTGACAATTTAACTCATAAACGAGCAGCAATTACTCTATTTTGAGAGGAACACTTAAGCTCGGCTTAACTCCCCCCCCCCAAGCTAAGAACACAGGAATTTAGCATGTACACGGGACACACAGAATTTGATGGCTAATTTTAAACTTGATTTATTTCACATATTTAAATTCACCATAAGAATATGAATTTTTTTTATTAATAAATTGTTATCAAAACCCCATTTTTTATGAAGTTCAGACCTTTTGACTCAGGTCGTTACTTGCTTACAGTCAGCAATGACAATCGATCAAAATCCAAAGCTGGTCAATTTAAGGTGTAATATAATTCGTGAAAAATTCGGGTTGAGCTATCTGGGATACTTGCTGCAAAGCTGCCATGGTAATTCCAAACCACTTAGCAAAGAGAAGACGCCTATACTGTGAGGTCTTTTGCACAAAAAGGGGTTAGGCTGTGAAAGCAAATCTAGGAATGTATTACATAGGCTAAAGACCAAGGGTTGAAAAGAGGATGCTACCACAGAATGTCCATTGTTGTTGGGACAAGGGTCAAGTTGGACAGGTGAGAAAAAATTGTTAAGATTAAGAAAACAAACAGCCCGTAGAAGGAAAAGACAAAACTAAATCGACGTGGATATTTCGCCTGTGTAAAACAAGGCGTCTTCAACGCTAAGACCAAAGATAAAATCTAAAATAACCTAAAACTAAATAAAATCTAAACGAAGAAATAGAAACCCCAATATTTATATATACAATTGTTGCTACTCTATTTAGCTTCTGTGGTGTTCAATCACAACAGTAACAATTGTATAAATAGATATTGTTTTTTCTCTTGATTTCAAATTTTATTTAATCTAAGGTTGTTTGAGTTTGTTCTTAGTGTTGAAGACGCCTTGTTTTATACAGGCGAAATATCCGCGTCGATTTAGTTTTTTCTTTTACTTATAATGGCCGTAGTCCTGTTCGTTTTCTTAATCTTGAGATTTTTCTCTCTCTTTGTTTTTGTCATTGCTGGCCAGGTCGACTTTAGATCTTTCACTTATAAACACGAGGATTTCATGGAACATGAAGATGAGGCACCATAGGAAACAGCTCCTTGTTTTTAGTTGACTTGATAGTTAAGCATCACTTAAGCAGAGAATACAGAGAAACAGGGAAAATAGGAGGGAAATCCATCCTCCCTCCATATTGAGTCGAAGGCCCTCCGCCTCACAAAACTTGAAAGACTCCCAGAAAACTACTATTTCTCTGATTGACAGGTGGATTTTGTAAGGTTAGACTTACGTACGCGTATGTTCGAAAATATGCTCTGTATAAGAGTATATGAAGATTGCACGTTTCTATGGCTAAATTCTTCCTATTTTTTTCCTATTCAGAAATAGACTTTGTCATCTTTCGCTTTCTTTTATCCCTGTGGAAAACAATGCTCTTTGGCCCTGAGTGTTTTATAGGGTATTCTGATTATAAGTGGCGATATATAGAATCATATGACATGCTTTACTCCCATCTTTAAATAATTATTTATGAAATAATGTTGCCTATTGATTTCAGGCACTTGTTGGAAAGCACTTGTGATCGAGTCATGGATCGGCCGAGACATCGTTTAGATAAAGTTTCAAAGTTGCCTGCTGTTGAAGTGCCGGATCCTGGCCAATCATATAATCCGACTTTTGCTGATCATCAAAACTTGATGCTCAAAGCTCATCTAATTGAAGCGGAAAAGGAAGAAGCAAAGGCTAAAATCAATAGGAAAGTTGAAGACATGATTAAAAATGTCGCGGGCTTGCCTACAGAGGTAGGGTTTTTATTTCTGAGATCAGTTCTATTAGGGATGGCAAAATGTTCTTATTTAGCTGCTTAAAACATATCAAGTCTATATGTTTTATTTTTTTAAGCTTTGGCTTTTCAATGTCCAATTTGGCTAAAAAAGCTGTAAAATGAATATGCTTATCTCCCAGCATCGATTTTGTCTCATAGAGCAGTTTCTGTAAGGGCCGTTTTCATATAATATGATCTTTTATCATATTATAATATTTCTCTTATTTCTCATCTTTTTTATCATCAATTTAAAAAAATTTATCCTATTTTGCTGTACATTTTTGACTTTTTTAAATTTCAGTAGTTTTAATTTTCTTTTACACTTTAGAAATTAAAGGACATAAAGCGAAAATAACGAGGCTAAGATAGTCTTTTCTGCATTTATATGCAGTGTCACAATAAAACCATTCCTCTATTCGCAAGATACTACATCATCAGTCCATATTTTAGTCAGAAGCTGAAAAGGGGGCTCTCTCACTGCCTTTTTTGTATTGGTACAAAATTTGTCAGCGAAAAGTGTGATTGATGTCACTGTTGTTAGACAAGGCTGCAAAAGTTAGGCATCTAAGCTTTTGGATCCTCATATCTTTGCATTAAGTTATTTAATCAATTCTGAACCTGAATGTTTGTACAAATTCCATTCGAAACTTGGTATGTGACAACGTTGGCAAAAGGGCTTTGAAAAGCACCACTGGATTGCTAGTGTTTTTTTTATTATTATTAACGTTGAGACATAGGCACTTCCGTATTTATTACATATATTTAAAGATTAGGTACAATAAGAAGATAAATGGAATAAATAAATAAAGAGAAATGAAATATTTACCATGTAGTGACCCTTTCAGCACTGAATTCGTACACATAGAAATAATAGCGTAGAAAAAATAAAATAAATAAAGTAAAAAAAAACACACTGATAAAATGATTGCTGTAGGAGCCTTGATTTCCTAGTTAATTTAAAATAAGTTTTATAAATAACTGAAATTCAATTTCATTGATCAAACTCGTGTTTGATTTCGCTATTCTAAATACTAGTTCCAAAAGTGGAAAGCTTGAACTTGAACTAAAAGCTTGAACTTGAACTTGAACACAAGCTTGAACTAAGCTTGAACTTGCCGAAATAAAGGAAGCTGTTGTGTTTAGTAAATATATTTTTGTGAAAGTATGGGTAAAAGTGAAGATTAGTAACTCCAGTGAAATTTGACGATATATGGCTAAAGTGGATTTAGTTTCCAATTATTATGGAAAAAAAGACTTCAGCAACCTTTGAAATACCTTGGCCAATGTGTGAATTAGAACTTATTTAATAAATGGGTTGGCAAGTATTATAATAAATGGTAACCATGTAGCCTTGGTTGTTTCAGGTATTTGAACTGTGAAAATTTAGAATTAATTTTAAAATAAAAAACTAAATTTTAAGACGAAAACTGCTTTAATTAAAAATTGTCCAATACTTAAAAATTTGATTTCTTAAAGGAAAATTGGATGGCTGAAATGTGCCAAGGATTGGGCGATGAGAATGATGATGATGCTGATTCGGGTATTGCTGAAGAAGATAAGAATCTTAAACTGGACCGGGGTTCAAGAGATCACATGAAAGCCAAAACAAGGAAGCAAAGACGAAAAGCAAAATTGACAAAAATGGAAAAAAATAAACTGAAGGAAACCAAAGAAAAGGTGCGAAAAGAGCACAATATTTTCAGGTAAGGGCCATTAAACCCATATCTAATATATATGTATATGTAATTACTGTTAAAATTTTGGAGTAAGCTTATAAATATATATTAAGGTTATTGAGATAAGAAGGAGGGATTAAAGGTTTGTCTAAAGATGGGAATTAATCGGTAAACAAGAATGGAATTGAATTATAAACGCCATACTTAACGTCCCAATGATACTGAAAATGAAATCTGATTGTTTGAATTGAATTGTTTGAATGATTGTTTGATTGTTTGAATCTGATTGTTTGAATTGTTTGAATTGAAACGTCCCAATGATAGTGAAAATGGAATCTGATTGTTTGAATTGAATTGTTTGATTGTTTGAATTGTTTGATTGTTTGAATTGAAACGTCCCAATGATAGTGAAAATGAAGTCTGATTGTTTGAATTGGTTAACCGAAACTTACTCAACCTAGAAAAATTATTTTTAGATTTTTAGAAAAATCTCATTAGATTAGAAAAAGCGGCAGTTTTTGATCGAAAAAACCTTCATCTGTAAGATGAGAAGGTATAGCTTTCATTTGAAGATCTAGTTGTCTTCGGGAATGAATGCATTGTTAATGTTTCAATTTCAACGAACGAAAATGTTGTCAAATTTAACTAATTAGTTTTACTTATTTATTCTCACTATTCAACCAGTGGTGTAATTTCGTCAAAGTCATGGGGGGGGGGAGGGGGCAAGTTGGAGCCAAGTTTCCCAAATCAAGTAAAAATGACAGTGAAAAATGAAAAATGATCCAAATATTACCATAAAAGCAAAGATAAGCTAAAGAAATCTGACCGGTTTCTCTGGATACTGGAATTATGCAGGCTTATCTTAGTTTTGACAAGATTTGTTTGCAGAAACTAAATTACAGCTGGAGGGGGGGGAGCGCAACCAGAGGTCGGGGGGGGGACTTGCGTCTGGAGGGGGACGCTGCCGCCTCCTGCCCCATAAAATATTAAGCCCCTGTATCCAATATGGAAATGCTTATGAAAAAGTGACGTTGAACACGATTAGAGAAGAAAAGAAACCCTTAGATGGGTAACATGGAGCAATTTTTTTTTTTTTTTTCCTTGGCACTTTAAGATAGATTTTTGCATAACATTAAGAGGGATTTAGAAAATGATAAACGATAAACAGAAATATCGATAAATCTTGTCTTGTAAAAAGTTGGCTTTGAAATTATGGCGATTGGGATATTGAATTAGGATGTTGTTGTAAGTTAATGTTCATGTGAATAAAACTTATTTTCAAACGATTTGTGATAACGAACTTTAGAGGTGATCTGGACTAATATTAACCGTAAACTCCAAAAAAAAGAGTTTTGGTAAAAATACGAGTTGATTTTGAATTGAATTTATCAAGTATTTTGGGCAGTAGTTTGCATCAAGACTGGGCCCATTTACCCGTGCCCCAGCCATTTAAACATTTGCCTCTCAATTACTTGGACTATCTGTCTTGGCTTTTCTCTGTCTACAATTACCCAGCCCAGTCTTGATGCAACTCGTATATTCATCAAGAATCAACTTTTGTAACTCGAAATTTGTGAAATTCATCAAGTTTAAACTTACCCATCAAAAGGTATAAGTATGAGACAATTTCCCTGATTTTTGAAAAAGGGGGACAACAATCCTCTGGAGGACAAGTAATCCTAATGTTGTAAAAAATCCATCATCAAATTCAGCAGATCAGAGAAAACAATTCTTGAGGTTTTAAGCTCTTATCTACCAAAATGTGAAATAATTTTTTTTTTTCGAAAAAAGATCACGGATGCATATTTGTTTGTGTGCATTTTTTTTTGCTATTTTTCGGAAGTGATTTTATAGAATCAATAGTCCTAAGAAATTGAGAGGCGTTTTTCTTATTTAATGAAAATTAAAAGTTCTTCTGTCTTTTTAAGTAGCCCAAAAGATTGTGTCACAACAAAGTGTTTTTTTCTGCCATTTTATGGAACAAACTGCAATTTTGTCCGACAGTGCGCTAAGTTGTTATCGATAAAAATTCTGAGATAGCGAATCATGTATTTGAGCTTCCCAGTTTCGAGGACAGCAACATTGCGTGGCGGCGCAATTGCTCCTAAAGAGTCAAGCAGTTCATGCAAAAGAAACGGTTAATATAAAAAATTTCTTCTAAAGCTTCATTAAACTAAGTTGATTCACTTGATGTTTTGTAGTAAGCATTACATCTTCAAGATTATGCTTTAGCTGGGAAAATATTGATGAGGTGGTGATTTCCTCTGCTAGAGTAGAGTAGAGTAGAGTAGAATATTTTTATTTATAACACGTACATAAATAAATGTCACAAAACAGCGCACATGCCTGGTGGCATACTTTAGCGCTGAAAATATTGCCAACGAAAATACACAGCCATTTTCTAACTATATTTTACAACAACGAAAAAGAAAATCCTAATGAAAAAAATGCTTAGCATGTCATAAGATATTTCTTCACCAGTCTTAGAAAATGTCGCTTGTTGCTACATTCTCGAACTGATGCAGGAATTGAGTTCCAGATTTTTGGGCCAATGTGACGGATGCTGAATCCCGCTCTCGATGTCGGGCGAATTTCGCACGAAAAGTCTGAACGATGCGTAGTATGATAATTATGAAATTGAGAATTAGTTGAGAAAATGCCGAAGAAATTTACAGGTAAATTACTATATGGATAATCATGACAAATACTAGAAATAGAAATTAAATGAAGTTGGTCCAAAGAGAAAATTCCTGAAGTCCCATATAGGTGTCTAACTGAAGTTCTGCAATCAATATTAAAAAGAATCCTCATTGCTTTATTCTGAAGTATTTGAAGAGATTTGAAAACAGACGGAAAGGTAGATGCCCAAACCGAAATGCAATAGAGAAAATATGGGTGGACGAAAGAATAATAAATAGATTTTAGAATAGCTTTAGTAAAAAAGTGACAAAGACTAGTTAGCATGCCAATATTTCGGTAAATTTTTAACGACAGTGTTTTTACATAATTATGAAACGACAAATTTTCATCTAAAATAATCCCAAGATATTTGAACTGATCCACCCGTCTTAATTCAAAACCATTCAAAAAAAGAGAGAAGGTATCTGACACTACTGATCCAGTTCGCGAAAATAACATATACTGGCATTTTTTTTCATTAAGAGCTAGTAAATTCCTTGAATACCAAACAGATACAGTTAGTAAAGTACTTCCAAGGTTCTGGAAAAGAACTGATAGGTCCCGGTGAGAAGCAAAAATTACTAAATCATCAGCAAACATTATAATTTTACAAAGAGGCAAAACTTCTGGCAAATCATTTATAAAAAGAATAAATAGAATAGGCCCAAGGACAGATCCCTGAGGCACTCCGTAATTAATTGAAAAAGTTCCAGAACGGAGATCAGGAGGTTTATCAGCACAATCTAGTTATCTCCCAGAACGGTAAGATGAAAAAAAATTAATAACTTGTGTTGAAAACCCATAAGACTTTAGTTTTTAAAAAGAAGCAATGAATGATTTACGGTGTCAAACGCATTTGCGACATCAAGAAAAATTGCCAACGCTTGTTGACCATCATCTAGTGAATCATTAATATTTAGTAATAGCTCATGAATTGCGAGTTCAGTTGACTTTCCTTTTATAAAACCATATTGAGACGTATGTAAAATCTTACTATCAAATATATATTTTTGTAATTGACTATTTGCAAGTTTTTCCAAAATTTTGCTGAAAAACAAAAGTAGAGAAATGCCTCTATAATCTGAAGGGTCAGTTGAACTCCCAGCTTTAGGTAATGCTATAACATTTGCTTTTTTAAAAGTTCAGGAAAAACCCCATGCATAAGTGATAAATTAAAAATATGTGCTAGCAAAGGTGAAATGCTTGACGCTATTTGCTTTACGGTTTGAGCCGAAAATCCAAATTCGTCCTTAGAAAAACTCCATTTAAGCTTCAGAATAACTTTTTCAATCTCATGAGGCTTAATCTCAGAAAAAGAAAACGAATTTTCTGCATGGTGCTCATTAACTGGAACAGAGGGGGAATTCAGTTGCATATTCATAGTCAATGCAAGTCTAGAACCAATATTACTGAAATAATCTACAAAAGCATTTAAAATTTCATTGGGCTCTGTAACATTTTCCCCATTTAAAACAAGGCAATTAACACTAGTATTCTTACGACTATGAGGACGTATCTTTTCATTTATAAATTGCATTTTTTTTCTAATATCCTATTTATAAACAAAAATTTTATATTTATAATTTTTTATATTATCTTTTCTGATAATTGAATTTAGTTTTTACCTATAAACTCTGAATTATACAAACGACTCAGGTGTCTGTAATTTTAAATAATTCTTAAATTTTCTATTTTTATGTTTTAACGATGTCAAAATACCTTCAGTAATCCATGGGTCAAATTTCTGCGCAAACCTTCCATGCGAAACTCTTGTTGAAGAATCCCGATCCCGCAGTCGCATCATTTGATCAATAAAATCTGAAAACGCAGAATTTGCGTCATCTGAGCCATAAACCGAACTCCAATCATGGTCACCAATTAACTGACGTAGAACTTTACAATCAATCCATGTATATCGCTTTTTTGAATTATCCATTGTTGAATCTCGATGTTGTTTATTACTATTATTTAAATTTGAAAGAACACTCACCGGAAAATGATCTGACATATCAGACAAAATTACTGACGATTTTTCAGCATCAAATAAAACAGGAGAAAAAAATATATTATCTAATAATGTAGCTGTGTTAGCTGTAACTCTTGTCGGCAGAGAAATACTTGGAAGAAAATTAGAACACAACATAATAGTTAAAAACTCCTTATTATTTCCAACATCGAGATTCAAAAGATCAAAATTAAAATCACCCGAAATAATAACCGGTTTTTTCAACGCTTCCAGATTTTTCAACAGCGGTTCAAAAACTTCAAAAAATATTTTTGGGTTACCCGACGGAGATCGATAAACAGACCCGAAAATAAATGAATTACAGCCCAAAGGTACAACTTCAACAAAAATAGTCTCACATAACCCTTCATCAAATACAGACAAATCACTGAGAATACTAAAAGACCAGTCATCACGAATATACAGCATCTGACCTCCTCTCGCATTCTGACACCTTGTACGCGAAAAACACTTCATCCCGGGCAGATCTAACATTGTAAGGAGTGTATTAGCAGACAGAAAAGTTTCGCAAACTCCAACAATGTCTATAGGATTAGATGCAAGCAAAAGCTTCAGTTCATTGAATGCACTTCGTATCCCCTAGGCATTTAAATGTAACGATTGTATCTGAAAATTACAACTTTTTGTTTTATCCGATAGAAACTCGCCTGAAGAATAATCACATTAAGGTAGATTATTTACATAAGGCATATCTTTATCACTTCCGGTAGCTGAATTTAGAATAACATCTAATTTCAAACGAGAATCAAGAAAACACTGAAAACGATCCATAAAACAAAAAAAGATAGAAAAATTCACAGCTTCTTAGTTTAGACGACAGGTTCATATGACACATTGCGAATCTGAACTACGTCGGAAATTGTTTTACACGGAATGATTTGCGAACCGCACTTGATATAAACAACACCTCGTAAAGTCCATACATTTTTCAATTCAAACTTATTGCACGCAAGCTTGTAGATTTCTTGCCTTTCCCTGGTTAGAGCCTCATTTACATAGATTCGGGTACCTTTCAAATTCTTGCGATTGTGCAGGATCTCAACTGCAGATGCCTCAGTAAAAAATGTAAGTTCAATCGGAGTTTTTATTTCCGAGGCACCTCCCAAACGCCTTGCACCCTTGACAATGGATTTATCAAGATTGAGTCCCATTTCACTGTTAAGTCGAGCTAATACTTTCTCACCAAGGTGAGGCAAATCACGCGCGGGAGAGTTTATCCCAGATACAATGACTTTAGTTAGAAGAGAAGACTGGTTTATATCATCCAGCTTAGTTTCAAGCTTTTGGAGCTTTGCGCAATTTTGGACAATTCTTGCCCGCAAATCGCCAAGTGATTTCTCAAGCAGTTCAAATTTACCCTTGAATTACAGATCGATCGCCTCATAGACAACTTGCGTAACAGTATCAAGAAAATCTGACTTAATCTGTGTGACCGGAGAACTCCCTAATCTACTGCACTGTTTTTCCACTCTCCTACGAATTTCATCCTGTATGCCGTCACGAAGGTTAACAATTTCTGGCTGCATCAAGTTAACCGACTCAGATAAATCCCCGGCTAAACCTTCAGAGTCCTCTGTACACAGCCTTATCGCTCTCTGAACATTTTTTCTGCCATCTCTCAGCGCTTCTTCATATTTCTCCGCGTAAGCCCATATATTCTCGGACGTTACTATTTTAATTTCGTCAGTTCCGTAACAGCAAACTTCATAATTACTTCCATCACCTTTGACAGGTATCACCTGCGTAATTTTGCAAGGCCACAGATTGTAATATTTAAATTGAGCACACGCCCGGTTTCCCACTTGAATAGCTTCAGCAAATGAAACAATTAAAAAAAAAGCAAAATATCTCTCTCAACACGTACGCAAACCTTATGTGCATGAATGCCTAGCAGAGACTGATGACAGTTGGCGTGATCAAAAAAAGGTAGAGCTAAAAACGGCCAATGGAAAATTTACCAAGTATCCAAGTTAAAATATCCAAAAAATTATGATACATTTCTCTTGTGTTAACTAGTCAATGACTGAATCTATACTAAGGTGCGGAATGATATGCTTGACAGGTCGTCAGCAAACTTGTAGCGACTTTTTATATGTGCTAGGACAGGGTTAAAAACAATCAAAAAGATCAGTGGTCCTAATTTTGTCCCTTGGGGTGCTCCGCACCATATTTCTTGGAATTTGGATGCTTTATCCTGCGTGAGTGAAACACATTGGTTTCGATTGTGCAGGAAGCTTGCAACCATTCTCACAAGAAAATGTCGAGCACCCATTTGTTTAGTTCGGTTAATAGCTATCAGGTGTTGGATGCTTTCAAGCACCTTTACTATATCGCTGAGAAGTATTTCTGCGTATGACTCTTCCTTTTTGAGATGTTTCATCAGATCGTCAAGAAGACATAAAAGATAGTGGGTAGTATTAGGTCCAGGCCTGAACCAAATTGCTGCGGGTCTAAATTAGCTTCAATATTTCCATATAAATATTCACAGATAAAGCCCTAAACACTTTGGAAAGACACGGGATTTTTTAAATCTGGCGCAAATCGTTAAGTGAGAGGGTTTTTTTTATTTTAGTAATGAGAGTTATATAGGATGTCTTGAAGCAATTCGGGAATGTACCATCTATTAGACATTGATGGAAGCAGGCAGCCAAAATAAGACTAAGCTCCTCAGAGCAATGAGCTATCAACTCAATAGGAATTTCTAGAGGGTAATTACTCTTCCTGAGGTCCAGGCGTTTGAGCTTCTCGCATACTTAATGGGGGCGAATGATCGGAATTTGTTCAATGGGTCCATTTTCAGGTAGCTCGTCAAGAGGTGGGTGTGTGCGACAAATATTTGAAAAATGTGTGTTGATCATATCAGCCCTCAGAGGGTAACCATCAGAGCCATAAGTTGTCAGCTGCTTTCAAGTCCGTCATATTATCTTCTGGACAATTTGATGGACTCTCGAGGCGTTAAACTTCCAAAGCTTGTTAACTACTTGAGCACCACATTTCTTTTTAGATTTCTTTATTTTCAGAGATACGACATTGCGCATTTTTTTAGCCTCATCTTCATATCCCAACTTATAGAGCTCATTTCTCGATTTGATTAGATCCTTAATCTCTTTAGTCACCCACGGCTTATTTTGTGACTTGACCAGGATTGTCTTTTCGGGAAATATTACATTATATTCTTGGAAAAGCTGAGCAGTGACCTCTTGCATCATATTGTTGCCGTTCTTCATAGTAAGGACTTTCGACCAGTTTTCCCTAGCTAGCCACTCTCGGTAAATCTGGAGTTGTTCTTGAGTTTGTTGGCGGTACTTCACCACTGACTGGGATCTGTCAGGGGGTTTTCTGCTGGGCTTCCATATTACATTGAGGTGGGTACTCATTCCAATAGCGGGAAGAATGTAGGGGACATTATAGAACTCCTCAACATTGGTGAAGATAAGGTCTAGTATCTTTTCCTCACGTATTAGGACTTCAAAAACGTGCGTAAGTGAGAGTGAACTGGAGAGCCAGCTAGCCTTTAAATCATTAAAGTCGCCCAGGATCAGAATGGCAGCGTATGGGTATTGGGATCTTATGTAGTCAACCGAATGCTGTAGGTAGAGTACGAGTTCCTTTCGGAACGATGCTCTTGGCGGGTAGTAGACTACACCAAAAATGATTGACGATACTTCTTTTGGTAAGTATCGGGGCCTTTTTTGGTAAGTATCGTGCTCAGGTTTCCTAGGGATAGGTATATTATATATATATATATATATTATTATATATATATATATATATATATATATATATATATATATATATATATATATATATATATATATATATATATATATATATATATATATATATATATATATATATATAATGAAAGGAACTATCGTAGAAATTTCAGAGGTGCCTCATTCTACTAGAAATTAAAAGTTCTAATAATAAAAAGTGATTGTAGAGTACCCAGCCTGCCTCCCACGCCCTTTAGCTTCCCTCGTCCCTAAAGACATCTGAAAAAATTTTTGACAGCAATTCTGTTCAAAATAGTTGAAAGTCCCTATAACTATGCCTTCGGGGATGACATGACCACCCACATCCCCTGTGGCAAGGGGTATAAATTATGCAAGTTGCCCGTTGTTTATATATTTATATATATGGTTTATTTTTGGAGAAGATATTTTTTATTCTGGGTGTGTCAAGAAAGGTTAAGAGCACTGAGGTGAAGCCTCAGACAATGTTGAATTAAATCAAAATACAGTATGTGCATGCAGGTTTTAAATATGGCGTATATGCAATATCTTAGGAACGGCTATGGGTATTACGTTGAAACTTTCTGGGTAGGCTTAGGGAGGTGTGAAACTTAATCAAAATACACTATTTGCAAACATATAGCCACAAGGGTGCATCTGCAGTATAGCAGAAACGGCTAATAAAAAGACAATATGTGATAAGTATAGTAAGTTAAAATTTTCAGGGGGTATTGAGGGGGTTCTGAACTAAATCAAAAGACACTATGTGCAACCAGGTTGTCAACGGGGTGCATTTGCAATAGCTCAGAAACGGCCAAGGGTGTTAGCGTAAAACTTTAAGAGCATGTTGAGAGGATATTGAACTAAAATGAAAGACACTATGTGTGCATAGGTTGCCAAAAAGAACGTAACTGCACGCCGTCTCTGGAATGGCTAAGGGTGTTAAAATTAAACTTACATGGTTTGTTAAGGGTAATGTTGAAATAAATCCACCGACAATTGCGTTTCCATGTTGTCAAAAGAGCATATATGAAATTTTTCAGGAACGACTAAGGGTGTTAAATTGGAACTTTCAGTACATATTGGACAAAATCAAAAGACACTATGTGCATCCAGGCTCTCCATAGAGCGTATCTGCAACATCTCACGCACAAAGAGTATAAATTAACGGTTTACGGTACCCAACTGAAACTTCGAGGGTATATCAGGGGATCCAAAACTTGTTCTTGGGGAGGGGGACCAAGGGGAGCTTCTCAAGGACAAAAATGTTTGGGGAAAAATGTGGTTTTGTTGATTCTTCGTGCGAAATATTCTTTTTTATGTTCATCTGCTTAGAATTTCAGGCGATCAAGACACCTCAATCCAAAGTTCAAAACCGGGAATCTTAACTGGAAAAAAAAAACTGGTTGCATTGGTTGTAACTTCCCAGTTTTACTTTTTAAGCAATGAATCAGAACTCTTGACAAATGAGTTCAAGATGCATTCATTTAACCAAAAGCAGCACAACAGGATTTTCATAATAGAATGATCAATCAATATTTGTACTTTAAGGTTGTAACAGGATGGCTTCAGCCATCCTGACAATTATGTTAAATTGATCTATGATGTTAAAATTGTAAAGATCTTAATTCTTCAAATCTAAGCTGAAAACCGAATAAAATATTACAAATATCAAGGAGGCACACTTGTGCCTCTATAAAGAGGCGGACCACCACAATTTTAAGCGATTTCTGGTCCTAGCGGTCGCAGAGACAGCAATAATTGCATTTTTTAGCCCAAGCTCGAACTAAAAAACGTGCAAAATTTCAACCCCCTCCGACTGTATATTCATGGGTAAAAGTGGGCCGGAAGTTTCGACCCTCCGACCACAGCCCCCCTTTACCGCTGTCCGATTATGCTAAAACTTGGAGTCGAAGCTTTCCTAGGGCCCAGAAGATATTTTTCAAAATTTCAACTCAATCTGATTACCTCCACCCTGTTTTCTGAAAAACAAATATAACCACTTAAAGTTCAAATATTGGTTTTTTTGTTATCCACGCCTACTGGCCACAGTTGGCAACTGATCCAGGTGAATGAGGACTCATTCGAAGCAGAATTTGACCTGTTAGTGCCTTTTGATATTTTCAGACCGAAAAAATTATCTCCCGAATTTACATTTACGAAAAACCTCGTTTTCCTATAAGAGCCCATGTTAATTTTTCCCACCATAGCCCCCCTTTAATGTTGTTTGATCGGGCTGAAATTTAGAGGATAAGCTTTCCTGGGGCCTGGGAGCTTATCCTTGAAATTTCAGCTCAATCTGATCACTCCTTCCCTGTTTTCCATAAACCAAATATCAAGTTTTGTGGGTATTTGCTTGCGTCAAAAATAGATTCCACTTACTAAAAAACAATTACAATTGTGTCTCTTTAGTACAGCGGTCGATACTCCTGACTGTCAGGCGGAAGACCCGGGTTCGATTCCCCGGCAGAGGACATTTTTTATATACTGAATTTAAAGTTTAAAAAAGAAACTCAGTTTCTTTTTTAAATTATTTGAAAAAAATTACGTTTTCTAAAGTGTTAAAGAGGCTGAGTTACAAGGTCGACCCTTAAAACACCGTGTCGAGAAAGAAAAGAATAATACACAATCATCTAACAGTTAGTCAAGCAATAATAAGTAATAAACTGTACAAAAACGTGCAGAAATTATTTGAAAAAAACTACGTTTTCTGAAGAGTTAAAGAGGCTGAGTCACAAGTTCGAACCTTAAAACGTGCAGGGATTAGGAGGTACAGTTGGGGGCTGCCGCCCCCCAAACCCCCCGCTTTCGCAGCCTTTAAATAAAAAAAAAAAATTTAAACTGAAAGTAAGGAGCGACATTAAAACTTAAAACGAACAGAAATTATTCCGTATATGAAAGGGGCTGTGCCCTCCTCAACGCCTCGCTCTTTACGCTAAAGTTTGACTTTCTCACAACTCTTTTTTTTAAACAATAAAAACTCCTTTTATTGGACACTACTTCCTTTTATAAATCGATCAAGAAACAGTTTCATTTAAAGAGGAGCATAAATTAATTAAAAAACTTTTTCGAAAAAGAAGTCTTTCACAGAAACGTAAACAGCTGATTAAACCAAAGACGAGCAAAAATAAATTCAAACTTAAAATGAACAGAAACCACTATCAACGAGTAAATCCAAAACGAACAGAAGTTAAAATGAATAATCAGGTCAAAATTAAAACGAACAGAAATTATCACAAATAAGAGTATTACTAACACCCCTAAACAT
This sequence comes from Artemia sp. Qi Xiang Cuo, assembly GCF_049724085.1. Lineage (NCBI taxonomy): Eukaryota > Metazoa > Arthropoda > Branchiopoda > Anostraca > Artemiidae > Artemia > Artemia sp. Qi Xiang Cuo. The sequence continues at coordinate 77,911,560 of NC_142800.1, forward strand.
TTCAAAGCACATTTTGCGCTTTACTGAAAGCATAATATATTTTCAATGTTTTCTCTTTTGTAACGTTAACAAATCCAAAATTGCTGAGTCTTGCAGAAAGTAATAAAATTGTCTGTCAATTTTTATTATTTCTTTTCTACAATCTTGGTCATTATGGCTGTATTCTTTCTTTTTTGCTGACATTTTGACAAATAAACAAACTGCTTGAAATAAAAATTGTTTTCAGTAAAGCACAAATGACGCTTTGGCCTTTAGAAGGCTTAGATGCGTTTGCCCTACTCTTGTTTGCGGTAATTTCGGTTCGTTTTAGGCTTGACTGAATTTTTCATTGTAATTTCGTGTCATTTATTCATTAATAGTAATTTCTCTTCGTTTTAAGTTGGGATTATTATTTTACTTTATTTCCGGTCGTCTTTTTTATGTAATTTTTTATTTTTCTTTGTTTTTTTTATTTCTTTTTTATTTAATACACTAAATGAGCTCTTTTTCTCTAAGCATTGCTATCCAAAAGTTTAATTTTGATTTAAAGATTTGGGTTTGAGGGCACTGTAGCTCTCTTCACATTTAAGGTAACCTTGGGTATGGAAAACCCAACCGAGATTAAAAAGGCACTTTTTTCAAATGAAAATTAAGAGTGACATTGGTACTTCAGCGAACGGAAAATATCCGTATGTGAGAGTGGATTCCCCCCCCCTTCTAAATCCTCTTCTCTTTAAGCTATAATTTTACTTTTTTGTCCTAATTTTGTAAGAATGACTGTTCAAACACAGAGACCGTTTATTTGATGTAAGAAGTATTCTTAAAGAACTATAGAACTTTAGTTTAAAGAGCAGGGGGTTGAGGAAGGGGTACCCCCCTTCACATACAAAATAATTTCTGTTCGCTTTAAGTTTTAATGCTGCTCTTTACTTTAGTAGGAAAAACTTGTTTTTGTTTTGTTTAATGCACCTACCAAGTGCAAAGCATGTACCTTTGCATGCTTTTAGAAGTTTTTTTTATCTGTTTTTATATATATATATATATATATATATATATATATATATATATATATATATATATATATTTGATTATTTTTTATTTGCATTATTCATATTCTTAAGCAATTTTTCTATGTCCCCAAAGAAGTTTTTGATCAGTTAAATTTGCTTTATAATAAAACCTACTAAAATCAAATAATGGAATTTCAGCAATGGTTTGTTGTATTTTAAACGGAACAATTGTGATAGTGTACGACAGCTATAATACTTTTTGTGCTGTTAGCTGGTCTAAAATAAGGCTGAATTTTAGATTGACAATTGTGATTATCAGGCACTTCAGTTCAAGAGAGGGTTGCAATTCTTGCCTCCCACCCCTAGATTCGGAAAAAAAATTTCTTTTCAATTCTATCACCAATAAAAAAAAATCCAAAAAATATCAGAATTGTCCCTCCCCCTGGATTTTGAGAAACAAATTTCGCCCCCTCTCTTATACATTTTGTGAATTGACGCCACCTGGTGATTATACTTTTTTTTTCAAATTCCTTTTTCCTGGCTTTCATCAGCACTGCATAGTCTGTAGCTGATTATTGCCAGTTACATGCCAGCTTAAATAATAATGCAGGTGAGCGTGTGTCTTTTCATCGGCGCTATATAATATCAACAGAATTATATAACATAGCGTAATACTGGTAGATGCAAGTATTTTTCATCTGCACTCCATAACAAGTCCGGGTTTCTATAATAATTACAGCTGTTCTTAATAATAAGTAGAGAATATGCCCATACTCAAGTAGTTATGAATCTCCTTTTCTCTATCATTTTACATTGAACATGCGTTATAAATTTAATAGGCATTAATTTCCCCGCGTCTATGTGTGGTTGTAGCCACTCTTTACAGCTCATTCTGCAAGACAATATGATGAAAAAGATGCAGGGTTTCGTTTCATTTGGGACTCGGTCCACGAAAATTCAATTTAGCTCACGCTGTAGGGATGGCTTTCCTCTTCAGTTTTTTTTTCAATTCAATTCAATTTATTAAATACTTCAATAATTACATAAGTATATTTAGGCGCCAGAGGCTCCAAGAAGGATAGCTTGTGGAGGACCTCGTATCAACATAAAATCCAGACAAAACAAATCAGGGAAGAAGAAAAATACAACAATATCTCAAGAATATAATCACAACATGAGAAAAATCAACAAAAAACACAACAAACAAACAACCGCTACACAATAACCTTAGACTTAAATTTTCTCCAAACTGAAATTTCCTGTATTTTATTTGCATTCCAAACCATTAATAATAAAATTGAAAACGAGGTTCTAATCTGATCCAACATAATAAGAGAAGAAAAAAGAAAAGACAAGAACTAGATATAATAAAGCTGAAAAAACTAGATAAAGCAGAATGAATAAACAAATAAAGAAAACAAAAATACTTCAAGACTTAGAGAATATTTTTCTGCAAAGGGAAGAAGAATTTTTAATGAGAGAAAGTTAACTGGGAATAGATTTCCAACGAGCAATTGCTCTATAAATTGGTGACCTCTGAGCCGCTGAGGATACCCTGTTAGGCGGCCGACATTGGTGAACAGAGCTCCGAAGGAAAGTCTGGCACTTGCGTGTTGATGCTCGATCGAAGTAGGATATGATGTTCGGTGGAAGCGAGAAATTGAAGGCTTGATGAGCTAGTTTTAGGTTCTGCTTCTTGATGACCACGTCTAAAGCATCTAGACCTGTATCACTGTAAAGATCAGTTGTAGTATAGAGTCGAGGAAGGCGAAAAGTTGCCTTCACCGCTCTGTTCTGTGTTATTCGGAGTTGCCGAAGGGAAGAATGGTTAGTATTGCCCCATATAGTGCAGCAATAAGAAAGATAAGGAAGGACAAATGCATAGTAAAGAGAAAGCATTACATCGGGAGGAAGAAATTGACTGGCACTATGAAGCATCGACATTTGATCGATGGTAAGGCTTATTTTTATTTTATTTACAAATAAAATAAATGCAGACACAATAAAAATGCATATTGGTAATAAAATATCGTACCCAAAAAGAAAAGGATATATTCAAAGAGTTAGGGAAACTGACCAGAAAATAAACTTAAGTGCTTAAAAAAATTAAGTACTTTAGAAACTTTAACAGTTCTGTCTTTAATAAGAGCTTAATAAGATTGACAGTGCAGATCATTAAACGGCAAAACTAGATAAATTCAAAAGGAGCATAATTTTATCTTTTATTTCACGAGTGGCCTTTCCCTTTTCAAGATTAAAATTCTTTACAAACCGTAGGTGATGAAACTGTTTCTCATGTGTAAATAAAGGTGAAATTTAATCTAATCTCTCAATTTTTTTTTCTCTTCAGACGTAGCCTACGTCCCTTTTTTTTTTTTTCACACATACATCTAGTTTTCTTTCAGACTTATATCCACCATTTTTTTTCCAGACGTTTGTAACGTTTGAGATTATTTTGTAACTAAATGACTGTCACGTGGAGTCATCAAAGGTCTTTATTTTTAATGAAGGTGGTCAAGTCTGCAGCAGATGTCGTAGTGATTCATGATTTTAATAAATATGTTCAGAAAATTTAAAAAAGAGATATAACTCCAAAAAGAGATATAACATGTCAACTTCTGAAGAGAAGCTAGGCCTAGGGTATTCTAAACTTTTACCCATTTTGAAAAATTAGGCAGGGAAGGAGCAAAATGTAAAGTTAAGGAATGATTATGCTTAGAGTTTTAAATAGGATGTTCAATAAAAATCAGTCTCTCTTTTGTAGTTAGTGTTTCTTTCTAAGTACACCAATCCTCATTTCATCCTCATTCACTCAACCAAACTATAAAATTATAATAATTGTATTAATTGTTGAAAATAAAACTGAAAATTGTTGAAAATTGTATTGATCTACCACGTCGAAAACTTTAGAAAAATCAAGAAACTGTCCTAGAACACAGCGACCCTTGTCTATGTTAACACGCACGAATTCTGCAGCGTCAACTAGAGCACATGCAGTAGAGAGTTTAGGTCGGAAACCATACCGGTGATCAGACAGAACAGAACCGCTTTCAGTCGAAGCACCAGTAGACAGGAATGAAAAAAGCCTCTTATGCACAAACTTTTCACGTAGTTTAGAGAAAATTGGGAGAAGTGAAATATGTCTATACTTTGAAACTAAGCTGGGGTCACCCTTCTTAAAAAGAGTGATTCGTATACTATTTTAAATGAATCCGGGTAAACACCTTTTGAAATAGATAGATTAAAAATATGGGTAAGAGTTTCAACAACACAAGAAGAAACAAACTTAAGAACATGGCTTGTTAGTCGAAGCACATCAGCTGTGCTACTACTACTTAAAGAAGAGATAAAATTACAGATCTCTATGCTTGAACAAGGAGTTAGAAAAATACTTCTCTCAGCTGGTGACAAATTACCTGGTTTAGGGAAGGAAGGGGTCTTAACAGTTGGTAGGGTGGTAAAGTAAGAGTTGAAGGCATTAGGTACAGCAGCTTTTTCAATAGTTGAATCATGCGCATTTTCGAAGGTGGTGGGCTGTTTCTTTGTTTGTTTCCTACGAGATAAAGCTTCATTAACTACACTCCAAACTTTCTTGAAATTACCATTGCATTCCTTAATCTTCAACAAAAAAAAATTCTTCTTACCTAATCTAATTGTTGATGCTAATACATTCTTATAATGCTTATACTTTGATAAATCATCAGGTTCAAGGCTTTTGCAAGCCAGCTTGAAAAGCTCTGACTTCTGCATTGTCGATTTCACAAGACTAGGAGACATCCAAGGCATCTTGGGTTTATATTTACTTGAAGATTTTACTAGTGGAAAATTTATTTCAATTAGTGTTTGCAACCGACTCATTAATGAGGCTGATGCCCAATTAACATCTTCAGAATTAATTAATGAACCCCAATCACTAGTATTAAGATCAAACACAAGGTTACGAACATTGCTCTGACTGTAAATTCTTTTATAATACTTACATTTGGCATCCTCTTGGCTCAGCATTTTTATTTTGGGAACATAACAATAAATTGGAAAATGGTCAGAAAGATCAGAGAAAATAATACCAGAGGAAAATTTAATATCATTTTTAGAAGGCGGAAAACTTTTGTCAATCAGTGTTGCAGAAGATTCAGTGACTCAGTGCTGAAAAAATAGAAAATTTAAGAATTATTTAAAATTACAGACACCTGAGTCGTTTGAAGAATTCAGAGTTTATAGGAATAAGCTAAATTGAATTTATCAGACACGAGAAGAGAAAATATCATAAAGAGAAATTTTTGGAGCATAAATCATATATGAGAAAAACATGGCAATTGATAAATGAAAAGATACGTCCTCATAGTCGTAAAAGTACTAGTGTTAATTGCCTTGTTTTAAATGGAGAAAATTTTACAGAGCCCTCTGAGATTTTAAATGCTTTTGGAGATTATTTCAGTAATATTGGTTCTAGACTTGCATCGACTATGTATATGCAACTGAATTCCCCTTCTGGTCCAGTTAATGAACAACATGGAGAAAATTCTTTTTCTTTTTCTGAGATTAAGCCTCATGAGATTGAAGAAGTTATTCTGAAGCTTAAACGGAGTTTTTCTAAGGACGAATTTGGATTTTCGGCTCAAACGTTAAGCAAATAGCGTCAAGCATTTCACCTTTGTTGGCACGTATTTTTAATCTATCACTTATGCATGGGATTTTTCCTGAGCTTTTAAAAAAAGCAAATGTTAAAGCTCAAGATCTGAACGTTTCACAACATTAAGATTACTTCTTACAAAAAGGGTTATACCACCAGAGCACTTAGTTAGAGATCTAGTTGAGTGGTATGCAGTAAAACCTGGTATATCATACACAGACATATCATCACTAGAAGACGGCCAGTCTCGGTGAGACCTACTACATCATAAGGGCAATTAACACCACCAATATATTGCAGAACATAATCCCATTTGTACCTTAAACCTTGCACATTTAAAGTTAACACATTAAAGTTTTTAGCAGAAGACATTGAAGACAGCAATTATCAAAATAATGTTGATAAGAATGGTAACGACAATCAGACTGATGAAGAAATTTTAGCAGAGGATCATTTTCACTATCATCACTAGAAACAAAAGTTGAATCAAAGCACACTGAATCAAGAAGAGAAAGTTTAGTTAAAAAAGATAAATAATCTGGAGAATCATCCATTTTCATTATCCAATAGTAGGAAAAGTGGTGAAACAGATAAAGCTAATGTAATATGGACAGGAAGAATACAGTATGGAAAATAAGTTAAAAAACCAATGAACTGCATGTAATAATTTTGATGACAAGGGAAAAGCACAAGCCAATGAAAATAAAAAAACAAGAATGGGCAAAAAATAGCCAAGCAGATGAAATTTTGTTGTAAAGAGACGAGTTATGTTAAGCAGCACTAGTCAATCTGAAACAATACTGACAAAAGATTCTTGCAAAGCAGGAAGGGAATTAATGTCACCAATGGATGAGATTTTGAGTACTCTACTTCCGCCTTTGACGAAAATATCACTATTCACAGCCTATGCATTATTCCTGCCACAATGGGTTTTACCTTGCGAAAGTAAGGTAAGCCTAGGTTTAGTCAAAGGCTCATTAACGACCACACCAGATCCTTTCAGGTCTTTTTTATTTTTGAGAAGCGAGAATCGTACTCTCAAGTTGCAGAACTCAATAATAACTGGTCTATTTTTGTTACCAACCCGTTTTCCATTACGTTTGACAAAAACAATGTCACTGTTCAGAAGACTAATGCCAGGAAACTTATCTTGGCAAAATGACAAAAACTTAGGTTCAGGGTTGTCAAATGTAGTATCCTCAGGTAATCCAATAACAATCAGTTGATTTTTTAATTCTTGCTGCTTAAGTTGATCAGTTTGAGCAGCAACATGATCAGCAAGCTTTTTTTTCAATATCTGCAATTTTAAGAGGAAAGTCCATTTCTTGAAGCTGTGCACTGACCATCTGTTTAATGTATTCTTGGATGGAGCTAGACATTAGGTCTTTTACTGCCAAATTAAGATCAACTTTGTCACCTTTCATAGGCAGACCAAGGGATTGAACTTGTGACTGAATACTCTTTGTAACAGTAGTAAGCAGGGATTTAAAGACATTTCTTCAATGGACTTGGCCATGTTCTTCAAATTAGTAATATATGTCTGAATCTCAGGCTTAGCAACTGCAGGATTACTAGAGTTAGCAGGCCTAGAAGTAGCAGCAACAGCAGATAGGCTCCTGTTAGACATTTCAAAGAAGCAATATGAGCAAAGCACATCAGAATGCATAAAGCAAGCAAAATGCAGGAAGCAAGCAGATTCTGAGTAGCAGCAGGATTGGTGGAATTTACTAGAAAATTGGAAGGAATCTTACACTTATAGTCTCTATCGTTGGATATGCTTGTCAGTTGTTATAGGAACAACTGATGGACCCACTGGTGCCAATAGTTGTTATTTCTCGTTAAAAACCAATGAGATAAAGTTCAGCTCATATGTCTCGAATTTTGAATTTCCCGCCCCTTTAAATTTTTTTTTTTTTTTTTTTTTTTTTTTTTATATGCTGGATGTTTTGCATGCAGTTAATGCGACAAAAGGGGAAACGAATAATAAGCAGGAAAATCGAAGTTATTCGCTGCCAGTGGTGGTTTTAAGGGGGGTAGAGGCGGCACTTACCCCGGCTGCAAGAAATTTTAGGGTCGCAAAATTTCAAATAAATAATCTAACGGTTTATATTCATTTTTTTATTTTGATATTTTATTTTTATTAAAATAAAACAGAGTGCACAGTTGAAAGCAAGTATAAGCAAATCGAATCTGAAATTCTCGTTTTTCCCCTATCTTCATCGCCATTCCTTGAAATTAAAAGTAATTAGACCAAATTTATATGATTTTAATGTCGTTACAATTTATTGTGCAATACGGAGATGAAGGGGTCATCGCAAACGTAAGAATTGTCTATTAATACTATTAGGGGTTGCAGTATCGGTGGTCATTAATGAGTGGTCTTTTTGTAAACTTAAATTAACTTGACTAAATGATTTAGCGTTAGCATAGAACGCGAAAAATTAGAAGCAAGCAATTGAGGCGAGATAATTAATAATTTTGCAGAGGCTTAGTAAGAAAAGTCAGATTCAAATAAATGGAGAATTTTGATAATAAATGAAATTCTTGTTAAAATTTGGCTTGAAAATCTTTGGAAGACAGAGGGGGGAGAGGCGCTAATCGACATATTGCCCCCGGTACAAGAAAGCCGAGAACTGCCACTGTTCACAGCCAGTAAATAACCCTACATTTTCATTGGCCATGAGTGACCTCGTTTGTCTTTGTTATCTTTCGTTTTCTCTTGCTTGACTTGTGTGGTCTCGTAAATTATTTAGCAGTTAATGCGAATTCTCAGGAATAACAACCTTGGATAAAAATGTATCTAAATGCTCTTTCCTTGTTAAAATCAAAAGATTCTAGTTAAGTGCATCTTTAGTGGAATTATATGGTTTCTAGGTGAACACTCATCCATCTTTAAAGTCTCGACATTACTTTTGGTTGGTTGAAACCAAAGAACTTTTTTTTTCTTCTTCTTGTTGTTGAAACTGAGGTAGCTTTTCTTCTTCTTCTTTTTTAATATCTGTTGTTGATTTCCGACTGTGATTAAAACTGTGATATTCAAACACGAATAAAAACTTGACTATTCAAAAGATTTTCAAAAGATGATGCTTGTATTTAAACTTTTTTTGCAATCATTTCGGTGGAAATAGGGTAACCAATTTGACTCGAAGCTAGTAAAATATAGTTTTGTGAGGAGAGTGGTCAGCCCTTCAAAGTTTTGATCATGGTCTTGCATCGCACACAGCTTAAGCCCCCAAAGATGAGGGGGAAAGGGGTTGGAAATTGTTGGGTGATTAAAATCAGAATTTGTTGTTTCTGACATATTTTGATATTTTAAAAGGTATGTATTGGTTTTTGCTCGTTTTTAAGGGCACCCACACACTCTCTTTGGTGAAGGGTTGGGGGATCATGCAGAAGCTCTTTTAGTGGAGGACAAGGGCTCAAAGAAGAATTCTTTTAGGAGAGGGTCCCATTCTAGAGAATATACAATATTTAACTTTATGTATTTTAGTGTTAAAGGAGTGAGGAAAGGGTTTGCAGGTGTTTTCTTACTAGCAAGTCAACTTGTGTGTGACTTTTGTTGTTTTAACCTTTTTCGGATTTATTTCTTTTATAGAGTTAAATCAATTGGAAAAGAAATAGCAGCAGAAGAGAAAAGGCAAAAAGAAGCTGCAGAAAGGCGAGCTAAGAGGAAAGAAATGAAAGCGTATCAGCCACTTTTTCTCGGTCCACACAAGTTTGAGCCTCAACCTATCGAGGTAAGTTGCTTCAGTAAAGTTTTAGCTTGATACAACCACTGTTAGCTTTAAAAAAAATATATATACATATTAAATACCAGGGGGGAATGCTATTCAACACGTAAAAGACTTTTGAATGCAGTATTATTGCTAATGTGAAAAAAGAATTTTGGGCGAAGGTTGTGCCTAATGATAATTACCCCCGGCGCCTCGGTACGAAAGCTTCTGCAAATAATGTAAAAGACATTCTTGACCTTATTAAAAAATTGTACTCTGAGGAGGTATGGACTTGGATTTATGTTATCAAGTCTCCTACCGAGGTTCCCATTTGCCCAATGTTGCTTACTCTTGGCTTTCAACAGAGGTGAATCTTGTGGGAAATTGGACTCTGAGGAGGTATGGACTCGGATTTATGTTATCAAGTCTCCTACCGAGGTTCCCATTTGCCCAATGTTGCTTACTCTTGGCTTTCAACAGAGGTGAATCTTGTGGGAAATTGGACTCTGAGGAGGTATGGACTCGGATTTATGTTATCAACTCTCCTACCGAGGTTCCCATTTGCCCAATGTTGCTTAAACTTCGCTTTCAACAGAGGTGAATCTTGTGGGAAATTGGACTCTGAGGAGGTATGGACTCGGATTTATGTTATCAAGTCTCCTACCGAGGTTCCCATTTGCCCAATGTTGCTTACTCTTGGCTTTCAACAGAGGTGAATCTTGTGGGAAAATTACTCAAGGTCGTTGCCACTAAGCTGGATGCTTACGAATTGAATTACCCGCGACTGCCAAAACCTACAATTTCCCGCTTGCATGCTACTATTGTTGTGTCGAACCTTCTCTCTACTCTCTCAGCTCCAATAAAACGAAAATTTGTGTTAGATCAGATAGATGGTCATGAATCAACCACTATTATTTGTCCCGTACGTGACTAACTGATTATCAATATAGATAATTTAGTTGCTGAATATTCCCGTTTGTCGGTAACTGGTGCGATTACTGGCTCTTCTGTGGAAGTCCGAACCAAAAAGTTTACCGGACTCCTAAAGGGAATTCCGAACGATTTTGAATTATCTCACCTGATTTCCTATCCTGGTGTTTCTGGTGCATCTAGGCTTGGGAATTGCCGTGTAGTAAAACCTGAATTCTTTGATGGAACGTCAAGAGCCGAAGCATTCAGATACGGCCTCAAAGTAGGGCGCGAAACCCTAGGTGTTTTTTTTAGTTGAAGGCGGTTTCCCGTTGCTGTACTATTTGCTGGTCCCCTGACAATTTTCAGTCGTCTTGTTCCAATGTAACACTAAAATGTGCTCGATGTGCCGGTCCCCATGTCTCAGATAGAGACTCGCCTTGCAATTTGTTACCTAAGTGTGCGAACTGTGGAGGCAATCATGTTTCGTTTAGCCTCGCATGCCCTAAATTGAAAGCAATTGTAAGTCACATGTTGCCGAAAACTAATTTATCAGAAAATTAATCAAATTTATTTATCAAAAATTTATGAAATTTATTTGATAAATGAAAATTTATCAAATAAATTTGTTATTGTTATTAAAATTAATTGTAATTATAATTAAACAAATTATTTATCAACAATTTATCAAATTTATTTGATAAATGAAAATTTCAAATGAAAATCAAAAATCAAAAATTAATGTATCAGTATCAGTCGTGTCTTTTAATATTAATGGAACGAAACGCAAAGATCTAGCCATTGATGAACTGTACAGTCAGTTTGACATTGTATACTTTCAGAAACATCTTTTGAGAGGAACGAGTGTTAATTTCCTTCGCCGGAGTGTTGATCACTTTGTTTTCAGAACAAATGCTAAATCTACTTCTGGAGGGCCTCACAAGGGCTTAGCATGTATTATAAAACACACCTAAGCTTCCTGTCTCCGTCATATTGCCCCACGATGGGAAGTATATGACCTCCGATAATAAATTCTCCAATGCATGTACAAGTTGGAGAACTGTCCTGCTTAACTGGTTACGAATTTATTGTTATTGGAGATATGAACACTGATATAAGGCTTGATTCTGTTCGTACTGTGAACCTACTTAACAGTCTTCCCGATTACAGAATAATTGCCAAGGATCTATCTTTTTCGTATGTGCATATATGGGATATTGGTCTTGTGATTTCTTCCCAGTCTTTTTTTTGCATCTTCAACAGTGTATGTCCACGAAGATGAGCTAGATATTGATCACCATCCGTTATCGCCTCTACTTTTCGATTAGAAGAAATACTACAGCCCAGGCAGTAAATGGAAAATGCTAATATGTCATTATATATTTCAACCCTGACACCATGCTCTATGGTTCTTTACGCGTATCCTTTTCTTCTACTCCATCTGAGTGTTCGCTCTACTGAAAGCAATTATGATCTGAATCATTACTACAGTTGAGGAGGCTGCTGTCCCTCAGGCGCGAGTGAGAAGAAGTGCAAGGAAACCATTCTGGTCGTGTGACCCTGAACTGAAAATTGTGAAAATAAAGCCAAAAACTGAAAATAAAGCCAAATTGAGGCTGCACGTATGGGTTGATAACGGTCGACCACTTTCCGGTAATGAGTTTGAAATAAAGCAAAAAACTAAGCGGGTGTTTAAGAGATATCTGTGATCAAGCTGATAAAAAGGGTTAGATTGTCCTACCAATAAGAAAGAATGGGACAAAGTGATTAATTCAGTTGAAATAGATAATTCAGAAAATCCTAATTGCCCCATCTCGCCAGCTGCGTGGTCTGACCACTATTCAATTATATTTTGCAAAGTAAATTATGCAATGCATACGTTTTATTCGACATTTCTTGATTCGGCTCTCCCGTCTTCCCTGATTCAGGCACAAGTTCTTCCCGTTTCTGTTGATGCTATAATTGGATCTATTAAGAAATTGAAATCAAGCTCTCTTGATGTAGATGGAATTAGTGTTTATCATCTAAAAATAAACTGCTCGTCTTTGTTTTTCTATTTACAGTTGCTTTTCCATACTACTTATGCATTTGTTGTTCTCTTGCTCCTGATAGTTTTTTGTATTTTGAAGTGCCGATAGTCACTTCAGTTCTTAAATGAGGTAAGAGCCCACTTTACGGTTCTTCTTACAGGCCTATCACGGTTGCTTGTTATTTTGTAAAATTCTTGGATATATCCTACTTCCTTTCATTAATGTGAATGCTAATTTTGGGAAGAACCAGCTCGGTTTTCGGCCTGGCATCGGCTGCCAGCACGCTCACCTCTGGCTTTCCTTCTTCAAGATGCTTCAGCTAAAGGGTGTGCTCTTGATCTTTCTAAGGCTTTCGATGGTGCTGTACACAATCAGGCCCTTTACTCTCTTTATAGTCACGGCATGGTAAAGATAGCTCACTGGATATAAGGAAACAGGCTAAGAAAACTATTCTTACTTCATAATATGCAGAATAATCATGGTTAACACATTTTGCATGGGGGTAACCTTTATCTTCACATTTTTTTTTTTACCAAATGACTGAATTTTTGTGTCTATTCTCTAAGTCTTCGTTTAGTTTTTAAAAACGTGATCAAACAAACAAGCCCAACCGCTATCTGCATAACCTAGCCTAACCTAACCTAATTTCTCACTTCATGTGGTACGACAAATAATTTAGATGGCACTGATGGTGTTTAATTTGTATTGACGCCACTGCCGTTTGTATATAGTGGTATCTATAAACAAATTTTGAAGATCCCACTCGTTTCAGCACGAATTTGGAAACTGAGAAAATGCTTATCAAATCCATGCTTTTTTTTTTCAGAAATTTGGTAGAAAAGGAAAACAATGAAAGAAGTCAAGATAAATGCTACCCCCATGGAAAATGTATTAACTATGATTATTCTGCATATTACGAAGTTAAGTTTTGGTATAGTAACTCTTTTGAATTAAAACTAACGGTTCCCTTTCTTCTTCTATTTTTCCTGTTCGTCGGGGTGTACGGCAGGGTGGAGTATTATCTCCAAGAATTTTTAAATTTTGTATTTCTAGTATTCTTGAGAATATTTCTTCTATGTGCTTTATTGGGTTGACTGATATTTCCTATCTTGCTTATGCTGATGATATTCTTCTAATTAGCCAGCCCAAACTCAGTCTATCGCATATGGTTTATGAAGTTTCTTACTCCTTTCCTAAAATCGGTCTTTCGCTTAATGTTGATAAATGTGAGTATCTTTCTTTCAATTTTCCATCCCCTCTTATACCTCTAAGTTCTAAAATTTGTCTGCCCCTCATGTTGGTTTGATGCGGTGGTTGGGTTTTACACTTACCCAAAAATCGTAAAGCTGTTGGTGAGCGTCCTGTCCGGGATGCTAGAACGAAGATCCACATTGGTTACTATAAATTGTAGCAAATCGAGGGCAATAAATTCGCATTGCCCTTGGTAAGCTTTATTCTACAATTTCAAATCATTCTTTACTTTACCTTTCTGGGCTTTGCCCTATTTTTACGAAAAAGGATATTAGTGATATTCGAGCGTCTTATTTCCCCTTCTGTAAATTTCTTCTCTATCTTCCTCTTTGGTATAGGAACCGAAAGATAGTTCTATCCTCCGAATATTTCTGAGAAGCTGACTGGTTTACGCGAAGAGCTTTAGGGAACGGCGTATCGGCGTTTGTCGCCTCACCACGGTCTGATCCGTTTGTTTTATTAATTTCATTATTTAATTTTATTGTTATTGCTGATTTATGTTATTATTTCATGTTATTGATTTTCATTTTGTATTATGTTTTTTTTTTCTAAAGTGTTTACTCCGCTATGTATCTTTTTATGTAAGATATTAGAAATAGATATTATTATATTATTATACGAATTGGTTGGAAAAAACTGCATTGAAGGCACGTGGCTCCTTACTGAGGCAACGATAGTGTTGCCTCTTAAAGCCTCCTCTATATACAGTCTTAACCAAAGCATTACCACGCCAACCAGCCATGACTCGCATTGCGTTATTTTGTAAAAACCCGAAGAAATTGAAGATGAACATTGAACGTTTTAGACTAAATTGACCTAAAATAAAATAAATGAAAGTTTACCAGTAAGATATACGCATCATATAGAATAGAAAAGAAAAAAAAACCTTTTTCTAGAGTATAAACAATACAAATGTTACGATGAGATGTGCTATTTTGCAAAACTCGAAGAGACTGAAGATGATAGTTGAACATACTAGACGAAATTGACCAACAATAAAATTAATATGGGAGCAGTAGTAAGAAATATGTATTATCTAGAGTGAAAGTAAAAAAAAACTTTATAGCTTGCACACAAATCCAAAGTTACGAAAAAATTGGTCTGATAAAAAATGTATAAAGTTAATATAAGATAAGGTTTCATTTCAAGAAAGTCTCTCACGAGTAAAGAATGAACGAGTAAATGAATAAAGAATGAATTTTAGACATGAAACCGATCATTTCGTCAGTAAACTCAAGAAGGAGAAAGTATAATTAATGAATAAGATACATCTCTAAAACTATTGATAGTTAAAGAGATTAAAACAAAAAAGAATTAGTTGGAAGAGTCAAAACAGTAAAGCTGAATACCAAGTAAACAGAAACGAATACAGAAGTTAAATATACAGTACGGTACGATGAAGCAATAAAAAAAAGTAGTATGATAAGCAGCTTGATAAAAGAGAGTAAGATAAGTGAGAAAAGAGAGTAAGAAAACACTTTTACAGAAATTCATCAACAAATTAAAATGAATAAGGAAGTAATCAAACAGTTTGTGGTAACGAACTGTAAGTAAGGAGCGACCCTGCTCAATAGTAACCGAAACCCTAAATAAAAGTATTATTGTATCAATATATTAATCAAAAGAATCAAATTTTTATGCTGATTTCAAATATATAAATTTCATCAAGTTTAATCTTACCGTTCCTGATAAAATTTGCCTTATTTTCGAAAAAAAAGGGAAAACACCCCCTAAAAGTCATAGAACCTTAATGAAAATCCCACCATCAGATTCAGCGCATGACTTAACCCTACTGTAGAGGTTTCAAGCTCCTAACTGCAAAAATGTGCAATTTTGTATTTTTTGCCAGAAGAAAGATCACGGATGCATGTTTATTTGTTTTTTTTTTCTTTTCTCCAGGGGTGATCGTATCGACCCAGTGGTCCTAAAATGTAGTGGGAGGGCCCATTCGAACGGAAATTAAAAGTTCTAGTGCCCTTTTTAAGTGATCAAAAAAATGGACGGCAACTATGCCCCCTCACACGCTCATTTTTCCCCCAAAGTCTCCCGATGCCTTTTTGTTCGGAATGGTCGAAAAATATAATAACTATGTCTTTGAGGATGATTAATCCCCCATAGTCCTCAAAGGAAGGGCTGCAAGTTACGAACTTTGCCCAATGTTTACATATAGCATTGGTTATTGGGAAGTATACATACATTTCCAGGGGGGATTTTTTCTGGTAGTGAGGGGGGGGGTCGGGGTTGTTACTTGGGAGGATTTTTCCATGGAGGAAGTTTTCGTGGGGGAAGGGACATTGTTATGAAGGGGGCACCAGATATCCCAGCATTATTTAAAAAAACGATCAAAAATTAAATATTAAAAAAAGCAAGTTTTTCAACTGAAACTAAGGAGCACTTCAAAACTTAAAACGAGCAGAAATGATTACGTATATCATTGGGTTTGCCCCCTAGTCATTATCTCGCTCTTTACGCTAAAGTGTTTTTTTTTTGGTACTTTCATCAGAGCTATTTATTCTAATTAACGGCTTTTGTGATTAAGGGGTCATTCTTAAAGAATTGGAACCAAATTTGAACTTTAGCGTAAAGAGCGACATAATTGACTAGGGGGCGAACTTCCTAATATACGTAATAAAAATATACGAATACAGAAGTTTTTTAGGTAAGTTAAATCGTAATTTACGTATATTTATTACTAATAAAAACGTTCGTAAATAAAATTAAACAACTTTTGAGATAGCCATTTAACCAAAAAAAAGTAAAATTAATACGAAAATGTTATTTGAATTATTCATGTAGGATGAGCCAAAATCAAAACCTGTATTAATTCAAAAACTTTCAGAAATTAAATATAAAAAAACAGGTTTTTTCCGTATATGGAAGAAGCTGTCCCCTCCTCAACGCCTCGCTCTTTACGCTAAAGTTTTACTCTGTCTCACAACTTTATTTTTTAAAACAATAAAACACTTTAGCGTAAAAAGCGAGGCGTTGAGGAGGGGCCAGCCCCTTTCATATACGGAATAATTTCTGTTCGTTTTAAGTTTTAATTTTGCTCCTTACTTTCAGTTAAAAAAAAATTTTTTTGTATTTAATAACGGTAATAAACCGAATAGGTGTTCTCCTAATCACCCATAATCAACGACAATAGGTTGCAAATCCCCTAATTATCCTAAAACCCCAAGTGACTCCTTTATTCATATCCACAAATCCGCACAGTTTAAAAACATCTCCTAATTGCCACACATATCTAGTTATGAAACATGTAAAATTAAGAAATATCTTAAGGATTAAATAGGATGGATTGCTCCACAGGGACGGTCTGTTTCAATGTGAGCTAGCTAATTCAATTGAAGTTCATAGATTTCCCCAAATACTATTTCTTTACTTCAAGTCGCATTCTATCCTGACGAGTGGGGACGAGTGACGAATGGAGTGAGATACCTCAGCTCAGATAGTCAGAAGTTCGAAAAAATCATTTATGAATTTTTTTTTATGATTATAGACAGCGCAATAGCGCTGCCTAAGTAAAGAACGATGCTGGTACAGTGTATTATTTATAATTTTTTGGTTTCTTTCTTTAAACTTGGGCACTTCGTGTCGAAGGAGTTTTGTAGAAACTTCGAAAAGGACTCATTCGATTGGAAATTGGAAGGGCTAGTGCCCTTTTTAATAGTAGAAAGTGATTGGAGGGTAACTAGCCCCACTCTCACGCCCACCATTTCCCCAAACACATCCAATCAAAATGTTGATATAGCTATTTTGTTCAACGTAGTTGGATGCCCCTTATATGCCCCTGGGGGCATATAAGGTTTTTATTGAAAGTGTTGCCGTAGAAACCTGAAAAAGGGCTCATTCGATTGGAAATTCAAAGGTCTAATGCTCTTCTGGAAATTAGGTCTTTGAGGATGGATGACAACCCCCACAGCCCTCAGGGTAAGGGTTGCAAGTTATGCCCTGAGGGCATATAAGGTTTTTATTGTCGTAGAACGTTCAAAAAGGGCTCATTCGATTGGAAATGGAAAATGCTAGTGTCCTTTTTAATACTGTAGAAAGTGATTGGAGGGCAACTAACCCCCCTCTCACGCCCACCATTTCCCCAAACACATCCAATCAAAATCTTGAGATAGCTATTTTATTCAGCGTAGTTGGAAGTTCTGGAAAGTATGTCTTTGAGGATGACAAACCCCCCACACCCCTCAGGACAAGGGTTGTAATTTATGCCCTGGGGGCATATAAGGTTTTTTTTTATAGAAAGTGTTGTCGTAGAAACTTGTCGTTCAACGTAGTCGTCATTTTAGTCGTAGAAAATGAGCCCAAAAAGGGCTCATTCAATTGGAAATTGAAAGGGCTAGTGCCTTTTTTATTAGTTGAAAGTGACTGGATACCGACTAACGCCCCTCTCACGCCCACCATTTCCCCAAACACATCCAATCAAAATTTGGAGATTGTCATTTTGTTCAACGTAGTTGAAAGTTCTGGAAATTAGGTCTTAGAGGATGACAACCCCCCCCCCCCCCACAGCCCTCAGGGTAAGGGTTGTAAGTTATGCCCTGGGGACATATAAGGTTTTTATAGAAAGGGTTGTCGTAGAAAGTTCAAAAAGGGCTCATTTGATTGGAAATTGAAAGGGTTATTTTTAATAGCAGAAAGAGATTGGAGGGCAACTAAGCCCCCCCCTCTCTCTCTCACGCCCACCATTTTTCCAAACACATTCAATCAAATTTTTTAGATAACTATATTGCTCAAAATAGTTTAAAGTACCGGGAATTAGGTTATTTAGGAAGAGAAACCCCTAAAATCCCTCAGGGCTAGGGTTTTAATTTTGCCTTGGGGATATATAAGGTTTTTTATAGAAAGTATTGTCGTAGAAACTTCAAAAATGGCTCATTCAATTGGAATTGAAAGGGATAGTGCCCTTTTTAATAGTAGAAGTGATTGGAGGGTATCTAACCCCTCTGACGCCAACCGTTCCTCCAAACACATAATATCAAAATTTTGAGATAGCTATTTTCTTCAACGTAGTTTAAAGTTCTGGAAATTAGGTCTTTGAGGATGACACCCCCTCCCCCACAACCCTCAGGGCAAATTATTCCCTGAGGGTATATAAGGTTCTTATAGAAAGTGTTGTCGTAGAAACTTCAGAAAGGGCTCATTCGATTGGAAATTGAAAGGGCTAGTGTCCTTTTTAATAGTCGAAAGTGATTGGAAGGCAACTAACACCCCTTCCACGCCCACCATTTCCCCGAACACATTCAATCAAAATTTTGAGATAGCCATTTTGTTCAACGTAGTTGAACAAAATGGAAATTGTGTCTGAGTATGACAAACCCCCCACAGCCCCCAGGGCAAAGGTTGTAAGTTATGCTCTGGGGGCATATAAGGTTTTTTTTTATAGAAAGCCCTGTCGTAGAAACTTCAAAAAATGCTCATTCAATTGGGAATTGACAGGACTAGTGCCCTTATTAATAGTCAAAAGTGGTCTGAGGGCGAATCCCCCCACGCCGATCATTTCCCCAAACACTTCCAATTAACATATTGATATTGTTAAACGTAGTTGAATTGTTAAAGGCCATTTTGTTAAACGTAGTTGAAGGGTCCGGAAATTATGTTTTTGAGTATGACAACCCCCTACAGCCCTCAGGGCTAAGGTTGTAAGTTATGTCCTGAGGGCATATAATTTTTTTTTATAGAAAGCGTTGTCGTAAAAACTTCAAAAAGGGCTCTTTCGATTGGAAATTGAGAGGGCTATTGCCCTTTTTAATTGTCTTAAGTAACCGGAGGGAGAATCAACCCCCCCCCCCCCACGCCCATCATTTCCCCAAACATTTCCGATCAACATTTTGAAATGGCCATTTTGTTCAACGTAGTTGAAAGGTCTGGAAATTATTTCGAGGATGACAATTCTTTCCCCATAGCCCTCAGGACAAGGGTCGTAAGTACAAAAGGGTCAGTAAGTCGTAATGAACAAAAATAGAATAAAATAATCTACCAAGCATACAACTACCACAAATCAGTATCAATAAATAAATGAAACCCTAAACAGACAGAAATTAAAATAAATAACAGAGTCAAACTCAAAACGAGCAGAAATTAATATGAGTAGGGTTTTAAACCTCATGGTTTTTAAAAGCCTGAATAAAAATTTGTACTTTACTGAAAAAATTCTTTTAAATGTTTTTACTTATCAAAAATTAATTAAGATTTTAAGGAATAAATATCAGCATATGTATATTAAACTGACAATGCACATAATTTCTGCTCGTTTTGAGTTTGAATCTGTTATTTATATTAATTTCTGTTTGTTTTGGGTTTCATTTATTTATTGATACTGATTTGTGGTAGTTGTATGCTTGGTAGATTATTTTATTCAATTTTTGTTCATTTTTGGTTTAATGGAGTTCTTTACTTTTGTTTGAAAAAACTTATTTTGTGGGAAAAGTTTTTTTAATTAATTACATATCAAAATCATGACCCTGACCATTTCAACAACTCTGTAACTCGAGATTGGGTTGGTTCATATTATGCTTGGTCAAAAAAATATTTTCTGGTTAACTTCTTTTCTCTTTATTCTAGATTAATTTGAGCAAAGAAATTTCTGGATCGCTTCGACGCGTCCGTGCTGAGGGAGACTTAATTACAGATCGATTTAAGTCCTTGCAGAAACGAAATATCATGGAGCCGCGGAAACTACGAATGTAAGTGGAACTAAAGCATACATTTTAAATACGGATTGCCTCAGGGCTCTGTCCTTGGGCCTATTCTATTTATTCTTTTTATAAATGATTTGCCAGAAGTTTTGCCTCTTTGTAAAATTATAATGTTTGCTGATGATGTAGTAATTTTTGCTTCTCACCGGGACCTATCAGTTCTTTTCCAGAACCTCGAAAGTACGTTACTAACTGTATCTGATTGGTGTTCAAGGAATTTACTAGCTCTTAATGAAAAAAAAATGCCAATATATGTTATTTTCGCGAACTGGATCAGTAGTGTCAGATACGTTCTCTCTTTTCTTGAATGGTCTTGAATGAAAACGGGTGGATCAGTTCAAATATCTTGGGATTATTTTAGATGAAAATTTGTCGTTTCATAAATATGTAAAAACACTGTCGTTAAAAATTTCCCGAAATATTGGCATGCTAACTCGTCTTTGTCATTTCTTTCCTAAAGCTATTCTAAAATCTATTTATTATTCTTTCGTCCACCCGCATTATCTCTCTTGCATTTTGGTTTGGGCATCTACCTTTTCGTCTGTTTTCAAATCTCTCCAAATACTTCAGAATAAAGCAATGAGGATTCTTTTTAATGTTGATTGCAGATCTTCAGTTAGACACCTATTAGGAATTTTCTCTTCAGGAATTTTCTCTTTGGACCAACTTCATTTAATTTCTATCTCTAGTATTTGTCACGATTATCAATATAGTCATTTACCTGTAAATTTCTCCGGCATTTTTCCAACGAATTCTCAATTTCATAATTATCCTACTACGCATTGTTCAGACTTTTCGTGCGAAATTCGCCCGACATCGAGAGCGGGTTTCAGCATCCGTCACAATGGCCCAAAAATCTGGAACTCAATTCCAGTATCAGTTCGAGAATGCAGCAACAAGCGACATTTCTAAGACTGGTGAAGAAATATCTTATGACATGCTAAGTATTTTGTTCACTAGGGTTTTCTTTTGCGTTGTTGTAAAATTTAGTTATAAAATGGCTGTGTATTTTCGTTGGCAATATTTTCAGCGCTAAAGTATGCCACCAGGTATGTGCGCTGTTTTGTGATATTTATTTATGTATGTGTTATAAATAAAAATATCTCTCTACTCTTCTCTCCTACTCATACAGAGCAAGGCCGTATCCAGGGGGGGGGGTTACCCAGTTTGAACCCCCCCCCCCGAAATTTTTGACCGGGTCGAAAATAAGTCGAAAATTAGTAAAACCTAGGTAAAAATCAGTAAAATTAGTCGAAAGCTGAGTCAAAAATTAGTAACCCCCCCCCCCCCGAAAAAAATCCTGGATCCGCCCTTGATACAGAGTATTAAGAATTACTTAGGATGGGACGGGGAATCTCATATTTTACCAAGACGTCTTTTGCTTGAATTTTTTCTGTGTGCATGCTTTCAGTTTTTTCTAGTTATTGACGCTCTTTTCTGCATCTTATTCGAGTGTATTTTTTTTCCTTTTTCTCTATGTGCAGCTGTGAAGGCCAGTGTCGCGAGTAAAATAGACATAATGTTGAATGTGCATTATGTCGAACATTGTCTTACTAATTCTCAGAATTTATGCTTTTGTTTTGTTAAATGTCAACTTAAAAAAATAAGAAAATATGTGATATTTGGGAAAATATTTCTAAACGAAATTAAAGTAAAAGTTGCTGTTGAAACAAGCAAGTGCAAATAGGCAAGTTAGGCTCTTGCCGAAATACCAATATTTCTTCTGTTGTGCAAAATATTTTGGTTATTTTGTTTTATATTTATTCTTACACACGTATTATTTCATTACTACTAAATACGGTTCCTACTTTTTTTGTGTCGATGGTGTTACATCCTTTTTGTGGGGATGGAGGTAATACGCCTTTGTGTCCTGAGCCTCGAATCATTTTTGTGAGCCTGTCCATAATGATGATAATAATAAAGGTTTTTACTTATTTCAGGACGGCCACCAAGTCCTAAAATCGAGTGAAGGCCCCTATTGGTCCCTTAAATTGATAAAGATCCTTAAAGTCCCTTTTCTTGCTTTGGTTTAAAGCTCTGTATCCTGAAGGCTACCTTTGAGTATAAATAAATAGTATAAAAGTATAAATAGTAGGCTATAAATGAATAAATAATATTTATTTATTTAGCTCTTCCGTTTGTCTGTTTTTGGCAGTGAGACATCATGGTAAGCTATGCTTTGAATGGAATAATTGCTGTTTTAATAGTAAAAGTAATATACTATTTAAACTGTCTATCTCAAAGATGAAAAAATCAAAATGAAAAGGAAACAAGACACTCAACTACCAACCAATCCATGTACACAAAAAATGTAAATTAAATCTCAAGACAACTAATGAAAACGAATTCAGTAGAAAATCAGGTGCTGATTTGGATTTACTTTTAAATCTAGCAACTAAAGCGTTCACTTTTTTGTAAATTTCAAAACTACAAAACGTCTGAATATGTACCTATTTCGAGTCCATATCTGGATCTGAGGAAAATATTTGTGAAATTTACAAAAAAAAAAACAGCCAGCGAATTTCTTAAGGAAGAAAAATTGAAAAAAAAACAACAAAACAATCTAAATCAAAAGAAAAGGAAAATAAATACTTAAACGAATTTATAAAAAAGCTACATCATGTGACAACCACGGCTTAATATAATACGGAGTAGTTATTTTATATATTGTTGTCATTTTTCTTTTCTTTCTCTTATGATTTTAGATTCTTTCCTTTTTAAAATTGTTTTGTTTCAAATGTTTTCGGTTTTGAACACCAAGGACTCCTTTTTGTGTACAGGCAAAATATTTCTTTGTTTTCCTACTGGCCGAATAGCCTTTATGCTGTCATACAGCCTAGCTAATTTACAACATTTTCTTATATATAAAAAGTGCCCTGTTAGAAATGGATTAAGTTGTAAATATATAACTATGAAAAGCGTAAAAAGGAGAACAAATGGCGATTGTAGGAGTTGTTATAATGGCCACTATAGATCGTAAAGTATAAAGCTTCTTACTCTGTTGAGTAAGATTTAACAGTCGCAATAACTGTATCTAATCACTTTTATTATTTTCTAGGCCCAAGAAGGTCAAGGTCAAAAAGTACGAGAGGAATAGTCACAAGATGTCGCATCTATAAAATTCATACATTTCCTGGATAAATAAAATTATTCCTGACATTTTGTATCTCTTTTTAGGAAATATAAACGAAAGTATATTTGAACAGAATTGGCGAGGGGAGGACCGTATTTTTTTTAGCCAATTGACTTTGTTTTATGATGAGTGTCAATTTTGTTGTAATAGTACAAAACGAGAAATCGTAACGAAGAAAAAAAACTACGGGAATCACCGCCATTGAAAAAAGAGAATAAAATGCAAGTATTTCGGCTGAAGATCTCTGGTCACACTTCCGGTCAGACCTCCGGTTAGTAGAGAATTAATAATAAAAGAGAAAAACACTAATAAAAGTCAACAAGATGGTAAACTAAAAAAGGCTCTTTTATTTTCATGTTTGTCTTAATATTTTGTCCCGTTGACTTTTACCTTCGTTTTTTTTTATTCTTAAATTTAAGCGAAAGACTGTGGAGCGGTGGTCTTGACCGAAATGTTTGCACTGCATTGTCTTTTTTCACTGGCTGTGATTTTCCTCGTTCTGTCATGCTTAGCCAGTGTGGTTCAAGACATTATTTAGTAATTATTGGTTTTGAGTTATTAAATCTGGCTGGGTAGAAATGTTTCTTTGTTATCCAGAAGAGTCTGGTCTCGCAATATTCACGGGTAAAGTCAGGATACTTATTTCTAGGATGTAAAGGTTTTACTGGTATCAAGTATAATTTTGCTCCCTCGGCATTATCAAAGATATTGTACAAACCCCTTCTTTAGCTCCCTCATCTCTCCAATCAAATTATGGCTAAATGAATTGAAATTATGCAGATGATTTGAGTGTCCTAGTTAAAAAGGTTAGAGAAGTGGATGAAGATGTGAAAGTTTTTGGAGTTCAGGAAAACTAGAGCATGTTTGAAAATTGATTCTAAGTCGCAGAGGTAATTGATACCTCTAATTGAGGCAAGTTTCGTAAAAATCGATTACATGTATAACTTCGCTTATCTAGGTGTAGCATTAAGAGTTGGGGTGGTGGATATTACAAGATAAATAGAGATACATTTATTGATAAAACAAACAGTATAAACATTTCGCCTAGTGTGATTTTCCATTAAAATTGCTCAGCAACACAATTATTCAGCGTACCAAACTGTTCAAACACTAAAAACTCGATTGACAAAGAAAACGAAAAAATAAACAAACTGGAGAACATTAATTTGAATAAAATGACAACTTAGAGCAGGATGTTCACAAAAATTATTCCTGTGACAAAATCCTTTACCCGAACTGGAAGAAGGAAGACTAGGAGAGTATATAATTAGGCAATAGATTATATCATGAGAAACATAATGGGGAATTACATAAGAATCCACAGGGGGGGGGGGGGGTGTACTAAACTTACAAGTTACATTACTCGTGCTTTTGTTTTATGATCATAGCAGTCTCTATTAAGATTGAACAGATTCTTCAAGCGGACGTTATCAGCTTATTCAAATATTTTTACGAGAAATAGTTTTTGAACACTCAAATACTTGAACACTATTAATAAATATTACGAAACAATTGAAACAGTTATTTTGACATGATCCTACAAGATGCAAAGCTGATGGTAGAAGCATCGACATATTACATCTCTTTTATATTTTCTGCTACTGTAGTTGACGTGATTTTTTCATGACTCAGTCATCCACAAAACTCTGGGACCTAGGCGCATAGGAATTTATTGTACAAATGGCCTGAAACTTGAGGGGAAGGGGTCACAGCTTCGGAAAGAACGTAAAAAATCAGACCAATTATGCGGAAAATATAGGGGAATGTAGGTAAAATTTCAAGATATGGGAACGGATACAGCCCCAGGGGACTTTGTACAATAGACACTATGTTCTTACAGGTTGTCAGAAGGCTGTGTCTACAATGTCTTGGAAACAGCTAATGGTATTAAATTGAAACTGACGCGGGATGTTGAGGGGGTATCGAGCAACATCAAAAATCACTATGTATATCCAGATTGTCAAAACAGCATATGTGCCATATCGTAGGAACGGCAAAGAGTATTACCTTGGAATTTTCAAGTAATGTGGTTGGGAATATTAAACTAATGAAAAGATATTTTGTGCATTCATATTGTCAAAAGGGCGTATTTCTAACATTCTCAGCGACAGCTAAGGGCATTAAGTTGAAACTAAGAGAATGTGGAGGGAGATATTGATATAAATCAAAAGACACTACGTACATCTAGGTTGTCAAAACGGGATGTCTGCAATATCTCAGGAACAGCTTAGGGTATCAAGTTGAAACTTTAAGAGAATGTTGAGAGAGGTGTTGATCTAAATCAAAAGACACTTCTGTGCATCCAGGTTGTCAGAACGGCGTGTGTGCAATATCTCAGGAACGGCTAAGTTTATTAAGTTGAAACTTTCAGAGAATGTTGAACTAGATCAAAAGGCAATATGTGCATCCGGGTTGTCAAAAGAGCGCATATACAATATATCAGGTATTGCTAAGGCTTAAGAGACCCAGCTGAAACTTTGAGGGGATCCCCCAGAGCCATTGATGGTACATAGGGTTTAGGTGCTGAATCGATCAATCGATGTTTCAGTTGCTGGGTCTATTTTACAAGGACAGGTAGCAAGTATGTTGACCAGCCTTGCGACTGCGAAAGTCGAACACTAGCCCCGTATTCCCAAGCACAGCATGAATCTGCTGTGCTATGTTGATAGTATAGCATTAATCCGCAATAAATCTTTGTAGAAAAATGAGGTTGTGTTGAATCTTAGTGCGAAATCTTCTTTTTTATGCTGATGTGCTTGAAATTTCAGGCCACGAAGATACCTCAATTAAAGTATAAGAACCAAGGGAACCTCAACCAGAAGCAAATATGATTGCTTTGATTCTTAAATTTTTTCTTTTTTTTTAAATCAAAATATCAGAGCTCCTTTTATTATTTTATCCTCTTTTTAAACAAACAAGTAGTTAAAATAATATATAACCCAATAAGATTCTTATCATGTTGTAACAAGTTATAACATGTTGGCTTTAGCCCTGCAGAAGCACAAAAATTCTGCAGATTTTCAATCTGTTTATTTTAATAATATTCTCCAAATTTCTTCCCTTCCCAAAGTTCTCCCCAAAATCCATCCAAATTTCTGTAGTAAAGCTATTGTTAAAAATTTTTGCAGAGTCTTGATCAAACCATAAATAGCAAGTCATAATCTTAACTCTGAACTAGAAAAACTTAACAAATATTTCTTTTCTATTAACAAAAAAAAAATATTGTAAATTAAAAACGAACTAAAACTAACTAAAAAAAGTGAGATTCTCAAAGAAAAGTGAAGAGCTACATTAAACCAAAGACGAGCTGAAATAAAATCCAAGTAATAATTCAAAATTAAAAAGAGGAGAAATTGCTAATGAATAAATAAGACCCAAACGAACAGCAACCATAATGAACAATCAAGTCAAACTTAAAACAACAGAAATCACGGACAACTCCCCCTCACGGACAACTCCTCCGTGGAAATTTCATCCAACGTAAAATGCACCACCCCCCGTCAAATTCCCTCCGGACAATTTGATCCTCGCTCAGAATCCCCCCACCCTTTAAAATTGCTTGCGGAAGAGTCACCCTTAAAAATTCTCCTTAGCCTTCTTTCCTTTAAATAAGACTTTAATCTCTAATCGGTTTCTCGATCACTCCAGAAATACCACCCTCCGTGGAAATTATTTTCCAGAAAACAAAACACGCGGAAAAAGCCCCTGGATAATTTCCCCGGAACGTCTCCACATACAAAATTTTACAAAGAGAATGTAAGACAACTAAAAAGAATTCCATATAGTAATTCTGTCAAAACCCCCCAGTGTAACATTTCCCCTGGAATATTCACTCCCCAGAAATTTACCTCCCCAAGTTAGATTCTCTCTATAGAAATCTACCGCAAGCACAACCCCTCCCCCCCCCCCCAAAAAAAAAGGCTGTATACTTCCCAATAACAAATACTATACGTAAACTATGGGTGAATTTCATAACTTAAAAGCCTCTCCCCACGGACTCTGAGGGGTCGTTTTACACCTAAAGACATAATTATTTGATCTTTCAACTATACTGAACAAAATTACTATCTCAGAATTGTGATGAGATTATTTTGGGGAAAAATGGGCGTGGAAGGGGGCCCAGTTGTCTTCCAATTTTTTTGGTCACTTATAAAGGGCACTAGTACTTTTAATTTCATTTTGAATGAGCCCTCTCTTGATATTTTAGGACCACTGTGTCAATACGATCACCCCTGGGGTAAAAAAGAAACAACAAGAAATAAACACGCATCCGTGATCTTTCTTCTGGAAAAATTTACAAAATTCAACATTTTTGCAGATAGGAGCTAGACATATAGGAGCAGATAGGAGCGTAGAGTTCACTGATGCGCTGAATCGAATGGTGTGATTTTCTTGATTTCAAGATTTCTATGACTTTTAAGGGGTGTTTCCCTCTTTTTCGAAAATAAGGCAAATATCTCAGAATCGTAACCTCTGAGTGAGAATAAACTTAATTAAATTTATATATTTGAAATCAGCATAAAAATCCAATTCTTTTGACTTATCTATTGGTATCAAAATTCCGATTTTTAGTTTCGGTTACTATTGAGCCGCGTCGCTCCTTACATACAGTTCGTTACCGCGAACTGTTTGATTTAATTATTCATTATAATGTGTTTTCCTTTTGGATCTCGTTTATTCTTTGAGGGTTATTTCTGTTCGTTTTATGCTTGATTTATTTTTTGACTATATTTCTTTTCGTCTCTGCTTTAATGTAGCTCTTTTTAATTTTTTTTGAAAAATTTCTTTTTCAGAAATTTATTTTTTAATTAAAATTGTAAATTAATATCTTCAGTAAATGAATAGTATTTTGAAAACGTTACAAAACCATAACTGAGAGGTTACAACTAACACCAGTTTACTGAGATAAGTAGCATAAGTCAACGAAAGCATGGTCAGATCTCATTGCCATTACTTGCATTGCCATTTGTAGCTGATTCAGGAATAGTAACTGTTATTTCGATTAATTTTAATAGGAAAATTTTATTTTGAAAACAAACTTATGAAAATTTCGTAAAAGAGCCTGGAGCCCCTTGAAACTGGCGTCGAATCGAAACAAAAGCAAACCATTAGAATTGACATTGTCAAAAAGCCTATACAAGAAAACTACAGTCCCTCACAGTAGAAAAGGGGGTACCAGCGCAACGGGGCACAACTGCTGCCATCTATAATCGAGTCTAACGGTACCTAATCGCATAGACAGTGTTATTGATCCGCTAACGGGGCAGGGTCAATGACACCTTTTTCAAGGTCAATAAGGGGTTGTTTCTAAGTGTATTGACTCCGGGACGAAGTTTGCACATGCGCACTGAATACTAACGGGGCAATGTATTGATTCGCAAACGGGAACAGGATCATATGTCTCTTTCTAGGCCAATGGACCTACGTAAGTTTCTCTTACATCACAATTCAGCGGATGGAATACTGTGATAACAAGGTATCATCATCAGATAAGGAAATTTCAACATTGGAATATTCTTATTAGAGATGTCTCCGAATGAACAAGTACACAATATGGGATTCTTTGAGACGATTATGGATTTAAACATCAAGGACAACAACCATCAATGACCCTAGCCATCAAGGACCTCAACCTCCAAGGTCCCCTACCCCAACCCCAAGGGCCCTCCCCCCATCCACACAACTTTTTTGCCCCCCCCCCCCACACCCAATTTTTTAATACTTTTTTTGCGTGCTTGAGACATAGAATGCCCCCCAACGTTTTTAGCGTAAAGAATGAGGCGTTGAAGAGGGGATAGCCATTTTCATATACGGAATAATTTCTGTTCGTTTTAAGTTTTAATGGTGATCTTTACTTTCAGTTAATTTAATTTCATGAAACTGGCCAATCAGGTTTGACATTCTTCTTGATGGCGCAACAAATTGACATAGCAAAAACTGGTAAATAGAATAAGAGGTACAAAAATGGTGGGACTACTTGGTCTCCCATAATGTTATTGATTCACTAAGTCTAGAGTTAGCAGTGTGATAACATGAATGAACAAATTGAGTTAGAAATATCCTTTTACTGCAACTGTTCTATATGTAAAGGACAATATCATGATTTTGAGTGTTCTCTAAAACCAATTGTATGTTTATTCGGTTTAGACGCAGGGATAGAGGAGAAAATCTGGAGGAAATGAGGCGAAAAATCATGCATGATATGGAGAGAAATTTATATAGATTGCAAGCAAGCTCACATAAAACAAGGTTTGATACGACAGAAAAGGAAGATCGAAAGAAGAGACAGAGAAAAGAGGGCTTTCTCTACAGAGATATCTCAAATATACTATAAAAGACAGAGATGAAAACTCAAAGAAAAATGTGCATAGTGCAAGATATAATACTGAATATTATAATGAATTAATTAAACAAAAACTTTCCACAAAAGACGTTTTTAAAAGAAAAGTGAAGGCAATTTTAAAGTTAAGATCATCAGGAACAAGTAGCTGTTAAAATTCAAACTCAAAACGAACACAAAGTACTGTTAAAGAATAAATGAAATCGAAAACCAACACAAATTATATAAACAATCATAGCAAAAAAACATACCACAAGTAATAATCTAAACGAATAAATAGATCTTAAAGCGAGTGATGCTTGGATTGAATGTAAAAGTCAAGCTTAAAATGAAAACAAATATCTACCCATGGAATTATAAATTAAATTTAAAACGAAGAGAAACTAAAGAAACATCAATATGAACAAGCACACAATGCATACTAATGTAAATGAATGAATAAATCTTAAAACGAGTAAAACTGAAATTGAATATGCAAATAAAGTTTGAATCGAATAAAAATAACTACAAACAAGAGTTTGAGTATCGTCTCAATGCAGAAGCCTAAAACCTTCTGCGTCATTGGTGCTTTACTGAAAACAATTCTCCGACATGTTTTTCATTTAGTACCATTAATTAGTCAAAAGTCAGCGCAGATTGTATTTTATAAACGTCAGAATATTCGTATCGAACTGGCAAATCCTCTTCTCTTTCAGAAAGTTTATTTGAATTTTTTTTTCAGAGAAGCGAAACTTGTGTTCTTGTTTACAGTATACATAGTGGTTTTGGAACCTACTCATATTAATTTACGCTCGTTTTGAGTTTGAATCTAATATTTATTTTAATTTTTGTTCGTTTTGGGTTTCATTTATTTATTGATACTGATTTGGGGTAGTTGTATGCTTGGTAGATTATATGATAGTCCGGAAGCCAGGTGTTGAAAATGTGAACCATGCCACGACGCAATGGGGCTGCTACGAGAATTAGCCTACCCTCTACCCCCTAAATTGACCATGCGGATTCAAAAATACCAATGGCACTTGCTTGCGAGTGGTGGAACACTCCGAAACTTGACATTTTATTATATTTTGGTGTTTCATGCAAGAAAATACATGTTCCACAAAGTTTGAGATGAGTTTTCCGCTCAAATAGAAATGCCTAGAAGCCATAGAATGTTTTCATAACAAACTAACACGATTAGTTACAAAAAATGGCAGAGTTAAAAAAAATGGCAAAACTATATGAGTCTTGAACAGTCTTGGAAAATATAAACAAAATCAAATTTAATATTAGATATATAATGATATTAATTGTTGAAAGATCCATCAGTTCAAGATTTTTTTCACTGTAATTTTCATTTTCATTTTCAATGCTGTAAGAACTGGAAAATAAAAAATTTTTAATATACGAGTAATTCGTTTTCAGTGAAGCACCAATGACGCAGAAGGCTTTAGGTTTTTAAAGTTAAAGAAGGGGGCAGTATCCAAATTCTGCTTGTAGTGAAACTATATTTGTCTTGACCAATCTTGAAAAGAACTAATAAATTAAACTGAATATTTCATGCATAATGATATTAATTGCTAAAAGCTTATCAGTTCAAAATTTTACTGTAATTTTAATATTTATCTTCAATATTAAGTACAAAAGAAAACATTTGTAATATAATTCGTTTTCAGTAAAGCGCCAATGACGCAGTAGGTTCTAGGCTTCTGCAGTGAGACGATACCCAAACTCTTGTTTGTAGTTATTTTTATTCGATTCAAACTTGATTTGCATATTCAATTTAAGTTTCACTCGTTTTAAGATTTATTTATTCATTTACATTAATATATATATTGTATGTTTGTTCGCATTGATTGTTTATATTATTTCTGTTCGTTTTAAGTTTCATTTATACTTTAATAGCAAAATATTTGTTTTCGTTTTAAGCTTGTTTTTCATATTCAATCCAAGCATTGCTCGCTTTAAGATCTATTTATTCATTTATATTATTACTTGTTGTATGTTTTTGCTATGATTCTTTATTTAATTTCTGTTCGTTTTGGGTTTCATTTATTCTTTAATAGTAATTTCTGGTCGTTTTGAGTTTGAATTTTAACAGGTATTTGTATCTCCTGAGCTTAAGTTTAAAATGGCCTTTACTTTTCTTTGAAAAACTTATGGTTTAGAAAGTTTTTTTTAAATTAATTTTTGTTCGTTTTTGGTTGTAAAAAGCTTCAAGTTTTTATGGCATGGGAGGGGGGTGCATAATGTATGATTAGACTCTAATTTAAAAAACAGTTCTAGAACTTTAAAGTTATAAATCGAATGAGGTTTTTTTCAAAATCTATACGATTACCTCTTTGATAAAAACCTTATATATGAACAATAGACAGCTTGCATAACTTGTGGACAGCGATTGACAACAATGAATGGATTGAAAAAATAGCTGCAATAAGGGGGTTTAGACCATTTCACTTGCTGACAAAAAGAGATCATGACTGTTTGGAATTGACCTTAATAGGAATTTGTGTGCCAAAGCAATTTTGCATCTATCACAGAGTATGTATTTTAACCTTATAATTGGATAATTATAATAGATTTCCTATGTGTTCTTCCCATACAAAACCCCTTCCCATAAGTTATAAACCCCACTTAATAAGTTATGCCCCAGGGCATAACTTACAAAGCCTACCCCTGGGAACTGGTGGGCTGTGTCGACACCGGAGTTGTTTGTTATCAGAACTTTGAACTATTTTAACAAAATGTCTATCTCAAAATTTTTATCTGATGCATTTAGGGCGTGGAGGAGGGAGACGGGCTAGTTGCCCTTCAATCTCTTTTGACTCTTAAAAAGTGAACAAGAACTTTCAATTTTCAATCAAATGAGCCCTCTCTAAAGTTTATACGAGCATCCCTTCAATAAGAAATAATATGAAGGATTCGGAGAGTCCTTAAATTATAACCCTTGCCCTGAGGGCTTTGGGGGAGTTGTAATCCTCAAAGACCTAATTTCCAGAACTTAAAACTACGTTTAATAAAATGGCTGTCTAAAAATTTTGATTGGATTTGTTTGGGGTAAAGGTGGGCGTGAAAGGGGGGTTAGTTGCCCTCAAATAACTTTTGACTATTACAAAGGGCATTAACCCTCGGAATTTCCAATCGAATGAGGCTTTTTTGAAGTTTCTACGACACCGCCTTCTATAAAAACCCTATATGCCCCCTGGGCATAACTTAAAACTCTTGCCCTGAGGATTGTGGGGGAGTGTCCTCCTCAAAAACATATTTTATAGCTGTAAATCAACTACGCTGAACAAAAGGGCTATCTCAAAATTTAGATTGGATGTGTTTGGGGGAATGATGGGCGTGGGGGGATGAGGGGGGCTAGTTACACTCCAATCACTTTTGACTATTAAAAAGGGCACTAAATCTTTAATTTCCAATCGAATGAGCCTGTTTTAAAGTTTTTACGACAACACCTTCTATAAAACCTAATATGCCCCCAGGGCATAACTTAAAACCATTGCCCTGAGAGTTTTGGGGGAGTATCCTCCTCAAAATATATTTTTTATCTGGAAATCAACTACGCTGAGCAAAATGGCAATCTGAAAATTTTGATTGGATGTGTTTGGGGAAATGATTGGCGTGGGGGGGGGAAGGGGGCTAGTTACACTCCAATCACTTTTGACTATTAATAAGGACACTAGTCCATTAATTTCCAATCAAATGAGCCTTTTTTGAAGTTTCTACGACAACGCCTTCAATAAAAACCTTATATGGCCCCAGGACATAAATTAAAACCCTTGCCCTAAGGGTTGTGGAGGAGTTTCCTCCTCAAAAATGTATTTTCTATTTGGAAATCAAATACACTGAAAAAAATAGCTATCTCAAAATTTTGATTGGATGTGTTTGAGGAAATGATTGGCTTGGGGGGGGAGGGGCTAGTTACACTCTAATCACTTTCGACTATTAAAAAGGGCACTAGCTCTTTAATTTCCAATCAAATGAGCCTGTTTTGAAGTTTCTACGACAACGCCTTCTATAAAAACCTTATATACCACCAGGGCATAACTTAAAACCCTTGCCCTGAGGGTTGTGGGGGAGTATCCTCCTCAAAAATATATTTTCTGATGGTTGTGGGGGGGTATCCTCCTCAAAAATATATTTTCTACCTGAAAATCAACTACGCTGAACAAAACGGCTATCTCAAAATTTTGATTGGATGTGTTTTGGGTAATGATGGTTGTGAGGGGGGGCTAGTTGCCCTCCAATCATTTTCGACTATTTAAAAGGGCACTAGCTCTTTAATTTCCAATCGAATGAGCCTGTTTTGAAGTTTCTACGACAACGCCTTCTATAAAAACCTAATATGCCCCCAGGGCATAACTCAAAACCCTTGCCCTGAGGGTTGTGGGGGAGTGTCCTCCTCAAAAACATGTTTTCTATCTGGAAATCAACTACGCTGAACAAAATGACTATCTGAAAATTTTTATTGGATGTGTTTGGAGGAATGATGGGCGTGGGGGGAGGAAGGGGGTTAGTTACACTCCAATCACTTTCGACTATTAAAAAGGGCACTAGCTCTTTAATGTCCAATCGACTGAGCCTGTTTTGAAGTTTCTACGACAACGCTTTCTATAAAAACCTTATATGCCCCCAGGGCATAACTTAAAACCCTTGCCCTGAGGGTTGCGGGGGAGTATCCTCAAAAATATATTTTTTATCTGGAAATCAACTACGCTGAACAAAATGGCTATCTCAAAATTTTGATTGGATGTGTTTGGGGGAATGATGGGCGTGGGGGGGCGTTAGTTGCCCTCCAATCATTTTCGAATATTAAAAAGGGCCCTAGAACTCTCGATTTCCAATCGAATGAGCCCCCTTTGAAGCTTCTATGACGACCCCTTCCATATGAAGTGCCTCTGGGAAAAAAAAATAAATAATAATAAAACATTGGAGCCGTATGGCCTTTACTATAGGCAACGCTACAGCGTTTTCTCTGATATGATCTAAGAGAAGAGAAAAAGTGGTCCTTTAAGAGACAACATAAGAGGCTATTTTATGGAATTTATTTTAAACATAGAAAATCAGGCTGGAAGAGCTCTCGTATATCATTTTACGATAAATTTCAATATTGATATGCTTGACGAGTTTTATATCGTAATCATACAATAAATTTGTTTGTACTATATTAATTTTCTCATACTAGATATGCATAGAGTAAGGATACCAGCAGAGACTTCTGTACATGAATAGTTCAGATTAATTAGATCACCTCTTAGAGTGCTATCAGTCTGGACCTCAACCTCCAGAGGCCACCTCTCCCCAACGACATTGCGTAGCTAATAAAGGAACATTTAACATTTTTTCTGATTTTCTGTGTTTTCACAAGAAAGTAGCTCATCTTTAACAAACTTAACGATTTTTTCGTTTAATGTACTTAAATTCAATGGAATAAAATGCTAGTAAAAGGTAAATTCGTTAAAAAGATCAATATACTTAAAGAGCTTTCAGAGCTAAAATCTTAGATGTAATAAAGGTTTAAAAGATCTGAAAACACTGTATATGATATTGCTTCAAATAGACAGATTGAAACATGTGAATTTCACAATATGAATGCAAATAGTATCATTGACTATACAAAGAAATACGACAAGAGTGAAGTTACATTGTAATATAGAAAATGTAACCCTAACTTTACAGTCAATCAAGATCAATATACAGTGAATTCAAATAATCTACCAACATTAGTGGTTCTCGACAGTTGCCTATACACCTAAGAAGAAGAAATCTAAAGTGTAGAATAAAGACATCGTTGTATACATTTTTTAATTAATAGAAAAATTCACATACATTTTTTTAAAAACACTTTACTCATAGAACACTAAAATCATTTAGCTTTATTTTCAAAGGCAGCACTTATCACAATGGTTCATTACTCATGTCAACTACGGTAGGGGTTTTAAATCTTCTACACTTCAGACGGAATACATTCGCACATATGCTTATGCTCAACAATTCGAACATTGTAGACCTGCATTTACGACAAAATGGGCTATTCCAAGCCTGAGGGGTATATTCAATAGAAAATTTCAAAGATTTATCCTGAAAGAAGATCAAACATAATTAAAAACTATAGGTTCACACAAAGGGTGAAACAGTTTGAGACATTTGAGAGGATGATTTGGGGTGAAACTCTGTGGTTGTTATAATACACAAGTACACAATATTGGATTAGTGACATAATTATGAGTATGAATCATCAATGACTCTAACCACAATGGACCTCAACCTCCAGGGGGCACCTATCCCCAACCCCATTGGGTAGCTAATAAAGGAACATTTAACATTTTTTCTGATTTTTTGTGTTTTCGCAAGAAAGTAGATCACTTTTAACAAACTTAGCCATTTATTCGTTTAATGTACTTAAATTCGATGGAATAAAATGCTAGTAAAAGGACAATTCATTAAAAAGATCAATATACTTAAAGAGCTTTCAGAGCTAAAATCTTAGATGTAATAAAGGTTTAAAATCACTTACCGACCAAATGTATATCTAGCCAAACACATTCTATTTTACTATGTTTATTTTTGCTACAAGTAACACAACATATGACAGAAACTTTTCTGATAATAACTTTAGCTATTAACTCTGTATTAACATTTTCTATATAATTTTAAAAAATTATTTCAAAACCCTTTTTATTTTCAAATATAATAAAATTAATAATATTTTTTTGACTATTTTCACATAATGGCTTATAAAACTATCACTACACCTTAAGAAAGCGGATATCAGTAGTATGCATCGTCTGGATTTGCTCAGGGGTATAGCAATTTCTACGTTATTCTATAGAAGCGCTACACCTTTTCAAAGAGATTCAGAGCTCCCTCACATGGCCTTATACTTCTAAGAGACATATAGCAATATCCATGTTATTTGCGGAGACATATAGGAATTTCAACGTTATTCTATGGAAGCTCTACACCTTTTCAAAGAGATTCAGAGCGATAGACATTTGCAAAAAAGGAGTAATTAGTGATTGGATAATTTTTTAACGTGAAATCTCTGAATAACATATTTTTGGAGCATGTACTTGACGATGGATAAAAGGGTTAAGGTGATTAGCAATTACGAGCTAGGATCCCTCCACTGGTTCCTGGCAGTAGGCTACGCATATCAAATTGCTGTACTGTGGGTTAGGTAACATGATTAAACACGCTTTTACAATCGGAATTCATTGATTGACATTTGCAAAAAAGGGGTAATTAGTGATTGGATAATTTTTTAACGTGAAAGGTCTATTTTGGAGGGTCCTTTGCTATTTGGGATTACATTATATTTAAAATGATATCTCATTTGCATTAAGCTAACTCAATTTGCGAAAAGGTATTCCATTTGCACAACTCTGCTCTGATTGAATTGTCGCCGACAATGGGTCGAAAATTACATGTAATCACTGCTAAGCCTTTTGTTATTGCTAGGAGATTATCCAATTCACTTCTTAGTGTTAACTGACAGAGTTCCAAATACGAATATTTTGAAAAGCAGACAGGTTTTTTTTTTGTTATTAAAAAATTGGACACTATAATCAGAATTATTTGATTGACATTTAAAAAGGGGTAATGAGATTCTCAAATTGGACACTATGAACGATATTAATTAATGTTTTGAATAATAGGAGTGTGAATGATTCTAATTAGTGATTGGATTGTATGAAGGAGGAGAATAAAAAGGATTAAACTGATTAGCATTTAAGATAACCCTGAAGGAGTTGTTAACTCAGGTAATTTGTTATAAATTTGAAACATCGTCAGTCTATGAAAATGGCTAACGACGGTAGAATGACATTGTGACTTGACCTAGCTTTACCTTTCCGATGTGGTCTGTATAATACAAAAGTGATGTTTGATAAGTATTGTCAATTTAAAATAGGATCTAACGTTTTCTTCATTCCCCCATTTATGAGGGGAGGGGAGGGGTCAATTTTGGAGGGAAAACCAAAAATAGTCAGAATCGAAAATAAATGAGATCTGCTTCAAGGGGAAGGCTCAGAGGCCCTTCGCTCCCCTATTTCTGAGGGCAGGGAGGGGGGAGGTCAATTTTGGAGGGAAAACCAAAAATACTCAGAATCGAAAATAAATGAGATCTGCCTCAAGGGGAAGGCTCAGAGGCCCTTTGTTCCCACATTTCTGAGGGCAGGGGAGGGGGAGGGGAGTCAATTTCACAGGGAAAACCAAAAATACTCAGAATCGAAAATAAACGGGATCTGTCTCATGGGCAAGACTCAGAGGTCCTTCGTTCCTCCATTTCTGAGGGGCAGAAGAGGGAGGGGGTCAATTTTGGAGGGAAAACCAAAAGTACTCAGAATCGAAAAAAAACGGGGATCTGACACAAGGGGAAGGCTCAGAGACCCTTCGTTCCCCCTTTTCTGAGGGCTGGGGCGGGGGGGGGTTAATTTTGGAGGGAAAACCTAAAATACTCAGAATCGAAAATAAACGGGATCTACCTCAAGGGAAGGCCTGGGCTGATGTTTGCAAGTCGAAGAATTTGTCTTTGTTGGTTTGAATGTCTAAAGTGCCTGTCTTTCTCTGTTTACATGTCTGATTCTTTTTGTTTGCATGTCCGGGTTGGTGTTTGCAAGTCCAAGTTGGGTTTTTCTCTTCTCTTAGATCATATTCATTATAATATTCATTATTATATCTTGCGCTATGCACATTTTTCTTTGAGTTTTCATCACTGTCTTTTATAGTATATTTGAGATATCTCTGTAGAGAAAGCCCTCTTTTTTTCTGTCTCTTCTTTCGATCTTCCTTTTTTGTCGTATCAAACCTTGTTTTATGTGAGCTTGCTTGCAATCTGTATAAATTTCTTTCAATATCATGTATAATTTTTCGCCTCATTTCCTCCAGATTTTCTCCTCTATCCCTGCGTCTACACTGTCTAAACATGCAGTAGGTTCATGAGAATGTTCAAAATCAAGATAATGTCCTTTACATAAAGAATGTCAAACCTGATCGGCCTGTTGCAGGAAATTAAATTAACTGAAAGTAAAGAGCACCATAAAACTTAAAACGAACTGAAATTATTCCGTATATGAAAGTGGCTGTCCCGTCCTCAATGCCTCGCTCTTTACGCTAAAAACGTTGGGGGGGGACCTTCTATGTCTCAAGCGCGCAAAAAAAAGTATTTAAAAATGGGGGTGGGGGGACAAAAAAGTTGTGTGGAGGGGGGGGGGTTGGGCCCTTGGGGTTGGGGTGGGGGACCTTGGAGGTTGAGGTTCTTGATGACTAGGGTCATTGATGGTTGTTGTCCTTGATGTTCAAATCCATAATCGTCACACGTAATACCATATTGTGTACTTGTTCATTCGGAGACATCTCTAATAAGAATATTCCAATGTTGAAATTTCCTTATCTGATGAAGATACCTTGTTATCACAGTATTCCATCCGCTGAATTGTGATGTAAGAGAAACCTACGTTAGCCCATTGGCCTAGAAAGAGACATGTCACCCCGTTCCCGTTAGCAGATCAATACATTGCCCCGTTAGTATTCAGTGCGCATGTGCAAACTTCGTCTCGGAGTCAATACACTTAGAAACACCCCCTGATTGACCTAGAAAAAGGTGTCATTAACCCTATTACGTTAGCGGATCAATAGCATTGTCTATGCAGTTACGTACCATTAGACTCGATTATAGATGGCAGCAGTTGTGCCCCGTCGCGCTGGTATCCCCTTTTCTACTCCCCACCTTGAACAACAAGGAAAGTCACTTTTTGGTTGGAAAGCACTGTGGTCCTTTTTTTCTTTTTTTTATTCGCCACTTGTGGGGCACTAGAACATCATAGAGAGGTATTTAAGGGCTTGTTTGAAAGCTAATTTTTGTATATACGTTCTTTTTATAAACTCGACTTGGTAAAACCATCATGAAATTCATGGCAAGCAATAATGACACTTTAGGTACCGTTTCTGGAGTGAAAACGCTGGGAAGCATGAAAAGGGTACTACCCTAATGCTAATGATTGGAAACCCTAGGCTTTACAATCTGCCATCTTGTTCACTCCCCCTCCCAGCCCACTTAATAAATCTTATCAATTGTGTGCTGACTGACATAATTAGGCTAGTCTCTAGTGGCTAGTTCTAGGCAAGGCTAATGGCGTCAATTCATGAAAATTTAGAGTGGCGGCAAAATGTATTTATTGTTATATGAGGGAGGATATTTTTTTCAATTACAACACCAAAAAGGGCATTTTTCAATGAAAACACTCCAGAACAGGTGTCTTCTAAGAATCTAGGATGGTGGAGGTAAAAAATCTAGGGGGCACTGGCTCTCTCTCAACCTCCCCACAACTCCACTGGAACTGCAATATTATAGAGATGCAATTTAATTTGAATTGGGTCTTTAAAAACTCAATTCAAAGATCTTAAGCACAGCAAAGTGCTTTTGTGCAGATCTATATTTAAAGAGAGCATAAAAAAGACGCAGCGAGTCTTTTCGATGAAGAATTTCTTACAGGACGTGATGGTCTAATAGTTACGACCCTTTGTTGTACCCGCAGTAACCCATAAAATATTGGTCGAGACACTTCTTGAAACAGCCATTCACTTTCTAGTACCCCACCAGCGGCGAAGAATGAAAGAAGAAGAAGAAAAGGAGGCACTTCGGTGCTGAAAAGTGCAAAAAGTTGATTAATCTTGTTGTTCAAGGTGGGGACTAATTATCTTGTATAGTGTTTCTGACCACAGTGATTCCAATTCCAATTGGATAATTTTCATTTCAAAGGTCAGTTCTCCTTAAACGTTTGAAGTCCGAGAAGTGAAAATAATGAATGTATACTTTTCACTAGAAGTTCAAAACCCTTTGCGGCATTGCGGAAGAAAAATTACAATAATAATAAAACGAAATTCCGTAAATCATATTAACCACGTATCTTATTATTTTTTTTTAATGTCTTTCCAAATTTTTAAATCTGTATAGATTCCGTACAGTAGAATGTTTCATAAATAATAAAATATTTTATCTACAACTCCTCAAAAATGCAAAGGATAACGTAGTCCATGGACTGCTGACCTGACAAATTACAGACATTTTTTTAAGGGAAGTTTAAGAGAGATGCGAAGTAAAACCTATAATTAATGCTGTATTTTAGAAAAAACTCATGCTACCTTTTTTAGTTTCTTTTAGCCCAAGCTGGACAAAGACCTTTTTTTAAGGTTTATTGTGTATATTCTTAAAACCAATGAACGAAGAAAAATTAATGAAAAAAAGCGTTTCTCATGAAAGTAAAGAGCGAAGTTGAACCTTTACAAAAATTACCGTTTCGAAGTCTGTGCAACATATTTTGGAAAAACTTTTAAATAAACTGGCTCTTGATATTTTTCCATGTTTTTATAATTCTGAGAAATTAGCACTTTACTGAAAACCAAACTTGTTTATTTTTTTAAGAGAATTAAAATTGTATGGTAAAATCTATTGATTTCATGGCTGATAAAAATGAGAACTGTTGAGCAAAACTGTTGAGAGCTTATAAATTAGTGTTTTATTTTCTGTTAGCTACTTAAGGGTTTTCCTGCTCGTAGTCCTGTTATGAGGTGTCGGGTTTTTTTTAGTAAAGCGCTAGTTTTTCCGAATTTTCGTCCATTAGTTAATTTCGTAAAACTGCTCCGCTTTCCATTGAATATTCGGGCTTGTACATTTTCGTCGTTACTGCAGTGACATTTTTTTTACACTAATAGCGTCAAACTTCTTTAAATAGAATTATATCTGGAACTGGAGTAATTTTTATGATTGGTTAGTTTTTAAAACCTTTGAGGGAAACCACCGTTTTAGGCTATCTTGGCAGGCTCGAGATTTAATCAAAGATAAGGCCTGTCAAATAGCGGATTCTTTTCAACCTTTAACTTAGCTTTTTTATTTTGCATTACACCCATCCTGTCAAGCTTGAGGCCAGAACAACCCATTTGCGGAAGGCTTAATTCAAAGAGGGAAGCGAAATACTTGAATGGTAAAGTGGTTTTTGTGGGAACGAAATATATAATGAATCAGGGTGCATCAGTTGTTTAGATTGTGCTTGAGACAAAGTGCAGAATTGGATAATTTCGCTTAGAACAAGTTAGTACATAGACCAGCTAATGCCTTACCGATGCCTAGTTAATTTGACGATTATTAATTAGTTAATTGAGCATAAAAGTTGCAATTTAATTCGTATTTACTTCAAATTTAATGTCAATTAACTACGAACTTGGAACTTGGTTTATTAACCAATGCCTTAATATACGTTATAATGGTTATTAAAGCATGACTAATTTTTATGAGCAATGAATAAAATATGAAAAATATGAGTTCAATGCCTTAATACTTATTAATTCTTGTAAGTTTGTTCATTTGCCTCCATTTTCCCCAAGCTGATAATAACTTGTTCTGGAGTTAATTCAAGTATTCAAAGAATGTGAAGTTAGTTTTCGATCTTTCTAGGAGCTAATTCGCCCT
The DNA here is from genome assembly GCF_049724085.1 of Artemia sp. Qi Xiang Cuo. Classification (NCBI taxonomy): domain Eukaryota; kingdom Metazoa; phylum Arthropoda; class Branchiopoda; order Anostraca; family Artemiidae; genus Artemia; species Artemia sp. Qi Xiang Cuo. The sequence goes on from NC_142800.1 coordinate 77,953,713, forward strand.
GACCTGGAACGAAAAATTTATTCTTTATTAATTTTGTAATTTTTTTTGTTAAGCATGAAATATTTCCTTTGCCACTTGTGAATTAAAGGCAATATAAATATTTTGAAACATACAATAGATGTTCACCCTTTTAAAGCATTTCATTTGTCGAAGTTGTCAGGGGCGGATCCAAGATTTTTTCATAAGGGGGGGGGGGGCAAAATAGGTTGATCCGATAAAAATAATTTTAAAGGGGGGGGGGTGCAAAATAGGTTGATCTGATAAACTTGCGTTAGGAGCAAGTTTAATTAACGCAAACTTTAGTTAATTAAGTCAATTACACTACTTTAAACTACGCTAGGGGGGCGCCCCCTCTCCCCCTGGATCCGCCACTGGAAGTTGGTGGGGTAAAACAAAAAACTATTTCAGTGATGGATAACTAAACCTGCTAGATATACAAGATCTTTAAACATGGTAGTTTAAAGTTGATCCAAGATGATGATTAGGAACCAGTCCTTTTAGACACAAATTCTAACAGGAGACATATAAGGTGCCCAATTTTTTTTTTATCAATTTACCATGTCTTAATGCAGTAGCAGATCCAGAGGGGGGGGGGTGAGGGGGGCGTGCCCCCCCCCCCAACATAGACTAAAGTAGTGTGATTTACTTAATTAACGCAAGTTTGCTCTAATTCAACTTGCTTCTAAAGCAAGCTTATCGAATCAACTTATTTTGCACCCCCCCCCCCTAAAAAATATACTGGATTTGCCCCTGTCTTAATGGCTTGAGTATTTGGAATTAAAACCAAGCATGTTCAAATTCAATTTGGAGCAAATTGAAGCCCTGTAGTGCGTATTTCGTGCCTAAAATTATTTTGACTTTCTGGAGAAAGAGAAAACTAGTCTAGATTTTTTATAGGTAATGAATAATGGACAAAAAAAAATCGAAAATACTTGATAAATCCGTCAATTTAATGACTAAAGGAAAAATCCCTTATTTGACACAGCTTGACAAACTGAGTGTTGAATAAACCTTACCAAAGCCTCAACAAAAATGTCAAATACAAGGTAGGCATGACAAAAACATAAAATGCAGTTTGACATTGCTAAGAGATATGTAGTTTATCTGTCTTTTCAGAATGGAATTTTTCCAAGTTCACTTAGGCGAGCTCAGCTGACTAATACAATCGCATGAGCTCACTTAAGCGAACTGAGAAAAATCCTTAGAGGTATATAGAGGTCGGTCTCGGAATGAGCTAGCTAATTATAGAATGATATCTTTACTGTCTGTACTCAGCAAAGTTTGTGAAAATGCTCCAGTCTACTTTCCTTTTTAGGAGCAAAAGATTTTTTTTCTACGATTTGCAATTTGGCTTCCGAGCACAGCATTCAACTGAGTATGCACGTGCTGCTCTTTAAAATTTTCTGTTCTGAATTTACGTTAATGATCTTATTGCTACGGTTACAAACCAAAAACTAACCGTTTAAGATCATCTTATGTCGCCCCGAACCTTGTCCATGCCCATAAATAAATATCTTTGTCAATAGCTGAAAACACACTATTTGCTTTCGATGGCGATAGAACCCCTGACACAAGATAACTGTTAAAGCCCTCTGCTAAAAAATGTTAAGCTTTTTGCAAGAGAATAGTTTGAATACATAGAGATGTACTGGCCAGGCTTACGATGGTGCATCTGTAATAAGAGGACATTTGAATCGAGTAAATGTTCTGTTTGAGAAGTTGCAGAAAATCCATATGTTTATGTACACTGTTATGCATATCGCCTGAATTTAGTTTTAGCAAACACAACCAAAAATGTCAAAATAGTTGATGGCACTCAAAGATTGCTTAAAGGTATTATTCTTTCCAGTAAGCAACTACTCTCAGGCATGAAAAATTTAAAGTTGCTCAAGAAAAGGAAGATCACAAAAGAATAATATACAAAATGCGGCTGCAGAGTAATACTCGGTGGGTCTGCAAATACAAGGGGGTTATATATTTCAAATCTGACTTTTTTTTTGTAATTTCAGCATTAGAGGATTTCAGGAACTCTGCAAATAGAATGGAAGCCGCTGCTGCTAAAAGATTTCGGCTACAGCTCAAGGAGTTTGATGTTATCTTCGCCCTTCAGTTCTTAGGAACGATTTTAGAAAACTCAAACACAACCTCAATAACTTTGCAAAAGGAAGACTTACATATGGACTCAACAATTAAAGTAATTGATGGTTTAAAAAGAATGCTGCAAAATGAAAGATCAAAGCTTTTTTTTTAGTGAATGTTGGACAATAGCTTGTTGTTTGGCTAACAAAAATGGTAGTGGAATACCACTACCATGGGATGACGAAGCTTCATACATACGTTTCAAGCGTGTACAACAAGTATCCTCCAAGTATTGCGAATCAGAACTTATGTCAACAACAGGCGAGAGAACCAATTCCAGCCAAAATCTTCATACAAACATGTTGTTTGAAGTTACAGATGGAATGACATATGAGCTTGAACAGAGGTTACCAACAATTCAACTGTTTTTGACGCACTTAAAGCATTGAACCCAACGAACCATGTAGATGGTTCGTTTATTTTGTTATGTTTCGTTTATGATGGTTCGTTTATGTTTGTAGATGGTATAAGCAGTTTTGCACATTACTACAACATGTTGATAGACCAAACCAATTTAAAGTACTAAGTTTAACTAGCAAAAGAATTTTTTTGCCATTTTTAAAGAAATATGAAGGAATTCTACTTCCCTTTGCTTGAACAAAGACTTTTACATCCTAATCTTTCAAAGATTCCATAAATCTTGTTGCTGAAGGAACCTTCTCGACTTTGAACAAAGTGAAAACTTAAGCATCTTTCGATTTTATCAATTGAAAGAGAAGGATTTGAAAAGCTCTTAAGAAGCTTGACTAAATCCTAGAATTGTTCAGCAATGTTGGACTGAGGGTACAGTTGTAAGCATGGACCATGGAAATAACTTTTTAAATCTTAACTAATAAGTAAATCATGCATATGTGCTCAATTATACAAATGTTCTTATGAAAGACAATGTGCATTATTATTTCCTTGTCATAGGCAGCGCAATAGCGCTGCCTAAGTAAAGAACGATGTTGGCACATTGTATTATTTTTGGTTTCTTTCTTTCTTTCTTTTAGACCAGGGCACTTCGTATCGAAGTAGTTGTCGTAGAATCTTCGAAAAGGGCTCATTCGATTGGAAATTGAAAGGGCTTGTGCCCTTTTTAATAGCCGAAAGTGATTGGAAGGCAACTTACACCCCTTCCACGCCCACCATTTCCCCAAACACATCCAATCAAAATTTTGAGATAGCCATTTTGTTCAACGTAGTTGAAAGATCTGGGAAATATGTCTTTGAGGAGGACAATCCCCCCACAGTCCTCAGGGCAAGAGTTTTAATTTATGCCCTGGGGGCATATATGGTTTTTATAAAAAGTGTTGTCGTAGAAACTCCAAAAGTGGCTCTTTTGATTAGAAATTGAAAGAGTTAGTGCCCTTTTTAATGCTCGAAAGTGATTGAAGGGCAACCAACCCCCTCTCACGCCCACCAATTCCCCATACACATCCAATCAAAATTTTGAGATAGCCTTGTTCAACGTAGTTGAACGTTCTGGGAATTATGTCTTTGAGGATGACAACCCCCCCACACCCCTCAACGCAAGGGTTGTAAGTTATGCCCTGGGGTCATGTAAGGTTTTTATAGATAGTGTTGTCACACAAACTTCAAAAAGGGCTCATTCAATTGGAAATTTAAAGGGCTAGTGCCCTCTTTAATAGTCGAAAGTGATTTGAGGGCAACTAACCCCCCTCTTACGCCCACCATTTCCCCAAACACATCCAATCAAACTTTTGAGATAGCCATTTTCTTTCATCGTAGTTGAAAGTTCTGTAAATTATGTTTTGGAGGATTACAACCTCCCCCCCTTCACAAACACAGCCCTCAGCGCAAAGGTTGTAAGTTATTCCCTGGGGGCATATAAGGTTTTTATAGAAAGCGTTGTTGTAGAATCTTCAAAAAGGGCTCATTCAATTGGAAATTGAAAGGACTAGTGCCCTTTTAAATAGTCGAAAGTGATTGGAGGGCAACTAATCCCCCTCTCACGCCCACCATTTCCCCAAACGCATCCAATCAATATTTTGAGATTGCCATTTTGTTCAACGTAGTTTAAGTTGAGGATGACAACCCCCACAACGGCGCGGAAACTTCAGAAAGGGTTCATTCGATTGGAAATTGAAAGGGTAAGTGCCCTTTTTAATAGTAGAAAGTAATTGGAGGGCAACTAAACCCCCTCTCACACCCACCATTTCCCCAAACACATCCAATCCAAAATTTTGAGATAGCTGTTTTTTCCACCGTAGTTGAAAGTTCTGAAAATTAGGTCTTTTGAGGATGACAACCCCCACAGCCCTCAGGGTAAGGGCTGTAACTTATGCCCTGGGGGCACAAAAGGTTCTTATAGAAAGCGTTGTTGTAGAAACTTCAAAGAGATCTCATTCGATTGGAAATTGAAAGGGCTAGTGCAATTTTTGATAGTCGAAAGAGATTGAAGGGCAACTAACCCCCTCTCATGCCCACCATTTCCTCAAATACCTCCAATCAAAATTTTGAGATAACCATTTTGTTCCAAGGAGTTCAAAGGTCTAGAAATTATGTCTTTGTGAATGAAGGTTGTAAGTTATGCCATGGGGGCATATAAGGTTTTTATAGAAAGCGTTGTCATAAAAACTTCAAAAAGGGCTCATTCAATTGGAAATTGAGAGGGCTATTCCCCTTTTTATTAGTCGAAATTAATCGGAGGGAGAATCCCCCCCCACATCCACCATTTCCCCAAACATTTATGATCAACATTTATGTATTGCCATTTTGTTCAATTTAGTTGAAAGGTCTGAAAATTACGTCTTTGACAATGACAACCGTCCCCCCATATCCCTCAAGACAAGGGTCGTAAGTTATGCCCTTGTTGCATATAAGGTTCTTATAGAAAGTTTTGTCGTAGAAGCTTTAAAAAGGGCTGATTGATTGAAAATTGAGACGACTAGTGCCTTTTTTATTAGTCGAAAGGGATCAGAAAGCAAATGCCCCCCCCCCACGCCCATCATTTCCCCAAACACTTCCAATCAAAATTTGAGATAGCCATTTTGTTCAACGTGTTGGAAAGGTCTGAAAATCATGTCTTTGAGGATAAAAAATCCTCCCAGCCCTCAGGGCAAGGGTCATAAGCTGTGCCCTGGGGGCAGATAAGGTTTTTATAGAAAGCATGTATAAACGTCGGAGGGGGCTCATTGGATTGGTAATCAGACACTCTAGTGCTCTTTTTCAGAGTCAAACTGATCGGAGGGCAGCTACCCCCCTCCACACCTTACCTTAGATCCTCCTGCGCCGCCAGGGGTGCCTAGGGCATCAGTGAATATTCGCCAATCTTGTCTGAGATGAGCCGCTGCGTATACATCTTCCCAATCTGGTTGGAGAGAGGCATTCAGGCTGCGTAGGTCATTGTTGTAGGTTCTCCTCTATATGTTGCTAAGTCTCCCTCGCTTCAGGCTTCCAACTGGCTGCGACTCAAGTATAGACTTCGGGATTCGAAGGTTTTCCATTCTTAAAACGTGTCCGAGATACCTCCATCTACGGGATCTGATGGTGTCGGTTATTAGTGGTTGATTGGTGATTCTCCAAATGGTATCGTTTGAGACCCTTTCCGACAAATATATATTCAGAATCCTCCCGAGGCGATTGTTCTCAAAAGCAAGAATCTTCTTCTCTTGTTGAATGTTTAAGTGCCTTGTCTCAGCGGCATACAGGAGGACTGGTAAAACGTTACTGTCGAGTAAGCACAGCTTCAGGCGATTTGAATAATTCCTGGATTTCCAGATTTGTTTCACTTGATTGAAGGCTGCGTTAGCTTGACCTTGTTCAATTTCCTCACCAGCAGATGTGAAATGTAGGGGCGAATTGGATGTTGCCATGGTTTTTGTTTTTCGTGCATTTACTTTAAGACCAAACTGACTGGCTTTCACACTGACCCTGTCAATGAAGTACTGCAAACGTTGTTTGCAACCCTCAACTAATGTTATGTCGTTTGAATTGCTGACTGTTACACCGGATGATAATTCAATGCCATCTATTGTTGTGTTGCGAAGGGCATAGTCAATAGCTATTATAAAGAGCAGTGGTGACAGACATCCCTCTTTAACTCCAGATAAGAATCTAAAGTATCTTGTTTGGCCTTCTGGCGTCTTAATGCAGCATTCACCCCCTTCGTACAATGACATAATTATCTTAATTAATCTATCCTGAAAGCCATAATAGTTCAGAATTTGCCACAAAGTCTCACGGTCGACCGAATCAAAAGCCTTTTTGAAGTCGATGAAAGCCATGTTTATTTTGGACCCCCACTCTTGACTTTCCTCTGTGAGCATGTGTAAAGTGAAAATAAGATCCACACAGGAACGTCCTGCACGGAACCCATATTGTTCATCTCTCAGGTGATTATCTAGTTCGGTCTGTATCCTTTCCAGAATAACATGACAAAGAACTTTTCCGGGCACCGATAGTAAGCTGATTCCTCGCCGGTTTCCAGGAACAGTAGCATCACCCCTTTTGAAAAGTCTGACCAGTGAGCTTCTCTTCCATTCAGCTGGTACTTCTCTATTCTCCTAGATTTTGGTAAAGAACTTGACCCAGTATGAGATTTGTCCTGGGATTGATGCCTTAATCATCTCTACTGTTATTCGGTCTTCACCTGGCGATTTACCATTTTTCAACTTTCCTTGCTGCAGTACTTATCTCAATCAAACTTGGTGGCTCATCACTTATATTCAGAGAAAAAAGTAGTATCGTTGGGATATTCGGGGGGTTTTCTGGTAGAGGTCTGTTGAGAATTTTCTCAAAGTGTGACACCCATATTTCATTTACAACCCCTGGCTCTGTCTTTAAAGCATCGGAAGGGTCCCTAACGGGGCCATATTGGGAGCGTTTCTTTCCAACTATTTCATTTGCTATCAAACAGTTCATGGTAACGAACTGCAAGTAAGGAGCGACCCGGCTCAATGGGAACCAAAACTCTAATAAAACGGAATTTTGATAGCAGTAGACACATCAAAAGGATCGGATTTTAATGTTGATTTCAAAAATATAAGTTTCATCAAGTTTAATTCTACCCATCAAAAGTTACGCGCCTGAGGAAATTTGGCTGATTTTAGAAAAAAGGGGAAAGACCCCTTAAAAGCTATAGAACCTTAATAAAATCACACGACCATATTCAGCGTATCAGAGAACCCTACTGTAGAGGTTTCAAGCACCTATCTAAAAAAATGTGGAATTTTGCATTTTTTGCCAGAAGAAAGAACACGGATGCGTTTTTTTTTTTTTTTTTTTTACAGGGGTGATCGTATCGACCCAGTGGTCCTATAATATCGTGGGAGGGCTCATTGGAACAGAAATTAAAAGTTCTAGTGCCCTTTTAAAGTGACCAGACAAATAGAGGGCAACTAGACCCCCTCCCACGCTCATTTTTATCCCAAAGTCACCCGATCAAAATTTTGAGATAGCCTTTTTGTTCAGTATGGTCGAAAATATAATAACTATGTCTTTTAGGATGACTTAATCCCCCAAAGATTAAGCCAAAGATTTTTTAGTACTTTTATACGAGCTATTTATTCTAATTAACGGCGTTTGTGATTAAGGGGTCAGTTTTAAAGAATTGGAACAAAATTTGAACTTTAGCTTAAAGAGCAAGGTATTGACTAGGGGGCGAACCCCCTAATATACGTACTAAAAATCTATGAATATAGAAGTTCATTACGCAAGTTAATTCGTAAGTTACTTATATTTATTACTAATAAAAACGTTCGTAAATAAAATCAAACAAGTTTTGAGAAAGCCATTTAACCAAATAAAGTAAAATTAATAGGCAAGTTTTGTTTTAATTATTCATGTATGGTGAGCCAAAATCAAAACCTGCATTAATTCAAAAATGTTCAAAAATTAAATAAAAAAAACAAGTTTTTTCTATCTGAAAGTAAGGAACGACGTTAAAACTTAAAACGAACAGAAATTATTCCGTATATGAAAGAGGCTGTCCCCTCCTCAACGCCTCGCTCTTTACGCTAAAGTTTTACTTTCTCACAACTCTATTTTTTTAAACAATAAAATACTTGGTACTTGATTCTGAAGAAGGGTTTGTTTAATACATTTTTTTTTCTCTATGAGGGCCCATTTCTTGCCTGAAAGTCAATGATCTTTCGGGCTCTTTCTGTAGCCAAGAATTTCTGAGGTAGCCGATTGAAAACAAGTCTTCATGTCCTTCCACATGTGTTCTTGATCTAACTGTTCTGGTTGAGAGAGAGCTTGAAAGCGATTCGAAAGTTCTACCACAAAATCATGCTCCAATGTTTTGTTTTGCAGCTTGTCTGAGTCAAAAAGAGGGTCGGGACAAGGAGTCTTCTTTGTATTTCTCCTCAATTTGATTTTAAATTTTGCCATGAGGCTTGAGCGCCACTTACGGCTAACCAAACAATGGTCTATTTGATTTTTAGTTAAACCATCAGGGGAGGTCCAAGAATATTTTGTGGATGTCAAGATGAGAAAAAAAGCTCCCACCAACAATTAAATCATTGGCTGCTGCAAAATCAACGAGCAATTCACCATTCTCATTTCGGTCTCCAAGCCCATGGTTACCTAGTAGTTGGGGGCAATAATCCCGGTTGTTACCAATCATTGATTAAAGTCTACAATGGCGCCTTTTATTTCATGGCTCGGTATATGGTTCGCTAACACTTGTAAGGTTCTATAAAATTGTTTTTTAACCTCTTCTTTTGCTTCATTGGTCGGGGCATAGCAAACTACCACAGAAAGCTTGGCATGCAATCCAGTAAATTTACCCGTGACGATTCTGACTGACATTGGGGACCATTTGATCGTGGCCTTTTTGGCTTCTTTTGTCATGATGAGAGCAACTCCTTGTTCTCTTCGTGAATCGGTTCCACTGAAAATAATATTGTAACCATTTGGTAGTTGATTTGATCCCACACCTGTCCACCTCACTTCCGATAAAGCAACTAAGTCTAGATTATATCCAATCATTTCATTTACTACTTGTTCAGTTTTTGATGCTTGGGCCATTATACGGACATTCCAAAACTCAAACCTGAGAGTATTTTTCTCAGTCAGAAATCTTTTCCGGGGACAGGCAGTCGTCGTCGTTGAGTCGATATTAGATCCGAGGCTTTGTTTCTTTGATGTTTCTGTTGCACATAGTCTTTTTACGGGTGTGGGTTGCAGGCCCACAGCCCAGCGCTCCCGCTTTATTCAGGCTTGGGACAGGCTGTAGTAATAAACAGGCCCTCCACACACACACACATCTTATTGTCCCGAGATGCACCTAATAGACATTTTGAGATAGCCATTCTATTCAGAATAGTCTAAATATCATATAACAAGGCTTTTGAGGTTGAAACAAACCCCAGATATTAGGGGCAACGGTTGTAAGTAATGCCCAGGGGGTATTTAAGGTGTTTATGTAGGAGACGGTTGTTTAACTTTAGAAGAGGCTCAGTCTTTTTCCCTGAAAAAGACCATGTCAAAATAAAACGAACAGAAATTAATTAAAAAAACTTTTTCCACAAAATAGGTTTTTCAAAAAAAAAAGTTAAGAACTCCATTAAACCAAAAATGAACAAAAATAGAATCAAATAATTTATCAAGCATACAACTACCACAAGTCAGCATCAATAAATAAATGAAACCCAAAACAAACAGAAATTAAAATAAATAACAAAGTCAAACTCGAAACGAGCAGAAATTAATATGAGTAGGGTTCTAAACCACTATGCTTTCTAAAAGCCAGAATATAATTTGTACCTAACTCATAAAAATTCTTTTAGATGGTTTTATTTTTATAACTTTAAGAAATCAAATATTAATTAAGATTTTAAGGAATAAATATCAGTACCTGTATATTAAACTGACAATGCACATTTTTTTCAGTAAATTCATTTGAATTTTTTTCAGTAAAGTACAAGTTATATTCTGGCTTTTAGAAAGTATATTAGCTTAGAACCCTACTCATATTAATTTCTGCTCGTTTTGAGTTTGACTTTGTTATTTATTTTAATTTCTGTTTGTTTTGGGTTTCATTTATTTATTGATACTTATTTTTGGTAGTTGTATGCTTGGTAGATTATTTGATTCTGTTTTTGTTCATTTTTGGTTTAATGGAGTTCTTAACTTTTTTTTTGAAAAAATTATTTTGTGGGAAATTTTTTTTTAAATTAATCACAAAAACACTCGTACGAAAAAGTGTGGATATTTTTGCCCGTACTAGCTCTTTTTTAGGTTACTGCTTACTTCTACATTCATGATGTACCTAAAGTGAGTTAACGGAATAAACAAGAGGGCGTAGGGCTAGGTCAATAGGTTAACTATAGGTATCCTATGGGGTGGGGTGGTGAAACCAAATATTGACTTTTAAGAAAAATATAAAAAGCTAATAGGAATTCCGGGTAGATGCACCCATTTCTACGCCTAGGAACGCAGAAATATCCGTCTACTTTTATTTTATAGGAGTTCAAGGTCTCTTGCTTTACTTCAAAATATGATAATTTACTGGAAATATTAATAAATTAACAAATAAAGTTCCCAAATTAGGTTCTCCATTATCCTTGTTTATGTTTCTGAATTTGCTTTGTTTGAATTTTTGTTTTTAGTCTTTTTATAATGCTTGACGTTGCCACATTTTTTTTTCTTCTAGTCACTCTGTGTGTTTTTTGACTCATCATTGTTTTATATTCAAAGCTCGACTTTGGTCCGTCAACGCTTGTTATAGTGATTTTGCAGAATAAATAATTTCTTATCCTCTATAATTTAATTTCATGTTATTTTTCATACCCCCAATAGTCAGGAGCCTAACTCAAAATAAGCCCCGGAGCACTCCTCCACCCCCACCCCCGCCCACTTTCCTTGAATTGCAAAGATTAGGAAGTTCTACGTGTTTGAGTAATCAGAAATTTCTCGACGATTATGCAATTGTTGTCTAACCAACTTTTTTTTAATGGCTTCTGCGCTCTGACGTCACGTATTCTCCGGTAAATTTAAATCGACCGGCATAGTCTATTGTCATATAAGTTTCTGGATTCAACTTGACTTAATTAATAAGGAAAAAAATAATCGTACGTAAGTTGTTTAAAACTATTACCTTGCCTAAGTTCCTGTGTAGCTCAAGAACCTCTTTTTGGGGGAGGGGGATATCGAAAACTGCAGGGAAACATCAAAAAGGAGTTTTAACCTCCTATTAAATAATTTCTCAAATGCAATGCCTTCCATCTATATTTATAATGAAGTGAAGATACGTGTTATAGCAATATAGCTTAGGCCTACGTGTTATAGCAACCATACCAAAGAAGTGAAGTTAGGTTAGTCGTAAGGAAATTACCAAATATGATGAAAATATAATATTTTAGTAACAAAATTATGGTAACTCTAACAGAGAACTATGGAAAGCAGGCTGCCTAGAACGCATTATATTAAATACCTAAACAACTCTATATACTAATTATTTAATTAAAATCTCTATATACTAATTATTTAATTAAAATATATCTGTATAGTTGTTTATGTCACTGAGACTGAGCTAATTATCTCTGAATGCAGACCGAGAAACCGGTTTTACTCAGATCAAGAACTTGAGTGTGGTCGCTATAACACGTAAGTACCGAAAATATAATAATGAGTAAACAAGTTTCAATGTCTTAATTAAATATTATCAGTTATTATATTTTCCCTTCATTATAATTATACATAGAGAGGCAGCGTGGTCTAGGAAGCTATTTAATTTTTATTGAGACCTGTAGCTTTGAAGATTAAACCTTCTTAAGACGGGGTAAATAGTGAAGCTTTGAATAGATTGAGAACGAGTGTGTGTAGCTGTGTTGGACTCGGACTGTTGTAATACGTTGTTACTATACTGTTTTAACTAAAAATTTTATCCATTATTACATTTCTATTTCATTATAAATGTAAATGGAAAGGCCACATGGTCTAAGAAACCATTTAATCCTAACCTAGATTTTTTTTTTCGATTGTTTCCTATAGTTTTCGTCTATCCCGCCTATTTTTTGGCCTAGCCTACGATTCGGAGGCCTTGAAGTCTCACAGGTGTTTTCGTCACTGTCGTGGTTGCAGCGGTAGCTGCAATCTAGTAAGGCAGTGGTTCTCAAACTTATTTAGACACTGAACCCCTTTTTACCCGCAAAACATTTTAGGTATCCCTTCTCGGTTACTGGTACTATAGCTGAAATATAAATACAATTCCCAGTCCTAGAGTTAAAGGGTTATTTTTTTTTGTTGGCTGGCTGCGTACCCCCTAAAAAATTTGTGTACCCCCAAAGGGTACGCTAACCACAGTTTGAGCACTACTATAGTAAGGGATAAACCACGGCTTAGTTTAATCAAAAATTTAAACAACTTAAAAAAAAAATGGCGAGTGAGAAAAAATTTTCATTTCTAACTGATTCAGGAATGGTAACTATTATCTAAATTAGTCTTAATAGTACACTGTTGTTTTGAAAACAAATTCCTTTGAAGGACTGGCCGCGGAAGGTTAAAAAATGTAGGATAAGATAGTGTAGTTCTAAAGCTTTACCCGGCTCGGCTCTATTAGAGGTTTTACCCGGCGATTTTAGTGGACTTTATTTTTTCAAAGGTGTAAACGCGTTGACCTGATCTCACGTCACTATGAAACCTGATTTCCCCTAAAGCGCCTAGTGTTTGTGCCATTATGCTTGCTAGGTGGTTATATACCCTGCTCCTGACTTAGCACTTGCAGTAATGTAGGTAGAAAACGAGGTCTCCCTCATTGAACAAAGAAGTTAAAGGTCTAGCTATAGCTTGGACAGTAAAACAAAGTAAATAAAGACATCGAGCGAAAAAAAGTAGAAAAAAAAATGCCCGCAATGGAGAGAGGTATCCCACTAAGATTCATCCGAGCCTCCCCCCCCCCTCCCCACACACACTTATGCACACATGCAAGTCATAATAAAAGAGTTCTGTCACTTAGTTCATTCCGCTTGCTCCTATCTCGTTTGGTTCTAAAGATTGGCTTTGAAAGGTCGATGATGTTGACGGTTTTAGCGATAGCTGAAACTATGTAAAGAGTGAAGCGTGGCCCAGAGTAACCAAATAAAACTGCATTTTAAAGACACTGTTCAGTGAGAAAAAATGACCTTTGTAGTTGATTCAGGAGTGGTGACCATGCTAAAGCGCTATCTTTTCGAAATTCTACAAACATGGTGGGGAAATATCACCAGTCACTTTATTTGAAAAACTTTTTCAAAAACATGTTACAAAAACCGCGAACCATTAATTTTTGTTCGTTTTAAGTTTCAACTCCACTCTTTATTTCCATCAGAAAAACATAGTTCTTTTTTTTATTTTCTTGTCAAATATTTTCCAGCCTATACGAGTACTTTTTAGCACCAGCATACTATGAATACATGCGAATAGGTATTTGTTTTACAGCTTAATCAAACTGTTCGTGGTAGCGAACTGTAAGTAAGGAGCGATGCGGCTCAATAGTAACCGAAACTAAAATTTAGTATTTTGATATCAATAGGCATATCAGAAGAATTGGCTTTGCTGATTCCAAGTATATAAGATTCATTAAGTTATATGTTACCCATCGAAAGCTACGAGCCTGAGAAATTTGCCAGATTTTCGAAAAAGGGGGTAAACACCCCCTAAAACAAACGGAATCTCTATGAAAATCACACCATCAGATTTAGCGTATCCTACTGAATCCTACTGAACAGGTTTCAAGCTCTCATCTGCAAAAATGTAGAATTGTGTGTTTTTTGCCCAGAAGAAAGAAGAATGATCACGGACGCGTGTTTTTCTTTTCTTTTCCTTAGGGGTGATTGAACCAATTTCCTAGAATATCAGGAGAGGGGTCATTCGAACAGAAATTAAAAACTCCTTTTAAATAACCAAAAAGATTGAAGGGTAAATTGCCCCCCTCCTACGTCCTTTTCCCCCCTAAGTCGTCCGACCAAAATTTTGAGATAGCCATTTTGTTCAGCATAGTGGAAAGTCCAGTAACTTACTTACACCATCAGATTTTTACACTTGAGGAATTTGCCAGAATTTGGAAGAATTTTTCATGGAGGGGGAGCCAAATTTCCCGGCATTATTTAAAAATTTCCCTATTTCATTTCAGTGTCGTAAGTGTAGTTAAGTAATAAGGGGGTGGGTATACGAAGATTCGGCTACTTTTAAGATTCCCCGGTATTATTAAAAAAAACAAAACAAGAGATATTAAATAAAAGAAACAAGTTTTTTCAACTGAAAGTAGGGAGAAACTTCAAAATTTTGACTTTTTGTTTGAAAAGTTTGACTTTTTGTCCCAAATCTTTAAAGTTTGACTAAGTTTGACAGTTCTCTAAAGTTTGACAATTCTCTAAGGTTTGACTTTTTGTCCCAATTCTTTAAGTACGACTCTTAAACACAAGGGCCGTTTAATAAGAATAGTAAGCAGGTTTTTTTTTTAATACTAAAAACTACGTAATTATTTCTGTTCGTTATAAGTTTTGATGTTGCTCCTTACTGTCAGTTCAAAAAATTTGTTTTTTTTTATTTAATATCAAAGAACAAGCTGAATGAAAAATATGGTTCGATCCGACTTTCCAGGGCAATAATTAAAGAATGGTAAAGATGGCTAGGCCACGTTTACCGACGATGGACAACAGACTGCCAACGATTGTCGCTTTTGGCCACCCATCCGTGGTCAAACGACAGACGAGTCATCCCCGAATGGGGTGGAAAAAATCATAAGAAAGATTTAAAAGAAAATGAGACTTAATAATACGGGGCGAAGAGGAGATGTATTTTTCTAAAACGCGTTATTTACTTTTGTCTCACTCGCAAAAACAAATCGGAATTGAAGTTTTTGTTAATATTTTTTGTTTGCCACAGCTTGGATGCTTAGAAAATTCTTTCTTTTACAAACAGTAGACCTTAAAATCAGTAAAAAAAAATCCACACAAAATTCAGACGATTTTTCAAAAAGGTAATATTTCCCATTTTATAAGGATTTTGTATGGCCTTTAGTAGATGCATGGAAAAATTTATACAAGCTGCGGTTTCTCAACCACTGTTCTTTTGAACCCTATGCTTCTACAGAGTCCTTTGGGGTTCCTAAGAAAAAGAGTGAACTATGTTGGGACCTCGGGAAGTCAGATGAAAAATATGAAAGAAATATGGCATACAGGCACACCGTGTCCTGCCCCTATAATACAGTGCTAGAAATAGGCGAATTGCTGCGATAATATAAGAAACCATCGGGAAAATTTCGAGAGGGATCTGGGCTCACATGCCCTCTTTCTTGTCTGCATGCCTGATGGTATAAATGGTACTGGGTAAAAATATAAAAAGGGTAGATATATGAGAATATCTAGGGATCCTTTATCAGTTTTAGGAGGGGACAGCGTTCTTACGGAACTTACCTTCTTCTGTCAGAACATAGCACTTAAAGTCGCTTTTAGGAACTTAAGGGGAAAACATCTTTCCCCTTTTTTGATGGATAATGCTCTCTTGCATCCTTCTAGCAACGCCCTTGAGGAAATGATTGAGAAATACTAATATAAAAAAAGAGAATGAGTTAGGTCAAGTTAGGTCATTATGATCCTCATAATGACCTAAAGCGACATATATTAGAATTTATTCTTTACACGGGTATGAATTTTTACACGGTTTTTTCTGACTTTTTACACGGTCATGTCCACAGGTAGAAGCCCTTAAGAACCTACCCCACCAGTAAAAACTTGACACTTTCACAGCTTTCCCTATTTTGCAGTTTTCAAGTCCCCTCCCCCTGAAAAAATCTTGTTTACGTGCCTGGTATGGAACAAGTTTTGTAGGAATGGCTGAATAAATAATTTATTATGGTCTTTTTAATTGCAGGTTCGTTAATCCCGAGATGCCCGGAACCCAATTTATCGAAGTTAAAAGTCCAAATGTCACATATGGAAGCACGACCATTGAATCAACTTATGAATATACGGAAACTAACGTACAATATGAAACCGGTCGTATAACTGTAAGTTTATATTTTCTGGATTTATCTTTTTGGCCCATAGCCTATTCTGTTGTCTCTAAATGGAAATTAACCGGAAAACAGAAAACAAGTTTTATCGTACGATTTATTTTAAAGGAGAGATATGCATCATTGAATATTTCTGCAACCTCTGCTTATTATCTGGTAACTCCAGTATTCCGCTTGAATTCAATAGCTGGTTATATTGAATATAAGTATGAGAGGTTTATTATCAAAACATAATTGCAGCAAAATTGAAACCCTAACCAGCGGAAAGTGGTGCTTGGTTTGTCACTGCTTCCGCTTCTGCTATGTTTTATAGATCTGTTTTAATACTTTTTTTTTTAATTCTGTTTAATACTATCTCTATTTGGAGTTTCTCCTTTCTTTCTTGCGGAATTTAGGAATTTTCCTAAATGGAAACAAGGTTTGGGATATAGTTGCAGAACTCCGCGCGAAATTGGAAAGGGGCCCAAAGTCAGTGGTAGCTTGTCTGAACTGGATCAGGTGTGGATACATAATTAATGCTTGGAGAGGGGCAGCGATAAAATTTGGCTCGCTCATCAGTGTTTTTGGCCCCTCCAACCCTGTAATTAGTGCAATTTTGACCTTCTGGGGGGACGTTCCCCTAGAATTAGTCCCTGGTTCTGCCCATGCACTGGATAGTGGAATTTAGTCAAGTAGACAACAATATGATAATTTTTTGGGACTAGTTGGGCCTACAAAAGAACACCTTCTTGGAAGAAAACTGATAATGCTTTGATACGTCTGTCCTGTGAACAGTTGAGCGCAATAGCTATTTAAGAAAAATTTGTTTCCTCTATTTTAATATATGCACCTTGGTGTGCAGAAGTTATATGTTTAACCTGCATCCCAATGAGATAAACAGTTGAACAGATGAAATATTTGGGAGGGAGATGTAAGTAGTGCAAGTAGGTGAGGGGATAGATACCCATCAATTACCTTTGAACATCCTGCTGAACATCCTGCTTTCAACTTGATACCCTCAGTCGTCCCTGATATATTGCTGATACACCCTTTTGACAACCAGCATGCACATAGTGTATTTTGATTTTGTTCAATATCCTATAATTAGTTGCCGTGACACTATGTTATGATGTGTGCGCGTTAGTATTTACTGTTAAACGGTTCAGAGTAACCATTTAGTTTGTATGGACTGCACATATTCTTGGGGGACGAATTAAACCAACGCCGAGCATCATGGCCCATGAGACTGAGAGGCTAATAAGCGGTTCATCCCTAAAGGATCCCTAAAATTTAAGCGTCATTCCTAAAGGATGACGGGGATGTTGACAACAACAATGGTATAAAATAAACTTTGGATGAAATTCTTTGATTAATTGTTTACAGAAAAGAATGATTTCCAAGCCTCTGAAACAAAACTCCGTGTCTTGAAATAGTTCTAGCTTATAACTAACCGTTTTTGTTACTATTGACTATTACTAACTATTTATCTTGTTTTTATATTTTTTTCGAATGTATACCTAAATTCAAGGAAGCAACCCTCTTTTCCTTATGATCTTTAAGCCTTAGTTAAATAGCCATTAGCCCCCCGATAACTTCTTTTTATAAATTTTTCCGAATTTTTAAAACAGTTCGTAGTAGCGAACTGTAAGTAACGAGCGACTCGGGTTATTAGTAACCAAAACTGCAAAAAAGGAAGTTTTAAAAACAATTAATACATCAAAAGAATAGATTTTTTATGCTGAATCCAAATATTTAAGAATCTTTAGCGATCTTGATGAAAATCTCACCATCAAATTTAGCATATCGGAAAACCCCACCATAGAGGAATATATATATATACATATATATATATATATATATATATATATATATATATATATATATATATATATATATATATATATATATATATATATATATATATATATATATATATATATATATATATATATATATATATATATATATATATATATATATATATATATAATATATATATATATATATATATATATATATATATATATACATATATATACATATATATATATATATATATATATATATATATATATATATATATATATATATATATATATATATATATATATAAATACATATATATATATAAATACATATATATATATATATATATATATATATATATATATATATATATATATATATATATATATATATATATATATATATATATATATATATATATATATATATATATATATATATATATATATATATATATATATATATATATATATATAATATATATTGCGAAAGCAGGCTTGCGCCTCTATCTACAAAAATTTAAATAATCAAATGCTTTATCACTTTAATGATTGTCAGTCTTGTTTTTAAATGCATTAACTGAATCTGAGTAGACAGTTCCTGGCGGTAGTGCGTTCTACTTGGAGACAATGCAGACGCTGAATCCCCATCAGCCAACATCTCTTCAGAAACGTTCTTCAGTAAGCTCAAACTCGTGACCTCTCAGGTTATTATTCTGGAATGTTACTACCTCTTCTGGAGGGATGTTGTCGTAGTATATGTTGCATATTTTGTATACTTCAACAAGATCTCGTCTCAAAAAGTGGTATGAAATGCTTTGGTGTGAAAGTTTTTTCAAATGGTGTTGGTATAATAAGTCTCTAAGTGATGGAACAAATTTAGTAGCCCTCCTTAGAATTTTTTCTATTGCATTGCTGTTTTTTTGAAAAAATGGTCTGGTTGTTTTATGACCGTATTCGATCATTGGTCTCACTAGCGATTTTAAGAGTGTAGAAAACAGTGTTGATTCGGTAAGAGAGAAATTTCTTTGAATAATTCCCAAGACTTGTGATGACTTAGAGATGATTGACTCGTAGTGCTTGAGAAAAGTCATGTCACTGTCTATTTTCACTCCCAAGTCTCGCGCTTCATCCTGTATAGGTATTTATTGTCCTTCAAAGTAGTGATGCCGAGAAATGTGTTTCGGGTGTTGCCGAACGTGACAACATTTTTCTGTATTTACTTCCATGCTCCATTTTTCCATCCATTCTGCTAATTTGTTTAAGTTTCGCTGTAGCATTTCTGTATATTCAAAGCTTGTTATTGCACGAAAGATTTTCATGTCATCTACATAAAGCAGTATCTCTGAATATATGTTATTTAGGAGGTCATTTATATAAATATTAAATAGTAAAAGCATCAGAACACTACCTTGAACTACTCTACTTGTGACTTTTGTCTCATTGCTGCTAAGATATCCCTCCAGTCTCACTCGCTGAGATTTTCCTTTCAGAAAGTTGAGGACCCACTTTAGAATAGTATCGCCAATACCGAAAGACTGTAGTTTTCGAAGAAGTTGACATTGTGAAACTTTATTAAAGGTCTTTCTGAGATTTAAGCATAAAATATCTACCTGCTTTCCACTATCCATATATTTTTTTCAGGCGATTGTAGTAACAAGTAGCTGGCTTTCTGCTGATCTTTTCTTGAGAAATCCAAACTGTGCAGGTGAAATGAGGCTCCTTTCGAGTAGGTACTGTAATATATTATCGTGGAGTAAAGATTCTAGTATTTTGCAGGTGATACAGGTTAGACTGACAGGTCTGTAATTACTTGGATCTGATTTGCTTCCTTTTTTGAAGAGGGGTATCACTGTTGCTTGCTTCCATGTATCAGGCAGGTTCTCTGTTTGTATCGACTTGACAAAATGTAGTGCAATGGCGCTGCAATTTCTTGTGCCAGCTCTTTGAGCACTCTAGGATGTAGGCCATCTGGAGCTTCTGATTTGTAAGGGTTTGGATTTTTTAGTTTTTTGTATACCATTTGTACTGTCAGTTCTATTTCTTCAAATTTGCCTGCGTCTAGTGGCTGACATTCCCCTTGACTTTCATCTTTGTCGGTCTCTGCTGTGAAAACTATGGAAAGCTGCTAATTTAGTAGGTTGGCTTTAGCTATTGGGTCACGGATCGTTAAATTTGTTGCTGAGTTTCTAAGATCAGGAATAACCGGCTGTTCTTTTCTTCTTGAGTTTACGAAGTTCCAAAACGCCTTGGGATTGATCTTCGAGTTTTCGGCTACTTTCCTCTCCTTTTCGCTTGCTTCTTGTCTAGTGGCTTTCCTGACTTTGTTGGTGACTCTGCGATAATTTCTACGATTAATTTCGGTTTCAGTCTGCTTGAGCGTCTCCCAGGCTTGCCGCTTGGTTTTTAGTAGGTCAAGGATGTCTCGTTTTACAGGCGGTCGTTTAAATATTTTGACTATTGGTACGTACTTCTTTGTGAGGTCTATGATTACGGAAGCAAACTTTCTGTACATGCCATCTACTAGATCTGTGTTTTCATGAAATCTCTAGCTCCGTTCGCATGGTATTGTAATCACTTTTTGAATACATCCACCTCTCCTTTTTTCTCATAGTTTCGCAACTTATAATCACCTCTAAGTAAATTGTAGCGTGGTCCGATTTTCCAACGGGAGGACCTATAGTAAGTTCTTTTATTAGTTCCGTATTACTGCATAGGACTAGGTCCAGTAGTGTTGGCTTGTCGCTTCCTCGGATTCTTGTTGGTTTTTTAAATTATTTATTTATTTATTAATCCACATAACGGTAAGCTAAAAAGCTTGTCGTACTAATACAATATATAATAAAATGAAAGGCAACACAAAGGTCTAAACTGAAAAGGCACTTGTGTAAAACTGGCTATCAACAAACATATTCTTAAACGATTCAACTGATCCGGCTTCAGCAACTTCTGGCGGTAAATTATTCCAAGAGTCTGTGACCCTATTAACAAATGAATTGTGTCCGATTTTCCTGTGGGTTCTTGGTGGGTAAATTTTATAAGGATGCTGTCGTGTCAAGTGGTAGTGGCTGAATTCGAAAAATTTTCTACCTCAATATCGTCCACGCCTTTGATTATTTTGAGTGCATTTATGAGGTCAGTACGGCGACGTCGGAAATGCAGTGAAGGAAGTTGGAGCCTAGTTAGTCTTTGTGAGTAAGGAAGGTGTTTCACATAAGGGTTCATTTTTGTCACCCGCCTCTGAATCTTTTCAACTTGGTGCTCGTCTGTTACATGCAGAGGAAACCGAACACAAGTATTATGTTCAACAACTGGCTGGAAAAATGATTTGTAAAGTAACATAAAATTCTTAAGATTAAACATCCAGAAATTCCATTTTAAAGCGAGGAGTTGGTAATTTGCATTTCTTACTACAGTCAAAACATTTCTATCAAATTTTAAATGTATATCAAAGTGAACACCGAGGTCGCGTACAAATTCTTCTGATGGTATCTGTGAGCCAGATAGGGAGTATGCACGGCAGGGCTGATTTTTATTCCCGTAATGAAGCATTGTACATTTTGATGCATTTAAAAACATCGAGTTAGACTCGCACCATCGTGATATTGAATCAAGATCTTCTTGAAGTAAAGGCTCATCATTGGTAGTTTGTATTGGTTGGTAAATTTTAGCATCATCAGCAAACAACTTCACTAACGAATGACGAACACAAAATGGTAAATCATTGATTAAAATACAGAAGAGTATAGGGCCTAAGCAACTAACCTGGGGTATCCCACTCGGGATATCAATTGATTGAGATGTTGCTTCACTTAAAACTACCTGTTGAGACCTACCACGCAAATAATCAGCAATCCAATCAAGAGTTCTTACACCAATATTATAGAGTCGATATTTTTAAACTAGTTGTGACATTGAAACTTTGTCAAAAGCTTTTGCGAAGTCTATGTAAATGCAATCAAAGGGTATACCAAGATCAGCATAATGCTGAAAATCAACAATAACTTCCAGAAGTTGAGTGTTGCAAGACCTTCTCTTACGAAAACCATGCTGGGCAGGATTCCAAAGATTATTTTCATCAAAATAACTTCGGATTCTTGAAACAATCAGCTTTTCCATAACCCCGCAAAATACGGATGTGAGGGAGATCGGACAGTAATTTTTTAAATCTGATGTGACACCGGCTTTGTGTAGGGGTTTAACCATCACTTTCTTCCAACCTGAGAGACAGGAACCTGTCGCCAAGGACTGATTGTGCAGAAACGTAAGAGGTTGTGCAACTACATCAGCAATCTACGTTATCATAGTGTTAGGAAATCCATCTATATCTGGGGACTTAGATGTATCAAGCTTTTTAAGTATTTGATGAACCTCTGCAACACTAAAGTCTATATCATTACATGATAAAGTCCCACTATGTATTCCCTGAACTAAATCTTGGTCATGATGTGTCTGGTTAGGTATAACAAAAACTGATGCAAAAATTTCATTAAATATACATGCTTTATCAAAATTATCATCAAGTTTTTGTTGTGTCACCAGATGCATGAATGTGCAGGTAATCGGTGAAAAGTTCGGCTTGTTTCTATTTACATATTTCCAAAACTGCTTTAAGCAAGTTTTGCTCGACTGAATAATGTGCCGTTCCACTACTTCCCTATTCGCTCTTAACAACTTTGTGGCCCTGTTCCTAGCACGTTTATACAATGACCACATGTCATCATCCTGATTCATAGAACTGGATTTTTGTGAAATCTTTTGTTCAATTTTTAGTTTAGTGGAAGATCTCCAAAGATGATTTTTTTCCTGGATCGACTTGAGTATATGTCTAGGTAGTTTTGGTCTCTTCCTTTGGCCAGAATGTTTTTTAACCAAAGGGACAAATCTATCCCTACATTCTATCAATGCCTGTTTAAAAAATTCAAATGCAACGTCAGGCGCCACTTTTCCTTTCTGCAGCTCATCTGTGATATTCAAAGACACAAGGAATTCCCTCATTGACTGATAGTCAGCCCTACCATAATCATACCTACGAGAATCAGTATTTTCTTGCTGGACAAACGTATTCATAGTAATTTGAATTACAGAATGGTCACTTTTTCCTAGTGAAGAAAAAATTTCCAAGCCTAAAATATCATCAACATGTTTCGTAATTACTAAATCCAAAATTGTGGGAATAGAATCGCCTCTTGCTCGTGTGGGGCAATTTACATGTTGGTGCAAAAATAAATCATCAAGTCTATCTAAAAAAGTCTGTTCATATGATTCACCTGGACGACTTGTGCTCAGCGTCTGCCAATCAATATTAGGGAGGTTGAAATCACCCACCACAAGTAATTTGTGACTATTTTTCACAAAATAAGTGAAACAATTCAAAATATTGGCATCATTTACACAACTATATGGATCAAGTGTTGGGCTGCTGTAAGAGGCAGCAAGATGCAGATAATTATTCAGTGAAGTTAACTTAGTATCAACTACAAGGCACTCAGAAACCAAATCAAATATGAGGCTAACAATCTCACTGAACTTAAAGGATGTATGAATATAAATGCATATCCCTCGTTTTGCTTGTTTATTAAACACTAAACTATAATCAGTTAGATGCTGAAAGTAAGCTAATGGGTCATTACAATGTTTTGGCAAAACTTCAGTTACAACAACCCCATGTGGCACACGGACCCACTTTAACTCACTAAATTCTTCCCATTTAGTATACAAAGAGTCAGCATTAGTATAAATCACTTGCAGATTTTCACTCGGACATCTCAAATCCGGCTTGGCGACGAAAAGGCTCCTCGTGAACTAATTCCGGTCCGTTTTTGCGTGTCTTGATCTTCCAACCGCTCTCTCCGGCTACAATTTTCTCATTCAGCTTTTTTTTTAGAACATCATACTTCCTCTTATCGATTAACTCGGCTTCACTTTTGTCATGAGAAACTCGAAAATTTGGTATTTTAGTTTTAAGAGCATCTTGTTTACTCACTAAGAAGAAGGCGGCCAAATAATAAGCTGTTCTAGGTAATTATCGTTCACCATCTTCAGAAATTCCCTCTGTGAGGGTGACCCGCTATGCTCTAGGACGTGTGGAAGGTCCCAATTTATGCTAGAGTAATTGAAATCTCCAATTATGAGAGTTGGTTCTGTTAATCTTTGACATATAGCGTGAATATCTTTAAAGAGTACTTGGTCATTCACGGCTGTGCTATTTGGACTTCTTTATGCTACAGCCAAATTTAGAGTTGCTTGGTTTGGTTTGATATCTGAAGCCAAATAATTTCCTGTCCATTTGTTTTTGAAGACACTTTCTGGACTGATAAATTGTCTAAGACGTAGCAAATAATTCACCGACCTTCTTCTTGATCTATGTTCATGGTGTGGCTTTTGTAGCCGTTGATGGCCAACTCTGGTAAAGTTGGGAGATATCGACAGTGTTTAGGCTTAGCTTAGACCACTGCTGCTATGTCTGGGTTCTTTGCTGCAATTTCTACTTTTAAGTCTGATAATTTGTTTGGTATATATATATATATATATATATATATATATATATATATATATATATATATATATATATATATATATATATATATATATATATATATATATATATATATATATATATATATATATATATATATATATATATATATATATATATATATATATATATATAAAATAAAAGTTTATAATAGACAGTGTATAATAAATTTCACAAAAAATACCAGATATTTCGGTCACATATACAATGACCGTCATCAGTCACTGTTATGTGACCGTCACTGTATATTTGACCGAAATATCTGGTATTTTTTGTGAAATTCATTATACACTGTCTATTAAAAAAGATTTTTATCCCTATTTTGAACTTTTATTTTATCGTCATGGAAAGGCGAGTGTGGTCTACGAAATTATCTACGTTATATATATTTATATTATATATTATATATATATATATATATATATATATATATATATATATATATATATATATATATATATATATATATATATATATATATATATATATATATATATATATATATATATATATATATATATATATATATATATATATATATATATATATATATATATATATATATATATATATATATATATATATATATATATATATATATATATATATACAGGTACGTACGCAGGAATCTGTTTCGGGGGGGGGGGTTATATATATTTTTTTTTTTCGGGGAATGTGTTTTGATTTTGGAGGTTTGGCACATTAGTAAATTCGTCACTGATTAAGATTATAACTATTTAATATTTATTATGTATATAGGCCGTTCCAGAAACAACAACTTACAGCATTCGGACACAAACATTAATCCCGAAACTTGGTGTTATGCTTGTTGGCTGGGGAGGAAACAATGGGTCCACATTAACTGCGGCTGTTCTAGCCAATAAACTTGGCCTTTCTTGGCCCACTAAAGACGGAACAGTTTCAGCTAACTTCTATGGGTCAATAATTCAATCTTCTACCATTTTACTTGGTACTGGTAAGTTTCATTTTTATATTTTCAATCCTATCCCTTTTAGGCACCATCCAGATTAAGGTTATTTTGAAAAAAAAAAAACGGTGAAAAACTTTTCCTTTATGAAGAGAAATATATTAAAAATTGCAATATATTTTATAGACTACAAAATGACACTAATAGGATTAAAAAAAAACATGTCTGAAATTGAGAAACTTCTGAACGTGGAAAGGTTTTACAGGCGTGCACTCTGAGTATTTTTTTGTTGGTAAAAAAAAAATACAAAAAGGGTTAAATATTGTAAAAAAAAACAACTAAGAAAATCCTTAAAATGGAAAATATATATAAAAAAAAGGATAATTTTCAATCGATCTGACTAAATGTGTTGCTTTTATGTAGAATAAAAAAAAATTCTTAAGTTCTAGTTTTCTAATTTCTAATTTCAAGTTTTTTCAAAAGCTAATTTCAATGAGTCTATAGTCCAGTCTTTTACCATTTTACTTGGTACTAGTAAGTAATAAATATTCAGATTCCCCTTTTCTCCGATTTTCAGTGTGTTTGAAACGTTCCTTTTGTAGGACAAGTTGATAAAGTTCAAAGCAAGATTTCTGACTAGAACTTCTGCTTTTTGTTCTATCCGATATATGTATATGCCTTGAAATTTTTTGAGGTTTCTGACCAGAACTTCTGCTTCTTGTTCTATCCAATATATATATATATATATATATATATATATATATATGCCTTCAAATTTATTGAGATTTCCGACTAGAACTTCTGCTTCTTGTTCTATCCGATATATGTATATGCCTTGAAATCTTTTGAGGTTTCTGACTAGAACTTCTGCTTCTTGTTCTATCCAATATATATATATATTGCCTTGAAATTTATTGAGATTTCTGACTAGAACTTCTGCTTCTTGTTCTATCCGATATATATATATATATATATATATATATATATATATATATATATATATATATATATATATATATATATATATATATATATATATATATATATATATATGTGTCCTTTTGAATTTTTTCAGATTTTGGACTAGAAATTCTGCTTCTTGTTCTATCCAATATATATATAGAAAAAAAAATCCTTGGCTGGAATAAACAGCAAAAGTCGTTGGACAGGTCACGTGCATAAAATACGACAGGTACTCAAGCAATGTTTTCATCAAACGTTCCTAAAACCTTATTTAACCATGAGTTGGGTTTCGAATTCACCTCTTTGAAATATAGCTTGAAGACTGTCAATTACTGAAGCAGTCTCTTCACACAACCTTCCAGTCTCTATTTAAAGTCTTTTTCTCTTTGTTTGGTGTCAGGTGGTACGTGATGGAACGACCTCCAGAGATTTTTTTTTTATAATGGTTCTTATAGAAATTCGCCAAGTAAAAATATTAACATCCAATACAAGTCCAGTTGAGGCTCTAAAACAGTATTTTACAGGGTTTGGCTCTGAAAAAAAAACAAAAACAGATTTGATTAGGGTAACTGGTAAAATCGTTCAGATAAAACCCACAAAGTCTGGATTGCTTTTCCTGCCGGAAAAGCAAGTTTATTTGCCAAAAAAGGGCCATATTTTCTCGTATGATACAAAATGTTATAATTTTTTGTATTCTTTGTCTTATAAGGATGCAGCTGCGTGATTTTTCAGTGATGTATCGTGATTTTTCAGTTCAGGAGCTCAGTGTTACACATAAAAAAAAAGTTTTATGACCAGTAGAATAGAGAAGAATATTTTTATTTACAACACGCACATAAATAAATGTCTCAAAAAAGCGTGGATGCCTAGTGGCATACTTTAGCGCTGAAAATATTGCCAACGAAAATAAACAGCCACCTTCTAACTAAATTTTACAACGACGAAAAAGAAAACCATAATAAACAAAATGCTTAGCTTGTCGTAAGATGTTTCTTCACTAGTCTTAGAAAATGTCGCTTATTGCTGCATTCTCGAACTGATGCTGGAATTGAGTTCCAGATTTTTGACCCAGTGTGAAGGATGCTGAATCCAGCTCTCGATGTTGGGCGAATTTCGCACGAAACGTCTGAACGATGAGTGGTAGAATAATTATGAAATTGAGAATTAGTTGGAAAATACCGGAGAAAATTACAGGTAAATTACTATATTGATAGTCGCGACAAATACTAGAGATAGAAATTAAATGAAGTTGATCCAAAGAATAAATTCCTGAAGTCCCATATAAGTGTCTAACTGAAGATCTGCAATCAACATTAAAAAGAATCCTCATTGCTTTACTCTGAAATATTTGAAGAGATTAGAATACAGACGAAAAGGTAGAAGCCCAAACCGAAATCAACAGAGAAAGTATGGGCGGACGAAAGAATAATAAATAGATTTTAGAATAGTTTTAGGAAAGAAATGACGAAGACAAGTTAGCATGCAAATATTTCGGGAAATTATTAACGATAGTGCTTTTACATAATTATGAAACGACAAATTTTCATTTAAATTAATCCCAAGATATTTAAACTGGTCTACCCGTTTTAATTCAAGACCACTCAAGAATAGAGAGAAGCTATCTGACACTACTGATCCATTTCGTAAAAATAACATATAGTGGCATATTTTTTTTTTCATTAAGAGCTAGTAAATTCCTTGAATACCAATCAGATACAGTTAATAACGTACTTTTGAGGTTCTGGAAAAGAACTGATAGGTCCCGGTGAGAAGCAAAAATTACTACATCATCAGCAAACATTATAATTTTACAAAGAGGTAAAACTTATGACCAATCATTTATAAAAAGAAGAAATAGAATAGGCCCAAAGACAGAGCCCTGAGGCACTCCGTAATTAATCGGAAAAGTTTCAAAACGGAGATCACGAGATTTATCAACACATTCTAGTCATCTCCCAGAAAGGTAAGATGCAAAAAAATTAACAGCTTTTGTTGAAAACCCATAAGACTTATGTTTAAAAAGAAGCAACGAATGATTTACGGTGCCAAACGCCTTGGCAACATCTAGAAAAATCGTCAAACCGTGTTGACCTTCATCAAGAGAATCATTAATATTTAGTAAAAGCTTATAATTTGCCACTTCAGTTGACTTTCCTTTTATAAAACCGTATTGAGACGTATGTAAAATCTTACTATCAAATAAATATTTTTGTAATTGACTATGCGCAAGTTTTTCCAAAATTTTGCTGAAAGCCAAAAGTAGAGAAATGCCTCTATAATCTGAAAAGTCAGTTGAACTCCCAGCTTTAGATAATGCTATAACATTTGCCTTTTTTAAAAGTTCAGGAAAAACCCGATGCATAAGTGACAGATTAAAAATATGTGCCAACAAAGGGGAAATGCTTTACGCTACTTTCTTTACGGTTTGAGCCGAAAATCCAGATTCGTCCGTACAAAAACTCCGTTTAAGCTTCAGAATAATATTTTTCAGTCTCATGAGGTGCAATCTCAGAAAAAGAAAACGAATTTTCTGCATGTTGCTCATTAACCGGAACACAAGGGGAATTCGGTTGCAAATTCATTTATCTGTTCGTTTATCAATTGCCATGTCTTTCTCATATCTGATTTATACTCCAAAAATTTATATTTAAGATATTTTCTCTTCCCATGTCTGATAATTGAAGTTAGCTTATTCCTATAAACTCTATATTCTTCAAACAACTCGGGTGTCTGTAATTTTAAATAATTCTTAAACTTTCTATTTTTATGTTTTAACGATGTCAAAATACCTTCAGTAATCCATGGGTCAAATTTCTGCGCAAACTTTACATGCGAAACTCGTGTTGAAGAAGCCCGATCCCGCAGTCGAATCATCTAATCGATAAAATCTGAAAACGCAGCATCTGCGTCATCTGAGCCATAAACCGAACTCCAATCATGGTCATCAATTAACTGACGTAGGACTTTACAATCAATCCAAGTATATCGCTTTTTTGAATAATCCATTATTGAATCTCGATGTTGTTTATTACTATTTTTTTAAATTTAAAAGAACACTCACCGGAAAATGATCTGACATCACAGACAAAATTACTGACGATTTTTTAGCATCAAATAAAACAGGAGAGAAAAATATATTAACTAATAATTTAGCTGTGTTTGCTGTAACTCTTGTTGGCAGAGAAATACTTGGAAGAAAACTGGAACACAACATCATGCTTAAAAACTGCTTATTATTTCCAACATCGAGATTCAAAAGATCAAGTTAAAATCACCTGAAACGATAATCGGTTATTTAAACGCTTCCAGGTTTAAAACATGTTTTAAACCTGTTTTAAACCAGGACGAAACAAATTTTATTAGCTTTCTAACAACACAATTTCATTATCCTATTTTGGCTTTGATAGTTCAAAAAGAAATATTTTAAGCAATTAAATTAAGTTGGCGGAGACAAAAAGTGCTTTTTATTAGCTTGCTAAAGACCCATTTTTCAAGGAAAAGTTTTCTCTGAATCTAATACAAGAAATAATAGTTTGGATAAGGAAAGCAATTCACATCACTTTGCAGTATTTTTACTAGTGGGAAAAGGACATGTGACGCATTCGGGGAAAAAATGTTTTAAGTATCTTTCGAACTAAATAACAACTGGTAAAATGAACTGAACCTGTTGATATGGCCATACAATTTCAAGGGGATATGTCATAATTCTCAGTTTGGGAAAAAAAGTCACATAAGGGCTTTTAATTACCGCCGCTTATTTGTTCATAGTATATTAGCACCCACTACCATAAAGAAATAAATGATAATTTATAAAAATAAAAAAATTCTTTCCATTCAAATAAAGCCTATATGCCTTGAAATTTTTGTAGAAAAGTTGAACCCTCGTTAGAATATTTGTGTGGAGCTGTGTGATAGCCTCAGAGGAAAAAAGGGGTTTTGAAACGATAAGTAATTATTCAATTTTTCCCCTTCACTTGACTTATAGTTTTTGTACGATAATATTAATATAAGTTAATTTGGGTAAATACTGGAATAATTTTTTCTTTAGGTCTGCAAAAAAGAATGACTGCAACTTGTGCTGCCACTCAACGTATATGCGGGGAGCCAGGCTCACTAACTTTAATAGGCATTGCATTTAGAGAAGGCAGTGCAATCGCAATGCTGTATATATATATATATATATATATATATATATATATATATATATATATATATATATATATATATATATATATATATATATATATTTATTTATGCCCGCTTACAATGAAGAAATGGAAAAAAAAAGCGGAGTACAAAATCAAACAAACAAAGAGGAAAAACATGTTCAACACTAAAAATTAAATGCACGTAATTTATTCACAGAAGCAGTTGGGTCAGCGGGGAGTCATAGAGTTTACCGAGGGATCGTCTTGAGGCTCTCCGTTCTATACCAATCACCTAGTTTTATGGATCAAGGATTCCATATATGGATGAAATCTCCGTGTTAGAAAATCTCAGTGGAAGTCTCAGCAAAAATTTTGCAAATCTGTAGTACGTGGTTCGTATTTTTCGACGCTCAGTGAGGTACAACATTTCCCACAAGGTTGATATATACCAGATGGCAGGAGAGACGACGGCGTTGAATAGTTTTGACTTAATAAAT
Source organism: Artemia sp. Qi Xiang Cuo (assembly GCF_049724085.1). Classification (NCBI taxonomy): domain Eukaryota; kingdom Metazoa; phylum Arthropoda; class Branchiopoda; order Anostraca; family Artemiidae; genus Artemia; species Artemia sp. Qi Xiang Cuo. Next base: position 77,984,655 of record NC_142800.1, read on the forward strand.
CGATTAAATGACCACTTGCATTTGACAGCTTTTCCATATGCTGAGCGGATAGATTTACAGACTGATTCAGCCAACAAGCCTCTAGTTGACCTAGGCGTCTGGCCATACGCGATACCAAGGTAATTTAGGGACTGGGACTGCTGGATTCTGATACCGTCAAGGACAAGATTGGAATTGGTCGAGTTGGTTCCGCTAAAAACGATAAATTCGGTTTTCTCTATGTTGACTCGTAGTCCTATTCTTCTGTATAGGATCACTAAAAGACGAAGATTCTCTTGTAGACCCCTCAGCATGCTGCTTAGGAGCAACAAGTCATCTGCATAAGAAATGAAACTTAGATCCAAGCCCTCCAAAAAGAAGGTCCCACGAACGAATCTAGTTACAGAGTAAATCGCAGAATTAAAGATGATAGGGCTTAGAGCAGATCATTGCCGAACTCCTTTGAAGAGCCGAATGGGTTCAGAAAGCTTTTGCTTGCGGTGACCGGCGATTGTTTCCCATCCCAAAGCTAGACGAATATGCGTGTGGGAGTACCAGCCATGGAGAACAAGGACAATGCGGGGGTCGACTCCTGAATCCAAGAGGCACCACAGTGCTTGCGAGTGGACGACAGAATCGAACGCAGCGGAAATGTCGACACTGCAGGCAAAGAGTGGCTCTTTAACTAAACAAGTAGACCTCATTATTCTTCTTAGTAGCCGATGGGCGTGTCCACAGCCCAACCCATTTCTGAATCCAAGTTGTTTGTCTCTCATTAGAGCGTGTGACGTAATATGGGGCAACAGTACCTTCTCAAATACTTTGCTGATAACCGATGAAACTGTGATTGGCCTGTAACTATTACAAAGCAAGGGGTCTCGATTCTTTTTCAGAATATTGGATGTGCGACAACCACGAAAGATGGCAGGTGTGAGTCCCTGCTCTATGCTCATTTGGAATAGTAAGTCTAAGTACTCATGTAGACGTTCTGTGCCGTGCTGTAAGTGCCTCGGAGTGATTCCATCGAGCCCTGGAGACTTGTTCTTTTTCAATTTTCTCACAATTATCTCAATATACCATTTGGAAACTATGACAGCAGTGCGGCGGAGTTTTGCGCTGATTAATTGCCTATCTAACTCAGATTTATATACGGAGTCCAGCTCGTTGGGTGGTGGCGCAAACACGTCCTTGTAATGGTTTACCCAACTTTAATCGGGAATGGGACTTTGCACATCAGCGTCGGCCCTGTTAGATTGGAATCGCTTCCATAAGATGTTTGGGTCACTCCTGCAATCACAAGACAACTTCTCCACTTGCTGGACTTGCATATTCTCGACAATACGTTTGAATTCTTTTTTGGCATGTCGAAAGCACTGAAAAACTACTCCAGAGCGGGGTTTGTCGCAGTCCTTCCACAATTCGTACCAGAACTTGGATCTTTCTTGGCAAACTTGACATTTGGGTTATCCCATCCCTTTTTACGAGTGTTGGGGTACACTTTTGCCACTGGAACAGCGGCAGATTCTGCAAGCTTCATCGAATGAACAATTTCGGAGCAAAAGATGTTCAGGGCTAGTCTGTCTTCATTTTGGCCATGAGTAAGCAGGTGGAACGGTACTTTAATTTTAGCAAGAGTTGAGTCAAGAATATCTTTGTACAAGGACTGATGTATCCTTTGCCATTCACTCTTGATAAACCATGATCGCTCGGGGCACCGCTTGTAGGTGGAGACTGGTACCATTAAGCTAATCCCAAGGTGATCGCTACAATTGTGTTCCGAGTCAACAATGGCTTTAATCCCGGTCGGAAGTAGGAAATTTACGAAAAAGTGATCGATATCTGATATAGCCAGGGATGCGCTGTGGACAAACGTGAAGGACTGGGATTTTGGAACCGGGGCCATAGCGTCTGGCAGACACCCCCTTAATATGGTGAAAAAACGATCATCATCCAGAATCTGACAGTTGAAGTCCCCACAGATAATAATCTTTTCTGACTTGTATTGTTCGGCCAACCTCCCGAGTCTCGCACAAGCCTTCGTGTAACGCCTTTCTGAGAGGACATCACGATAATTTGTAGGGAGGTACACTGATATGACTATAAAGCCGTTTGGACCAGGAACTCTGATCGCAGAAAAAGAATCGCATGAATCAATTAGCGTGCATTGCAAATTGGAGTCTGCAATGATCAAGAGTCCACCACTCGGCCTTCCAACTGAGCTGTTGCGGATAGCAGGGTGCAAAAAATAGTCCTTTCCTGGAAATCGGTCAAGGATTGCTGAATGATCGGCTGTTACCAAATGTTCCTGAATGCATATTATGCTATGCTTGGTTACTAGATTACTTAAAAGAGACAGCTTGTGTGGAGCGTGCCCGTATATATTTCTGTTATAAAGCGAGATAGTTGCATTCATTGCTTACGTTTGTTTGAACTAGCCTATAATTGTCTTTTATAAACCGGGCATTGCGAGCTATAACATGGATGCTTTCCAGAGCAATTAGCACATTTAGTGTCACGGACACATGGATTGTCTTTAGGGTTTTCGTGATCGCAGGAGCACCTGGAACACTTCGCATTGTTAGGGCAATCTCGTTGCAAGTGGTCAAACTTTTGGCATTTAAAACACCTCAGAGGGGCGGCAACATATTTGTCCACCTTGATATGGCAATAACCGACGTAAACGCCATATTTCAGTGCTTTTTCAAGAGCTTTTTTGTCTCTGAATGTTAGCTTGACTGACTTGCTAGTACCATAGCGTTTCGCTTCTTGGATCCCTTCCATAGCAGACTCAATCTCCTCGTTTGTCGTATCTTCAGGGACAAATTTAGCCACTGTCTGGAATTTCGGTTTATGGACTTTAACTACAGCCGCGGAATTCGATTTTATGCTATTAGCTATAGCTTCTGCATCATGCTCGGTTCTAACATATAACACCAGCGTATCGCTTCTCATAACTACTTTCTGTACTTTTCCGGAGGCACCATTGGCATCAAGACATTCTTTCTGCTTTTGGCACGATTTATAGATTTTAGGTGGTGCTTCTTTTACGTGAAGCGGGATACTTAGAGATTCGCTGGGAGTAGGCCACGTATTAGTGACAAAACTGGCGTTGCATCGGTCCAGCCATGCATTAATTTTTTCACCACATTCGTTTAGTTTGCACGTTAATGAGGTAAAAACATCGTGAGGCATGGAAGGAGCCTCAGATGGATCATAAATAGTGAATTTGAAAGGGAAATCACCCTTAGCGTCCAATTCCTTCATAGCATGAATTGCATCTTCTACAAAAACAGGTGCATTTATTGTGCTTCTACGCTCTTTCAAAATGGTTCCATCTTTATCTAATTGATCTCGTATAAATCTTACGGCTTGTGTGACAGATTCCTTGTCAAAAAATCTCACGGCAGTGCTTACAACCGATTCATGGGGAATATCTTTGAAGTTAAGTGAACGCTGGATGAAATTTAAAAAGGGCTATATAAATACTTGATTTTTGCCATTTTTCTTTCGCTTATAATCTATCCAAATTAAGTCCAATCGTACCCAATGATGTCACAAAAATTAACAATCCAAGTCCTTTATCACATCCAAAATCGGTCCAGAAAGTATTCGCAAACATATACGTATCGCCTCTGGCTATTCACTCGTTTCTTGGGTGAATGAATGCTGAATGAACTACACAGAAAGAATGCTGACGAGATACAGCTAACAAAACCTGTGGGAAGTGCCGGTACCCAAATCGCCTTTCCCCAGCAGTTTAAGGATCAATATCCGGCCGGTACCGATACGGCTCTTGTGTTTGTTCCCGCTCTCATCTGCACAGGCTGTCACTAATCCGCGAAAAAATAATGAAATTTGGCTATTAAACTATTTTATTAGCCAAATAATCCTTTTTCTTTCCTTCCCTTAAAATTTGAACTGTTGTTTGTACCGTATTATTAAATCAAAACAATGCAATTAGTCCATATCAATAAGTTTACTTTAGATTATAATCCGTAGCAGAAATAATCCTCAAGGTCACTGAATATATTATACCTCAAGGCACTGAATTAATACAATTTCACAGCTGGTTTTAAAGTTCACTAGATCCAAAAAGATGTTATCACTCCGGAGACTAAACAGAGACTCCAAGGCAGAAGCTCGGATACATCACCTCTAGCTTTAACCCTTACGATACAAACTTCTGCAGCATTTCATTTTCAGTTGGTGCCTCTGAGTTTCTGCCCCGGTTAACTGAAATGAATGTCAGTCCTCTTACTGAAATGTGTCCTGAATTTTGTAAGCCTGACTGATTATAGGCTTACACAGTTGATACAAAAATGAATTAATGCAATGATACAATGAATTAGATGTTATATATCTGGATCTTTTGTTGGCTATAGCTTGGTTGCATCATGGCAAAACTCGGGATACGATAACCTCGGAAGTCGCTATGCTAAAAGACACGTTCTGCGTTCACGTTCTAAAAATTAAATTCTCCAATTTGTTTAAGAGGCATTGCAAAAACATTAGAGCACGTATTATTTTGCATTTTCAACGTCCAAAGTCGTGGGTTGGATCTAAGTCTAAATCTAAACTTTGCTTCATAACTCTACTAAAAATGCCCAAAACCTGTTACGTTTAAAACGTTTATTCTAAGCTGTAGCTTGTGAATAAAGCTTGTCAATTTTGATTGGGAGACATATAAGAAGAACTACTCCACTTAGCGTTTAGACAAATTCAGCTTCTTGTAGCTCATTACCTTATGTATTAGAGAACGTATCTTCTTTCGATTCAGATGATTTTCAAAAAGCTGAATGTAAATATTGAAATATAGATAGTTGATGCATACAACGTCAAAATAAAATCTATTCTTTGAGTCTCAAAATCTCCTATATCTCAGTTTCGACTACAAAACATGTCAGACATGTCAATTATCCCTGGAAAATCCTGTATCCCTTTTCCACTAATAGCAGTCTCGCACAATGCCTAGAATTACCTTAAAATGGGAAAAATATCCCGAAGTGGAAATGCTGGCTAAGTCAAGGGTGACTTCAAAAGAGTTTAAAGCATTGTAATGGAGGAGTAGGGATTTGACTAACTATATTACAGCCTTAAATTTTATTGTGGTATTGCTCTCTTTTTGTTTTATTTTGGAGTATGCCTCTTCTCTCTTTCTCATGTTCTACTCTTTTAATTTTAATTACAAGTATTTCCCTTTCATCCTTGGATCATCGTTACATTAGTTTCTTAGATTTTTTTATACAATTTCTTGCAGATGAGTCACATAAGGAAATATTCGTCCCACTCCGAAGTATGGTCCCTTTTGTGAATCCTGAAGATATCGTCTTCGACGGATGGGATATCTCTCATCTAAATCTAAGGGAAGCAATGCGACGAGCGCAAGTGCTTGACTATCATTTGCAAGAGCAGCTCGCTGATGAGATGGTCAAGCTGAGGCCTAGACCTTCTATCTATGACTCTACTTTCATTGCTGCTAATCAGGTATAATCTTTCTATAGAATAATCTGAAGCCGCAGTGATTAAGGTAAATTTCGATCAATTTCAGAGGTCCAACAATAGACTTAATATATTTCATTGCTTTCAAAAGCTATGTGATAATTCACAGGTTCTCACTGAAGTAGGACTTTGACTTTTTGTCCCTATAAGATGTGATTTATGTCCCTATATCACTGAAGTAGGGCTAAAGTTTGACTTTTTGTCCCTATAAGAACGACAGCTCAAACACAAGGGTAATTGGAATGGGATTGAAAGTATATTCACAATGTCTCGCCAGTGGAATGAGCATTTATTTTGGACAACATGAATTTCTATTCAAATGTTTTAAAAGGCAATCGGTAAATAAACTCTTTTAATTGTCCATTAAATTCATTTGTTCCACTCGTTAATGCTTTCGGTAAGAACTTACACATAGAAATCGGAAAGATGAGGGGGGGAGGCTCATTTTGAAAATAATTCTACTTGTATCAAGTTTTAGGGTTGGCATTTACTTCTATTTGGAAAAAAAAACTTTTATTTATTGCGCAAAACTTATGCGTAAGAGAAACTGGACGATCGGAGGAAAAAATATTTCGTTACTTGACCAGGTTTCTTAAGTGGGTTAATTCAATAAACCATATATAATTAAAAACCTAAAATTTTCGTCCTCATTAACCTAGTAATTAGATATATAATCGCACTTTTTAACAGTTCAAGTATTTTTGCTAATTTTGATGTGAGAGCCATTGAAACTCTGAATAAAATCAAGCTATATTTACATGCTACGAGTGTGCTTCCAACGCTAAGTAACGAAGTTTAGTAACCTCTCTAATAATGATTTAAAATGTGTTTTTTCAATTTTTGGTTACTATGTACCGTGGTTCTTTCTTTGCTAGATTGCAGCTAGCGCTGTAACCATTATTGCATTTGAAAGCTTCATCCATATACGAAATACGTAACGCTAAAATTTATGGAAAATTATAATATGTCTGAGAGGCGTCAGTTTCAGCACTGACAGAAATAGCTGATGATCCCCATGCAAAACAGCTCGTTTTATAGATTTTTTACGTCAGAAGAGAACTTTGCATAGACATGTTAACACAACCGCATAAAGAGCACGAATGCCTTTCTTTGAAGCTCATTTTTTGCTTCTGAACCATCTATTCTACCTTTTCAAAAATGCAGCCCAACTTTTTTAGACAGTTAGCTGCTGATTGCCACCACGCTAGTATATTGGGGGCAGTTCTAGTTTCAGATCAAACAGATCGTGGTAACCACAGTTCATATAGTTATCCAGTATGATCATTCCCTATCTCACCCATTATAAAAACCCGGACCGGGGTGCGAGTGCTCCAGAGAACGTAGAAACATAAGCGGCGTCAGATCTTTTCACGGGTAGACAAGTCAGACGCGAAACAATCGGAAACAAGTGGAAACCCGCTATTAATAACTGCACGAAGAAGTGGGAGGAGCTTTTTGTTCGCACCGAGAACGAAGACCAGAAATGACCTGCGATAAGCTTACTGGATAATTATATGAACTGTGGTGGTAACGAACTGTTTGTAAAAGCAACTTGTCTCAATTGTAACCGAAACTAAAAAACGGAATTTGACACCAACAGATACATCAAAAGAATTGGATTTTTATGTTGATTTTAAATGTATAAGTTTCATTAATTTTAATTTTACCCATAAAAAGTTACGAGCCTTTGAAAATTTGCCTTATTTTCAAAAAAAGGGAAAAACACCCTCTAAAAGTCATAGAATCTTAATGAAAATCACACCATCAGATTCAGCGTATCAGAGTATCTTACTGTAGAGGTTTCAAGCTCCTATCTGGAAAAATGTGGAATTTGGTATTTTTTGTCAGAAGAAAGATCACGGATGCGTGTTTATTTGTTTGTCTTTTTTCAATATTTAACTTTTTTTTAACACCAAACGTTTTATTAATTTTTCTTCCCAATATTAAATTGAAACGCTTCCTTTATTTTTACTGCAATATTACTTTTCTTTCTTTCCCTTTTGCTGTTCTTTCAAGTCCTATAAAATTTATTTGAAAAACCTTTTATCCAAAGTATAATTTCGTAAGCGAAAAAGGAGGCGTCTAAAATGACAACTTTCTAGGGTTTCTCTATTTACTGGTATTTTCAGAGATGTATTTAGATCATAGAAAGCTGGTGAGATTGGACATGATTTACCACTCTAATGCTATGTGAAATCAAGCCCAAATGCTAGTTGAAATAGTTGTATGCGCTAAATATAAAAATGAGGCTGTGCCATTTAGTTAGATGCTGCAATTTCAGCATACAATTCTTTTTAAAGTAAAAAAAAAATCCTTTTAAAAGGACAGAAAAGAGAATGAGAATCTTTTAGGAGTCAGGTTTTCGGTGATATAGTATGGGAAGGTCTGCATTAAAAATTAATGGCACCACTGCCTGTGTAGCGTCTGTTGACGTCAGTAAAAAATCGGAAGATTTTAAAGAAAATTAGATGATTGATAAATTAATCTGCAATGCTGTTGGAATTAACCCAAAATTTCTCTGTAAACCACAATTATCTTTTATTATAATTATATTTATCTTTTAAAAATATAATCTTTTTTTGTATTTTTATTTCTAGTCAACATCCAGTCAGCACAAAGGGCACCTAAGTTATCTTGGGAAAATGTTACCGGGTTAAGTAGGCTAGATGATTTTGAATATTTGATTACTGGTGACAGAATTTTGCTTTCTTTAAACTACCCTGAATTTTAAAGTACTTGGAAAGACGAGTTTACAGCAGTTTAGGGTAGGCTAAATAGTGCCAGCTTCTGTTATGATAAGCTTCTTTTATTCTTTAGTCATAACTTTATTTTATTTATCTCGTAAAATGATGAACATCAGATACACTTTTTTCTTCGGGGTAAGATGATATCAGTTAACTAGAAACAATTCGATTCCCTCCCCTGGTAATTTAAGATCAACATAATGGTAATTAATGGTAAGATCAATGGTAAGATCAATGGTAAGATCATAATGGTAAGATCAACACATGATAATTTAAGATCCTATTGCTAATAGGATCCTATTTCTTACTTAAAAGAAAACTAGAATGAAAGAACTATTTAAAAACTATACAAGAGGCTATTGATTTTCTGTATTTATAAGATTTCTATTTTAAGGCGGAAAGAGCAAATAATATAATAGCTGGAACACGTGAGCAACAAATGGAGCAAATAAGAAAGGATATTCGGGATTTTAAAAAGTAAGCATACCAAGGATGTTTTTTTTATTTATTTTGTTAATTTGTATTTGCGTGAAAAATTTATGGATGAAAATTTATTGGTTTGATCGTGTTTAGTGACGTCTTGCAAAACATTTATGTGGGTTAGGATAAAAAAAAAGAAAAAGTAAATGGAGTTGTGAAATAAAGTAAGAGTTTTCAGAAACCGGTCGTATTCTCTAATGTTAATTCAAAGGACAAATGAGTTGTATCTTTTAAAAAATAAGGGGGAAGGGGAGGAAAATTTATCTTTTTTTCGATTTCTTCAGTGAAAATAGAGAAAAAGGCTTTTTTCAATGATAGTGCCCCAAAAGAAAAATTTTATTTTCCGAAATCTATGGAGTTACAAAATAAGGTCTAGGAGGAACATGCCCTCACCTGCCCCTCCAATTGACGACCTCAAGTACTACTACAGTTTTACTCATGAACTTAACACTCGATACAATACAGATTGCATTACCAAATTACAATATTGGTAATTTATTGGTATATTTACAATATTGGCAATTACAATATTGGTAAGTACAATATGGTAATAATTACAATATGGCAAATTACAATATTGGTAATAAATTACAATATTGACAATATCCACACTGAACGAACTTCTTCATCCGTCGGCTAATCGATTTTGCAACCAAATTGAAACGAATAAATTGCATTTCTTGATTTCTGTGTTTCTGGGAAAAAATCAGTGACAAAATTGTGGGTTTTATTGTACTTAGTGACTTCTTGCAAAACTTCTATTTGGACCAGGATAAAAAAAAGAAGGTAAAACATAAATGTAGCTGTGGAATCAATTAATTTTTTTAAGCCCGTCAAATTCTCCAATGTTAATTCAAAGAATAGCTGAGTTTATTTTACAATATTCGTAGAAAATCTCTCTGGTATAGACACAAATTACGAAATGTGTTAAATTATGAAGATTTTTAATAGCAAACTGCAATTTTAAGGAAAAATAATACTGCATGTTAAATTAATTTTTTTATTTTTTGTAAAGGTGGTTTTCGTTTGTTGCTGGCATTGTCATATAAAAAAATAAGCTCACGAACTCTTTACTCAATCCAAAAATATATAACAAAAGATGAAAATAATCTACGAAACGTTAGCTGGACTTTGGACGATGACTAAAAAAAAAATTAAATTTGTTTTAAAAATGTATTTTTTTAGTATATTCTTCATGTATTTCTTTTTCGAAAACCTTGCTTTTCCTAATTTGATTGAGGTGGCTGAGAGAGAATGGCCGACCTTATCAGATTGAACCCAAACCACCCCCCCTGCACACACACATAGCCTACACCCATATTGCTTTAAGAACATTCTTAAGGTTTGCAAAGCCTTCATAGTACCTGCCCAGTTTATCCTAACGTAATGTACCCGTTACCTGCAGGCTATGACCTCACTAGCACTATCTTGCTGCTGTTCTTTTTTTTGTAATGAGTTATCGATACAGAAGTTCATATTCTTACGTCCTTTCCATGAGCTTTTCGATGCTGATCTTAGCAGTTGGAAACCTAGCAGTTGGAATCGTATCCAGATAGAGAAAAAAACTGCAAATAAAAATTTAATAGTAGATAGGAAAGTGGAATAAAAAGGAAGCGAAATGTAGAAAAGAGCTCGTCAAAGATCAAGAACGTTTGCACAGCAGGAGAAACAAGGTTAAGCGTGTATGAAATCTGAGGTAAAGACACATACATGGGACAAATACAGTATTAGCAAAATACAGTGTTTCAATTATCCACTGTGCTAAATCTGATCATTAGCATCAGTTATTAACGGATTTTGGTACGGGCTGAATTCCATTATTAGTACAATTCAATTGTTAATTAGCCTTAATAATATCTACTTTGAACCAGTTCAAAGTGAATATTGTTGCCTATAATTTTGACAATTATTAAATTGTCAGTGTCTTAATTGCGCGCACTTTAGGATGGTATATGTTTCTTGAATAATAGTGTACTGTAAGTCAATCTATCTTCATTTAAGGTCAAAACTATATTTTTGTTTGCCAATAGATGGTGCCTTACCTTACTTTACAAATTATACCTGTAGGAGGTCTACGTAAGCTTCTTATGTTTGAACCCTCTTTTTTTTTAGGAAAAATTCATTGGAAAAAGTCATTGTTTTGTGGACGGCCAATACGGAGAGATTTTCAGAAGTTCGGTATGGTTTAAATGATACTGGGGAAAATCTACTGAGCTCAATCAAGAAAAATGAAAGTGAAGTATCCCCGTCCACGATATTTGCAGTTGCTAGTATTTTAGAAGGGGTAAGTTATGATCACATTATAAAACTACTAGTTCTATGTTTCAAAAGCAACTTAACAGTTTTTAATTAGGAAGCTAAAACTTGCAGTGACCAGGTATACGAACTCGAACAGAAAGCAAAAAATAGGCAAATTAGAAATTTTGAGAAGATCTTAAAAAAATGATCTTACGTTGGGGACCGCAAGGGAGGGGGACTGTCAGTGATACATTTTTGGATATTTAAGACTGGCCCAATGCATATTTTGTATTTGGTGTACGTTTCTGTTGGAGAAATAATCAGTACTTGTGGTTTTTGCGTCTTTGTGCATATTTCTTACAAAGGTCTATGAGGCCAATTTTTTATGCTGTTCCCCCCCCCCCCCATATACCACCCAGAAATTAAAATTTATTCCTGCGTAGGTGGATGTTGTTGCCTATGACGTAATTTTGGCTTCTGTATTTTTCCAAAATGTCAGTAAAGTCTGGAATGAATCCCTAATTTTCCACCTACTTCAAAATTCTGTCGAGTATAATTTTCTAATTGAGATTCAAATTTTTAAATAGAAATAGTTTACGAGAAAATTAATCATTTCTGTTTCTTATTTTATTCTTTTACCGGTTCTGAATTACAATAGGAATAAAACTTTTTGGTTTATAGATTTTAATTCAGTAATAGCCTACATACTCTGTATAATGAATGTATCTGAAACGACTGGGACTGAAGGACAAGTTTTAGTTTTGTTTATTTCGTTAAATAAACAATTATAAGGACAGTATCCTAAAGGGCTCGACGGCCCATTATTTGTGAAACATCTTATAATAACTAATCAATAATAATAATATACCCCTACTAAACCACGCCTTAAAATAAACAAATAAGGGATACAAAAATCAACGCACAGACTGTTCTCGCGAATACGGAGATCTCCCCATCAACCGGCGATCAAAATCGTACCAAAGTTTTCTCTACGTCATCGAGGAAGTAAAGCTAACTAAACAATGCCCAATATATAAAACAAGTATTATAGAAACATTTTTCTAAATCTTATATGAAATTTACTGTTAGCAGTTTTAAGAGCACATGTCATATACATTTAGAGTAAATGTTATGCATAGTCTGTATTTAAATGTTTAGAGACAAAGGATGGATAGTTTGAAGTTTAACTTAAAAATTACTTTTTGTTGCTGCTGTAAATATAAGAGATTGAATATTTTGGTTAAAAATTTGGGCTCCTTTTCCCCCTCGTAGGGTTCTTTGATACGCTGAATCTGATGCTGTGATTTTCATTAAGGTTCTATAACTTTTAGGGCGTCTTTCCCCCTTTTTTCAAAAATCAGGCAAATTTTCTCAGGCGCATAACTTTGGATGGGTAAGACTAAAAGTGATTAAACTTATATATTTGAAATTAGCATTAAAATGGGATTCTTTTAATGTATCTATTGGTATTAAAATTCTTTTTTTTAGAGTTTTGGTTACTATTGAGCCGGGTCGCTCCTTACTTACAGTTCGTTACCATGAACTGTTTGATTAAGAGGCTGAACTATTTCCAGTGATATTGTTAATGTAGATGCTCAATACCTCATTTATAAGGTTTTCAGATACTCCTTCTCTCCCTGTTTTGAAGTTGTGGAACTATTTTGGGTAGACACAAAACACCTTTCCCATCGAAAGATCAAACTCAAATTTAGGGGCAGTATGGCTACCTCTTTATGGGCAACCTAGTAAAGAATGTAGACTAGCCCATAGTAACTGACAACTTAAAGGTGTTAAAAAAATATTCAAGCGAGTAAGAATCGCTATTTGAAGCTTGTTCAGGAATGGTAACTATTTTTCGATTAATGTTAATGATTAAAGTTTGTTGCGAAAAAAGATTTGTGCGAATTTTGAAAATTATCCTTTGAAAATTTAGAAAATCGAAATGAAAACTGCATCATTGGGGTCACTAGAGCCAAAAACTCAATTTAGGATGTTTATAGTCCCCATCTTGAGCAACAAGGAAAATCACTTTTTAGACGAGACGCAGCGATATATCTCCTTTTTTGTCCTTTTGTTTTGTCGCCATTAGGGGGTGCTGAAACATCGTTGAGAAACGTTTAAGGGCCAATTTGAAATAAAATTTCAATATCTAGCGCCTTTTGTGAAAAACAAAATACACTATCAATATAGAATGCAATTTTTGACAAAAACCGCATCTTCATATAAAAGACTATATAACACACGTATCTTTTGAAAATTTGCTTGTCTAGGTATGATGCGATATTTGAGTGACTCTGTTGCATGATTCCCTGTGGTTAGTTTTTCACTAGAAAAAAATAAGGACACTTAAGTGTTTCTTATGCAAAAAAAGTAATTGGCCTTGTTGTTCAAGCCAGGGGACTGTACCTTTCGTGCATAGGGTTTTTGGCCATGGCGATTTCAATCATGTACTTGGTATTTTGATCCCATTTGGTTTCAAAAAAAAAAAAATTGGGGTAATTTTCCCATCTGGTTACCCAAAAATTAAAAATCTTCCCATCTGGTGATCAAACTCAAAGTGAAAATATTAATGGGCAGGTCGTTGATAGACTGAATTCAATGATATAGTTATATTTCATCAATCATATTTCAGTAATATACGAGTTAGTGTAAAAACCGATTATACATAAATAATTATCAGAAAAGTTTCAGATATACTGTTTTAGAGACGAGGATAGGGTTTTGATATTTTAAAAGACTTTTTGTTTACATTTCAGTGTGCCTACATAAACGGATCACCTCAGAACACTTTTGTTCCTGGCTGTATCGAACTAGCTGAAAAATACAATGTGCCTATTGGAGGTGATGATTTCAAATCAGGTCAGACCAAACTAAAGTCAGTTTTGGTAGATTTCCTAATTCAAGCGGGAATTAAACCAGTCTCTATTGTCAGCTACAACCATCTTGGCAACAATGACGGACTCAATCTGTCAGCTCCAAGTCAATTTAAATCTAAAGAGGTATGCAAATTTGATAATTACGCTGTGGGGATCCTTTGGGTCCAATATTTTTGAAATATTCATATCTTTGTAACGCCTTCATACCTTCCTATATTTTCTGCTTAATTTTGTTACTTTTTGGGAGTTTTGATGAGCTTTGATATCTGACATGAGGCCTTTACCAAAAAACTAGTTCTTGTTTAAGCCCCTGATTAAATGTAGTATTTTATGAGGCTACATGAGAGTCAGATAAAGTATATTTTAAGAAATATTTTTATAATTATTATAGTCTTTAAGTACTGAGATTTCTAAAAATTAGAATTATCATATATAAAATATTCAGTTAATTTTCATTAGTTTTTTCAGTCATCTTGACTAGATTGACATTTTATTCAATTTTTTCCGTCCATGCTTTGAAAAACTAAAGCCCGTTTGTTCAACATACAAATAGTTTTCAATAAACCGCAAATGACATTAGAAGTTTTACGGGTAGAGTGTTGGAAGGCAACAAAAAAACTCCTGTTTTGACTATTTTTTTTTATTTTTGTTTGACTTGAGTATTCGTTTTAATTTTTACTTGTTTTAAGATTTAATCATTCATCTATATCAATACTTGTTCACTTAATGTTTGAAGTAAATGTTTATTTTAATTTAGTTTCGTTTTGAGTTTCAGTTATTCTTTGACAAGTAATTTTAAGTTTGAATTTTTATATTTCAATATTTCTGATCGTCTTCAGTTTAATATGGCTCTTTACCTTTCATTGAAAAACTTCTTTTCATTTTTTAATTTGTTTTTTAAATTAACATATAGAAAGGGCGAGGTCTGTTTCCTTGAAAGGATAATAATGTTTAGTTTAAAATCACTTAAAATACATTTTATCTCTTTAAAAGTCAGATACAGATACAGATATTTTATTTATGAAATATGCATAATACTACAAAATACACCTACGCACATGCCTGGTGCCATAATTGAGTGCATCAAAAATTACAACAAATTACTAAACACCGTTAACAAATTAAATGAAAAAAAAAAAAAAAAAAAAAAAAAGCCTCTTCGACAACTGCCCAAATACAAACAAGGTAAATAAAACAAAAGTCAACCATCAGAGATAAACTTCCTCACCATTCTCCAAAACTCTCTAATATCCAGGGGAATAGAATTTCACACCTTTGGACCAATATGCCTCAAACTAACTCTTGCTCTAGTTATTCGCCTAAACTCCTGCGAGAAACTAAACCTGAGTGATGTCGGATATGAATGGCGCTGCGAGTTAAGAGGGAAAATTCCATGGAAATGTGATGCTAACTGACCAAAAACGTAATTGTGACATATCTGGGATATTCCAGTGAAATGAAGTTGATGTAAAGAAAAAATTCCAGCTGATCCAAAAAGATGAGTTACATAAGACCTATTATCAATCTGAAAAAGTATCCCTATCGCTTTATTTTGTAAAATTTGAAGGGGTTTATAAACTGAAGGAAAATTTGAAGCCCACACAGAAACACAATATAGAAAAAAAGGGTGGACCAGAGAAAAGTAAATTGATTTAAGTATATTTATCAGAAAAACATGGCGGAGACGGCACATAATCCCAACATTCCTAGAAACTTTTAACGATAGAGTTTTAACATGTTCATGGAACGACAAATTTTCATCTATAATTATCCCAAGATATCTAAACTGTTGTACCTTTTTCAATTTTACATTATTTAAATAAAGAGAAAAAGCATGAGAATTGACTGAACCAACTCGTGAAAATAGCATATACTGGCATTTCCTTTCATTTAATCGAAGAAGGTTTCGACAATACCACTCTGAAGTAGTTGATAGAGTACTTTGGATGTTCGAGAAAAGCTGTGTTAAATCTGAATAGGAAGAAAAAAATCACAACATCATCCGCAAATATAACAATTCTGCAGATTGGAAGAAACTCAGGCAAATCATTAATAAAAAGAAGAAACAGGGCAGGACCCAAAACAGAGCCCTGAAGAACCCCACAATTTACGGAAAATGAATGTGGCCAACGCCTTGGCCACATTCAAGAATATAGCCAAGGCGTCCTGACCAATATCCAACGTATTATTTACTTCAATTAAAAGCTGATGTATTGCTAGTTGTGCTGATTTTCCTTTAAATGAATCCATACTGCAAAGGATGCAATATATTATTATTACATAAATAATTTTCAAGTTGTTTATGAGCAATTTTTTCCAAAATTTTACTAAAAACAGATAACAGTGAAATTCCTCTATAGATTGAAGGATCCGTAGAAGCACCACCTTTATACAGAGCTAATACATGGGCATTTTTTAAAACATCAGGAAAAACTCCATTTAGTAAAGACAAATTAAAAATATGTGCCAACAATGGGGCTATATATTTATTTCACAATTTGTGTAGAGAACCCAAAATCATCCAATGAAAAACTTTGCTTTAGTTTCATTATATGTTTTTTAACACCCTGAGGTGGAATTTCAGAAAAATCAAATGAGTTTGGTGCTTCATCATCAACAACAAAATCAGTCGACTGACTCTCTTGCCTATTTGTACTCGATACAATCCTAGAGCCAACAGTACTGAAATGCTTGCCCAAAATATCCAAAATTTCTTTTGGATCCGTCACTTTTGAACCATCAAGTTCAAGACAATTAACTCCAGAAATCGAACGATGATTGGGGCGGATTTTATCATTGATTAGCTGCCATGTCTTTTTCATATTTGACTCATACTGTAAAAATTTATCGGACAAATATTTTCTTATAGCATATCTCATAATAGAATTCAGTTTATTTCTATATGTTCTATATTCCTCATAAAATAATGTCTCATAAGAGGCACTAGAAATAATTTATTAACCCTATGAAGTTTCAAAAAATTGCTGTTACAGACTAGTTGTATACCACTACATTGCAAAAACAAATTTTGCTTTTGAAGCCGTGTTTTTTTTCAGATCTCAAAAACAGCTTTAATTGATTAATTTATTGTAATTTTTTCCAACCTGGATGCACTCAAACTTTTTGATTTAGTTCCATAGCAGTAGCAGTAGTAGTAATAGTAGCAACAGTAGTCCTGAAAGCTTCAACTTAATACCCTCATTGGTTCCTAACATGTTGTTGTTACGCCCTTTTAACAACCTGCATGTAAGTAGGGACTATTGGTTCAGTTTTATATCCCCCTCAACTTTCCCTGAAAGTTCCTTTTTAATGCCCTCCTATGTCCCTGAGATTTTATATCTACGCCATTTTGACAAACTGAATGCCCTTAAACTCTTCGATTTAATTCAACAGTAGCAGCAGTAGTAGTCCTGAGAGTTTCACTATAATACCCTCAGCCGTTCCTGAGATATTGCTGATACGCTCTCTCACAACCTTCATGCACATAGTGGCTTTAGATTTATTTTTACATACCAATCAAGTTTCCCTGAAAGTTTCAACTAAACATCCTGTTCCGTTCCTAAGACATTGCATCTATGCCATTTTGACAACCTAAATACAATTAAACTTCTTTGACTTAGTTCAATAGTAATAGCAGTAATAGTAATAAATTAGTAGTAGTAGTAGCCCTGAAAGTTTTAACTTAGCATCCTCAGTCGTTCTTGAGATATAAATAATTTATTAACCCTATGAAGTTTCAAAAAATTGCTGTTACAGACTAGTTGAATACCACTACATTGCAAAAACAAATTTTGCTTTTGAAGCCGTGTTTTTTTTCAGATCTCAAAAACAGCTGTAATTGATGATTTGCTAGATTCGAACAGCATTCTTTACAGGAAAGATGAACGCCCAGATCATTGCGTCGTCATTAAATACGTACCTTACGTTGGTAAGCTATCTGTGTATTCGTAGGTATTAATAAAAGTATTTAGTGGTATACCAGCGTCTTTTGAAGGGTGATCATTAGAACCATGTGGCTTGAATCTTGTATTCATAAATGACCTTGTTTTTCAAGCATTTACCGCTTTCATGGTCTTCGTGTTCGCTTGTGTTGTCTTAAGGGCCTTATGCTGGTTTGTTATTTTTACCCATTTTGAGTAGTATCTATTTTTATTTACCCAAGGCTTCATATAGAGAGGTCAGTATGGGCACCTGACCTGAACGTCGTGTTCACAACGGCTTCGTTTGTAAAGCAAGTATTTCATATTCAGCACAATAGCGGTGCCTAAGTAAAGATGATCTTCATTCTGTTCATTGCAATATGATGTTCATTCGCGGAAGTCTCAGTAATTTGGATTTATGTGTCGGTAATTGGACGTTATAAAGGAGAAAATGTTTAAAATGTTTTCAGTAAAGTAGAAATGACATTGTAGTCTGTAGAAGGCCTGGGGAGTGGTAGCCCTACTCCTTTTTGTAGTAATATCTGTTCGTTTTAATGTTCACTTGATTATTCATTGTAGTTTCTTCTGTTCAGTTCAAGTCTGAATTTGTAGTTTGAACTTATTTCTGCTCGTCTTTGGTTTAATGTACCTCTCTACTGTTCTTTTAAAAACTTCTTTTTTCTTAGGAAAATGCTCTTTAAGATTATTATAGCTTAAAGGACAATCATTTTTGCTTACTTTGCCTTACGTGCCTTGTGCTGAAATGGTAAATTTAGCTGTTTTGAGTTATGGTTTTTACTGATAGGCCTAGGGCCTTTTATCGAGATAAGCGACCCATTCATCTTTTCTTAATGGGTCAACTGGACCATTTGACCTGACCCTCCTATTCACAACGAGTTTGTAGAGTATATTTGACTTAAAAGGCAATCATTTTTTATTTTTGTAGCCTAAAGTGCCTTATATTAGTAACCTATTTTTAGCTAATTGGAGTAATGCCTTTTTATGATTCTTTGAGGAGCTTTTTTGGAAGGGTCAATTGGGCCAAATGGACTGAACCTTACATTTTTTTTTTTCGGAGTTCAGAGTTTTACTCACCACTAAATACATTTTAGAATTCCAATGTTCTTATCCCCCCTTGAAAGGCTCCATGACCTTTCGGGGATAAAACTCACATCAGCTTTGCTTGTAGAAGATATATAACTTGAAAAGCCGTCCCTTTTGCTTAAGTTATCTTACGTGACTTTTGCTGCTGAGGTAAATTAGCTATTTCGAGTTTAGAGTAATAGGTTTTAGGAATGTACCCAGGTTTTTTCTTTTACAGAAGGTTCACTTGTGCCATCTGATGTGAACCACATATTTACAATAGCCTTTTTAAGATGAATTTACAAATTGTAGGGTGTATTTTGAAATTTATAGTGTTTGACTACGTTAAAATATCTGGCCCAAACCTCACTATCACAAGCATTCATAACTTGTAGTGCAATTTTTATTCTTTTTTAAATTCTCTCTTTTAACTATCTATTAAGCAGTGCATTGCTCTGATCAATTAAGAGGACTTTTTATTTTTTTTTAAATAAAAAAAAAAAAAAATATTTTCTTATTCGGTTTGAAAACACACCTTTTTGCGAGACGAAAAAGCCTTAAGGGGTTCAAGGGCTAAAAATGTTTTTGTTTTGATATCTTTGGCAGTATAAAGGAGACGATGTTTTTCTCTTTTGGATTTTTTCTTCTATTAAAATTGGCTGACTCTTTAACGTTATTTATTTATTTAATTTCCAGCCACATTTTTTTTTTGTCAGGTTCTGAAGATTACCTTGTAATTAAATGGTTGAATAAATACAATTTTGGTAATTAATTAGGGTTAGCGAACATTTAAATATATATATATATATATATATATATATATATATATATATATATATATATATATATATATATATATATATATATATATATATATATATATATATATATATATATATATATGTTTATGTGTGTGTGTATATATATATATATATATATATATATATATATATATATATATATATATATATATATATATATATATATATATATATATATATATATATATATATATATATATATATATATATATATATATATATATATATATATATATATATATATATATATATATATATATATATATATATATATATATATATATATATATATATATATATATATATATATATATATATATATATATATATATATATATATATATATATATGTTATATAAGCAAAAACAGCGACAGGGGAAAAAAAAAACAAAAGCTTCTGTTTCTTGCAAAATAATATAGCATTTTTGTGTTCCGTTTCAGGCGATAGTAAACGTGCAATGGACGAGTATACTTCTGAAATTATGATGGGAGGCAAACAGACATTTGTCATTCACAATACTTGTGAAGATTCCTTGCTTGCAGCACCAATCATTCTGGACCTGATTCTTCTCTGTGAATTTCTACAAAGAATATCATTTAAAGAACAGGGATCTAATTCCTACATTGGATTTCACCCTGTCTATAGCTATCTCAGCTATTTGTTAAAGGTAAGATTATAAGCCTATTAGGCCAATGCTTCGTATTCAGAAATTACAGCTATGATAATATAAAGATATATATCTAGATTAAACAAGTGACCTATGGCCAGTTCAAGAAAGCAGAAGAGAAAAATATAATAGATTTGTTTATATATTAGTTTGATCTAAATTTTTTCGTTGTTCTTGATTTTAGATTTTATCCCTTTTTTCTTTAAATTGCTCTTTAAATTACTATTACTATGTTTTAGATTGTTTCTGTTCTTAACGCTGAAGAATTTTTTTCATAGTGGATTTAAGTATATATATATATATATATATATATATATATATATATATATATATATATATATATATATATATATATATATATATATATATATATATATATATATATATATATATATATATATATATATATATATATATAGGCTATATATACATATCAGCTTTTTTCAGTCTCATGCAAGCTTTGATGGTAAAAGCTAAAGTTATGTTAGGTAATGTTAAATTAGGCTTTAAATCTCAGAAAAGGGTTAAAACCCTAACTTAAGCTAACCCAACCTAAACTGAACTAACCTGTCCCCATCATGCTTTGCATAAAACTGAAAGAGTTGACTGGCAACGCTGACTAAATTCAAGGAAAAAAAAATATTTTGGACATTCGCCAGGTAACGTATGTATATATACATACATGGATATATATATATATATATATATATATATATATATATATATATATATATATATATATATATATATATATATATATATATATATATATATATATATATATATATATATATATATATATATATATATATATATATGTATATGTGTGTGTTTAGATCCACCCTTCAAACTAAAATTAATAATTTGAGTTTGTTAAAATTAATCTTTTACTTCCGTGGCTTTGTGGGATCGGGCGATGTTGCTCCTCATATACCTGAAAAGAATCTTCTTAGACAGACTTACAAACTATGATTTATATTTTATTGTAATTATAATAAACTTCTACGGAACTTTGAATTTAGATTCTGTTATTTTTATATTGATCTTGTTTCATATCAGCACTTGAAGATAATTGAATTTAATGTTTTAGAAAGAAACTTAACTTGCTTTTTTTCAGGCACCTCTGACTCGTCCAGGTTTCCCGGCCGTAAATAGCCTATTCAGGCAGCGGTATGGTATCGAAAACTTGATACGTGCATGCGTTGGTCTACCTCCAAATCATCAAATTATGCTAAAAGAGAGGTAAGAATTTTTCGTAATAAGTCATAGAGAATGTGATGCGTATATCTTTGAAAAGAAAACGTCAACGTCATCAAGCACTATCAAATTATCTGTAAATTCAATACTAAAAGCTAAAAAACGGATATTGCTTCTATTATTTTTGTTACTATTACTACTACTACTACTAGCTACTCGCTGCAGCACCAAGCTGCATGAGGCTAACACAACTACGCAAAAGTTCCTCCTCCATTCTAATCTATTCAGAGCCTCCCTCTTTACACCCTCTCAAGAAGTTTCAATGGACCATACATATTTCCTCATTACCTCCTTCCACCCTATTCGGGGACGGCCTGTTTTTGTTTTGTTCTAGATGGTTGGCCGACAAGGACGATCATTGGCGATCTGTCAAGCTTTATCTGCAGATCGTGTCCTAACCATCTCAACCTTTCTCTCTTTAAAGCCCTAGAATTATTTTGTTACCACAAGATAAAGCAACCACTTTTACAGAAAGGACACAGAAGATAGATTGTTATACATTTTGTAAGACTATCCAATAATCTTTATACAGTTCAACCCATCAGCAAATTCAAAAGCTCCAGAATCTGCTTTTTTAGAATATTAATTAAAAAAACTTTTTCCACAAAATAAGTTTTTCAAAGAAAAGTAAAGAACTCTATTAAAAAAAAAATGAGCGAAAATACAATAAGATATTCTATAAAGCATGAAACTAACACAAATCAGTATCGGTAAATAACTGAAACCTAACAAGAACAGAAATTACAATAAATAACCGAGTCAAACTCAAAACAAGCATAAATCTAATATGAGTAGTGCTCAAAACCCCTATGCACTTTACTGAAAAAAATATAAATGTTTTTACTTTTATAACTTCAATAAATCAAATAATATTAAGATTTTGATTACTAAATATCAGTAAATGTATATTAGCACATTCATTAAATAAACAAATTAAATAAACATTAAATAAACAAAATCAGACTGCCTTTCCATGACGATAAATAAAAGTTCAAATAGGATAAAATCCTTTTAATAGAGAGTGTTTCACAAACAGTGACAGAAATTCACAAAAACGGTCACTGATGGTCACTGCATATGTTGAATTTCTATCACTGTTTGTGAAACACTGTCTATCAAAAGGATTTGATTCCTAATTGAACTTTTATTTATCGAAAAAGAAACAAATAAATAAATACGCATCCTTGAGCATCTTTTTGGAAAAAAGAATGAATAGATAATTTACTATCCGTTGGGGGTGTTTCTAAACCCCTAACCAAAAATTAGAGAAAATTCCCGAAGCTGGTAACTCTTGATGATATTTAAAACTTAACGAATTTTACGAACTTGGAGTCTTCATAAAACCTGACTCTTTTGATGTATGTATATATTTTCATCAGAATTCCTTTTCTAAGGACTTTGCTTGCTTAAAGCAAGCACAAGGGGCTCCTTACTTATAGTTCATTACCACAAACCAATTAATAAGCTTTGAATCAAAGTCAATCTGCAATATTAAGCACTGGACAAACTAATACAAATCAAACCTTCAAGCAAGATATTTAATTTCCCCCTTAATTTATCCTCAAAGCTTCTCAGTTTGTTACATTCTTCGTGCCATTTAAACCTTAAACAAATAATTGTATATAGAAGTAGGTAGCAAATGTGTTGTTTTTTCACCAGAAAATTACTGGAGTCTTGTGATCCCGTATTACCAAGCGGAGACCAATGCCACTAAGCAAACCGCAGGACCAGACTAATTTGAAAGATTCAAATACTAATTTCGGGTTAGAGTGCTGACCCACTATTTAATCATAGGCAGCGCGCAAGCGCTGCCTAATTAAAGAACGATGCGGGCACAATGTGTTGTTTTTTGGTTCCTCAGACCTGGGCACATCGGATCGAAGGAGTTGTCGTATAAACTTCGAAAACGGGTCATTTAATTGAAATTAGGAGTGGATAGTGCCCTTTTTAATAGTCGCCATGTATTGGAGGACAGCTAGCCCCCCCTTCCAAACCCATAATTTCCCCAAACATATCCAGGACAAAATTTGAGATAGCCATTTTGTTCAGCGTAGTTGATTTCCAGATAGAAAATATGTTTTTGAGGAGGACACTCACCCACAACCCTCAGGGCAAGGGTTTTAAGTTATGCCCTGGGGGCATATAAGGTTTTTATAGATAGTGCTGTTGTACAAACTTCAAAAAGGGCTCGTTTGATTGAAAATTGAAATGGCTAGTACCCTTTTTAATAGTCGAAAGTGATTGGAAGGCACCTAACACCCCTTCCACGCCCACCATTTCTCCAAACACATCCAATCAAAATTTGGAGATAGCCATTTTGTTCAAAGTAGTTGAAAGGTCCGAAAATTATATCTTCGAGGATGACACTCCCCCCACAGCCCTCTGGGTAAGGGTTATAAGTTATGCCCTGGGGGCATACAAGGTTTTTATTGAAAAATTGGAAATTGAAATAGCGATTGTTCCTTTTAAGGGTCGGGAATGATGAAAGGTTAACAGCCTCCCCTCTCACGCCCGGAATTCCCCAGAATCTGGCCCAGCCGAATATGTGTACCTCCATGTTGTGCAACGCAATTGAAAGTTCCGGAAACTAGGTGTATGAGAAGGACCGCCCCTCCAGCCCTTAAGACAAGGGTTGTTAGTTATGCTCTGGCGGCGTATAAGGTTTTTATTGAAAACGTTGTCGTAAAAACTTCAAAAGGGCTCATTCGATTGGAGGCTGAAAGGGATAGTGCCCTTTTTAATAGTAGAAATTAATTGGCGGGCCACTAACGCTCCTCTCGCGCCCAGCATTTCTCAAAACACATCCAATCCAAATTTTGAGATAGCCATTTTGTTTAACGTAGTTGAAAGTTCTGGAAACTAGATCTTTGAGGATTACCACCCCCTCACAACCCTCAGGGCAAGGGTTGTATTTATGCCCTTGGGGCATATAAGGAGTTTATAGAAAGCGTTGTCGTAGAAACTCAAAAAGGGCTCATGCGATTGGAAATTGAAAGGGCTAGTCCCCTTTTTAATAGTCGAAAGTGATTGGAAGCCTTGACATTTTTATAGTCAAGATCGATGTGGGTACAATGTATTATTATTTTTTTTTTTTATATATACGAGGGCACTTCGTATCGAAGGGGTTGTCTCAGGAGCTTCGAAAAGGGCGAATTTGATTGAAAATAGAAAGGGCTAATGCCCTTTTTGATAGTCGAAAGTGATTGGAGGACAACTAACCCCCCTCCCATGCCCACCCTCCCATTTGCCCATTATGTTTAAAAACTAAATGTTGCCTTAAGCTTAACTCAAAATGTACTGTATTAATGCTAATTCCCAATAAGGCATCTCAGCAGTATCCCAAGATCGACTGAGGGTATTATGTTCAAACTTTTGGGGCTACTTCTGCTCTTAAAATTTAACCAAATCAAAATAGCGTAACTGTATCCAAGCATGAAAGAAAGTAAACAGATTTTTTTTTTGCGAATGGTATCAAGTTTTCTATTTCAGTTTAACTAGAGGAGGTATGAAACACTACTATTTCTGTCCAGATTCTTAAAAGGGTGTATGCTGTTAAAAATTGATGAAAAATTTTCTCCGGCATACAAATAGCAAGCCAAACTATAAAGTCTTAAAAAAACAAAAATTTAAAGAATTATTTTCTTTTTCCCTGAAAAGACTATGTCAATATAAAATGAACAGAAATTAATTAAAAAAAACTTTCCACAAAATAAGTTTTTCAAAGAAGAGTAAAGAACCTCATTAAACCAAAAATTTAGCAAAAATAAAATAAAATAGTCTACCATGCGTAAAACTACCAAAAATCAGCACCGACAAAGAAATGAAACCCGAAAGAAACAGAAATTACAATAAACAACCGAGTCAAACTCAAAACGAGCAGAAATTAACATGAGTAGGGCTCAAAACCCGTATGCTTTCACAAGGCCAGAACATAATTTGCACTTTATTGAAAAAAATACAAATGAATGTGCATTGTCAGTTTAATATACATATACTGATATTTAGTAATCAAAATGTCAATATTATTTGATTTATTAAAGTTATAAAAGTAAAAACATTTATATTTTTCAGTAAAGTGCAAATCATGTTCTGGCCTTGGGAAGGCATTGGGGTTTTGAGCCCTACTCATGTTAATTTCTGCTCGTTTTGAGTTTGACTCGGTTAATTATTGTAATTTCTGTTCCTTTTGGCTTTCATTTCTTTATCGGTGCTGATTTGTGGTAGTTTCACGCTTGGTAGATTATTTGATTTTATTTTTGCTCATTTTTGGTTTAATAGAGTTCTTTACTTTTCTTTGAAAAACTTATTTTGTGGAGAAGTTTTTTTTTAATTAATATAAAAAAAAAATCTATCACGATGCCTGAAGAATGGTCAGACTTTATACTGCGTATTTACTTTAAATAATAAAATTTTCCCTTCAAGTGTTTTGGAAGGCA
Source organism: Artemia sp. Qi Xiang Cuo (assembly GCF_049724085.1). Lineage (NCBI taxonomy): Eukaryota > Metazoa > Arthropoda > Branchiopoda > Anostraca > Artemiidae > Artemia > Artemia sp. Qi Xiang Cuo. The sequence goes on from NC_142800.1 coordinate 78,010,656, forward strand.
ACAAGGTAAGTAAAGCACTTGCAATTACTAGAGAGCTATATTTTTTTTTACCTCAAAGTTGTTTTCAGTAAAATACTAGTAAAGCTCTCAGTTAAGGCGGAGAGGGTTGAGGGTGGGAGGGGCAGCCTGCGTTATCTACATAATAATTTGTACGATTTAAATTTTGATGTTCCTCTTTGCTTAAATTCTTAAAAAAATTGCTTTTTTTAATATTTAGATAAGTTCCATCTTAAATGTACAATATTTCCTTTAAGGGGAATAAATACCACTATTCAACAAATGCAGGACAAAAGAAAACAAAAGGACTTAGAGAAAGTCTGTGTTTATTTTTCGCAGAACCTTTGATTTACTACTGTTAATTTTTGGCCGTTTTTAGTAATCCTTAGTTTTGTGTTTTGAGAAATCGGTCGAAAAGTATCCAGAATACTGAAGCCCCCCCCCCCCCACTCACCATTGCTTTCAGATCACATACGTGTACTAAGATTTTACAATTTTGTTCTCAGTTTCACTAGCTATGTATGAATTGTTGGACTTCACTTTTTCAGCAAGCTGTTGTAAAGGATCTTTAAGGTTTAGTGTCCATTCCACCCATGTATTCTAAATTTTTCATATTTTCTTCTCTATTTGGCTAGCTTTATATTTATTGAGAACCATGCGATCGTATTTTTGTTCTTTCAGAATTAGAAAAGCTGTTTCAACTGAGGATTTGAATGGTAAAACGGCTGAAAATGGAGTCCATTGAGCTTGTGCTTAGCCTTCAGCAAATTTTCTCTGCATTTCTGCCACCGGTCTTGTTACACTGTTGTTTCTTTTTATAGTAAATAAAATTAATCTGAATTTTTATTACACAAATTTATTGATTATTTAATATCAGATATTTTGCAGTCAGGGGTGTCATTTTTGAGGGTCCGAAAACCCTTCCCAGAACCAGAAAAGTGCTTAAAATTATGTTTTTTTTGTTTTTATTAGATGGATCACATAATGAAGGAACGTGCTTTGATAAGGTTTTTGACATTCTCATTGAACTGAAATTTTTCAGCTAAAAGCTAACCCAGCTAAATATGTAAGACTTCTCATAAAGCAACTAACGAGCAACCCCTCCGCAACTCTTGTTTGTGAAATATTTTTAACAAATTTGACTCACGGGGTCTTATCTTCGAAACATCCACAGTGACACTTTGGATAAAAATAGAATTATGTACTACTGTAGCCCCAATAATGTATCCCATATGGAATGTGGTGTGTTCGGTTGTATCCAACATTCACGGCTAATTTTTTTTTTACGATTGATCAATCAGAGGGAAGAGCTAAGGCATGAGTTTTTGAAACTGGAAGAGGTGGAAGCTGAGAACAACAACTTTTGAATCATTATCATGAATCTATCAAAATGTACAAGGACAGAGTATAAGTAGACTATAATTGGGCATAAAGTACGGTGGATTTAGGTTTTCAGACTCTCCTCCTACCATTTCAATATCCGTGATCTCTGGTACAAGTGTTACGTTAAGATCAAGGATGAACTCGGATCATTTATAAATTTTGTGATTTTGGCGTGCCTAGAGTCAACAGGTGTAATTACGGCGTGGCTTGGTCATTAGCTGAATCGCAGAAACGCCGAAGGATGTCGAATCTCTGGGAAGATTACTCGGCACCACTTGGATGCATTGGACCATGGAAGAAGAAAAGGACGTGCATGGGCCATCACTTAAATAATAAACATGGCTCATGAGTAAGTACATCCGACCTGCTCTTAAGAAAATTAAGATAAATGTTTCTCAATTAGTTTTTTTTAATGCATTTCAATTCGTTTATGGCTTCAATTGTAGCTCTTGCACACTTCAAATAACCTGCTAACGTCAAGGGCGTCAGCAAAAAATTTTCCGGGGGGGGGGAGGCAGACGCCAAAATAGCAGTGGTGGTTGGGTGACAGGGAATATATTTCAGGATATCTTTTTCGTGGGAATAGGTTCATTTTTAAGTACTTTAAGGAAAAAACTGTCAAATAAAAAGAAAAATTAAATTGCATGCAAAATGAAACAAAATACAGTAAATTTCAAGCGGCAAGGGTTCCTGGCAAAGGAATCATTTTATTTAATCAGTAGTATATTTAATTATTATGTATTTAATCTTAAAAGGAAATCAAACTCAAACCAAAATTACAGAAAGAATTTATTGTTTCCGTAGATTGTAACAGGTGTAGACTAGTCTTTATGCAATTTCCTATGCCTGAGAATAGTTTACAGAAGGAGTATAGATGCTCAAAAATCATTCTTCCTTCCATAGATACCACGGTTTTGATTTTATAATGACCATGTAAAATGTACCTCTTTCATAACAGGCAGTTCTCCTCCTTCGAACTTAAATGCCTTATATATTCAGACGTTTAAAAAAAGAATAGAAGAGCAAAAGAAAAACAAAATTTAAACTTGACAATTGCTACACCGGTAGTATTGATTTTTTATGCTGATTCCAAATATATGAAATTCAATTAGTTTATTGTTACCCACCCAAAACAAAAATCTGAGAAAATTTGCCTGATTTTTGAAAAAAGGAGAAACATTCCCCAAAAAAGCAAGCGATTTTATTGAAAATCCTTTTATTAGATACATCATGTCAGAGCTCTAATCTTCAAAATGTGGAATTTCGCTTTTTTTCAGAAGAAACATCGTCGATGCATTTTGTTTTTTCCCATGGGTGATTGTATCAAACCGAAGGTCCAAGATAATTAGGAGGGAGCTCATACAAACGTGAATTTAAAGCTCTTTTTTAAGTGACCATGCAGATTGGGCCAGGGGAAAGTCTTGTTTTCTTGCTATTTTAGGGCACCAAACTACGACTTTTCCCCGAAGAGGACGAATTTGTAATTAATTTAGAATTCTGAGAAGCTAATTGATTTAAAAGTATCAATAACTATATTTAGGCTTCCCAGTTGCAAAAGAAGTAATGCCAAACGTTGGCAGTACTGGATTCAACCAAGTTGATTTGCTTTAAATGTAATGAGATTAGGCTACGTTTGGTGATCTGTAATTGCGTATCAGCTAAAATGAGGGGGGTGAGTCATTCTTTAGGTGGGGGTAGGGTGGATTCCTAAAAATGAACATTTTAATGGACAAACTGCTTACTCTTCACGAGGCTTCAGATAAATGTTGAAAGAGGTAGGGGGGAGTAGATCAAAATTTTTAAATATGTTTTTGGTTCAGCATAGTTGAAAGATCAAATAACTATATCTTTGGAGATAAAATGACCCCCTGCAGCCCCTGGGGAAAGGTTTTTAAGTTATAAAATTTGCCCATTGTTTTATTTGTTATTGGGAAGTAAGCATACATTTTTCGGATGGGGAGGGGAGGAAGGACGAATTATCTGCTGGTAGGATTTTGCACGGGGAGAATTTTTCATGGAGAGGGAAGTTTCCAGGAGGTGAACTTTTCAACGGAAATTTCACAGTGGGTGAATGTGCCATAATTCCTATACAAAATGTCTTTATATGTCTTTCTTTCTCTTTATCGAGTCAATTTTACTCGAGGAGATGTTAAGAGTAAATTTTCGTCAGGATTGAATTGTCCAGAGGATTTTTCCGTGGAGGTGGGGCCAGGTATCGTGGCGTTATTTTAAAAACGATCAGAAATTAAACTTTTTTTTTAAACTGGAAGTAAGGAGCAACATTAAAACTTAAAACGAGCAGAAAGTATTACGTATATGAGCCGGGTTGCCCCCTCCTTAACACCTCGCTTTTTACGCTAAAGTTAAAATTTCGTCCCAGTTGTTTAAAAATGACTATTGAAGCCCAAAGGTCGTTTAATTAGAACAATAAGTAACTTTTTTAAAGTGCAAAAAGCTGTAACGTGAAGAGTGAGGGGCTGGGGAGAGGGGCAACTCCCCCCATATACGTGATAATTTTTGTTCCTCTTAAATTTTAATGCTGCTTCTTACTTTCAGTTGAAAAAACTTGTTTTTATCTAATGAAGCTTAGAGGCAAACATTTTTCTAAAGGCAATGGAAAAAGTATGTCAATTAAAGTAAAAGTATATAAAAATGAAAAAATAATTACAAAAAACAATAGCCTACTTACAAAAACTAAGAGATAAACTCCCTGCAGTCAGTTTTGTTGAGCAATGCCGAAGCGTTGGATGGATATTTTTAATAATATCGACAGTTTAGAACCTGGTTATCAAACACCAAAATATTTAATGCCTTTAGACTCAGTGTTCTTCTTCTTTAAATGCCAAGCCTTCTGGAGTCCACATCGGTCTCCTTTTGGCTTCACGACGATCTTCAATCTACAGGGGATGGTTGGTCAAGAATAAGTCTTGCTACCATCTATGTTAACTACTTGCAGATTTTGTTATGTCTTAGGAAATTGAAAACACTTTTGTATAGATGTCTTTCAGTGTTAGCTGGTAGGTTTGAGAGCAGCAACACGTTATGTCAGGCTGGAGCTTTGCCTTACTGAAGATTCTCCTAATGTTGATTACTTCTTGCTGGATGCATTGACATTCAAAGATCAGGTGGTTCAAGGATTCTGGAAATGAGTTGCAAAATCTGCAATATGGATCGGGTCGTTTATGCAACATAAACTCCTCTTTCCTCAGGATCAAAGAATTGCGTTTGATTCTATAATAAAGAATGTTATCTGCCCATGATGGAAATAAGGATAGAAATAGAATGAGCATTTTTGTTTTTGAAGGAACTCTTTTTCTGAGTAGTGTCAGTGTCTCTGAAGGTCTGGGCCTTCAAATTGGGATTAATTGGATTATTTAAGGAACTACTAGCTAGCTGGTCTGCTGCCTCATTATATTTGATGCCTTGGTGGCTGGGGATATTCTGGAACTTGATTTCAACAAGGTTATTTTAGAGACTGATTAATTTATCTCTGATTTTCCCCAGGTCTGTATCCTTAGCGCTCCAATGGATATTATCAATGAGCTGGAGGGTGCCTTTGGGGTCTGAGAGCAATACTACTCTTTTGGAAGCCCCAGGATTAATATTGATGACTTTTAAGGCCTCTTTTATTGTATAAATACAGATGCAGATGCAGAGCCGCATTTGCTGCCTTTAACCGAGCCATCAATGTAAATTTGGAGAGAAACTGGATACAAAGTGGTTATTTTCTCATGAAAGAATGTCTGTATTTTGATGGGCAGGTAATGTGTCTTTTGCAAGGGTATCAACTCTAGTGAAACACTTGGAGGTGACATTTGCCATCCTGGGGGGACACGAAAATGACTGAAACAGGGCGGGTCAAGTTTCCAGGATGGGACAAGCTCGTTAATTGTTTTCCATGACCTTGTAGATGTCAAACTATGGGAGATACCATCTTTGGCAAAAGTGAGCTTAAAAATATCATGCTCATGACCTGTAGCTTGTGTCTTGCTGTAATATTTGATGATCAGCGTATTCCTTCTTTCTAAAATAGAGGGCAGGCCGGTAAGTGTTTCACTTTGTTAGAGGGTCTCTGAGCATGAAGCTCTAGGGCAATTTTGCTAGCCATATTTTGGATTGTTTCTAATTTGGCAAGATTAGTCTTACTACATTCTCCATATGCTTCAATGGCATACTCAATCTTTGAACGAATAAACCTCTTGTAAAAATCAAAGAGTATTTTTTTGGTAATTATCCCACTTGACCCCGCCAGACGCTTAAGGATGAGTAACCTTTGCATAGATGAATTTTTTACGCAGTTGATTTGATTTTGCCAAGTCAGTCTTGGATCAAGGTATACTCCTAAGAATTTAGGGGCTACGACATATTCTATTTCCACATTATTGACGAATAATTTTGGTGGTATGACAGACTTTTTGTTGTAATATGATTGCATTTGTCTTAGACTTGGCAATAGGTAGGGAAAATGCAGCAGAAAAAGTTGCTACCTCATCTTATGCTAAGTTAATACTATTGGAAATAATGTTTATTGCTGACCAAAGAACTAAGACATCTGCAAATTCAAGCTTGGATTTTGAATCACTGCTGAACTGAAGCTCACTTAAAACTAATAAGAAAAGAAGGGGGCTGAGTATGGACCTCTGAGGGAGTCCAACATGTAGTGCTGACATACTGGATAGCTCATTTTGCACGCGGACTTTGTAGCTTCTATCGGATAGATAATTGAAGAGGAACTTAATCTCTCCATCCGGGAAATTCATCCCTTTTAGAATTTGACAAATGAGATACTTACAAACGTGGTCAAAAGCTGATTTAAAGTCAACTGAGACTGCTATCATGATCTCACCGCGATCTATGGCATTTCTTGCAGCTGCTTCAAGCTGGATTACATTGTCTACATTATTACACCCTTACGAAAGCCAGCCTGGGAATTAGGTAGAATTCTATTAAGTTCCACAAACCATTCTAACCTCCTATGTAGCATCTTTTCAAAAAGTTTTTCAAGCAGTCATAGTAGTGAGATAGGCCTGTAGGAATTGATTAAATCTGGAGGTTTGCCTTGTTTTCTAATTGGGATTATGGGCCTGTTTCCATATCCTTGGGAATATTTTTGTAGCCCATGCGTATTTATATACATGACGTAAGGCATCATGAAAAATTTCTCCTGCATTTATGATCCATTGGATACTTATTTCGTCTTCTCCTGGTGCTGATAAGGGATTAGACGACCTTCTTGAAATTTGTCCTCTCATGCAACTTGCACACTCTAGGCCTTCCTCTATGCACTGTGAGGACCTCTTTGTTGAAATGCATAGCAAATGCTTCAGTAATGTATTTGTCAGTCTTTAAAGTGGTTTCCGTTGTTGTAAGACAGGGGATCTTTGAATTGTAAGTTTTATTATTGCCAGCCATTCGATTTATGAACGAATGAATTTTACTTGAAGGAACATTACGGTCAATTTCAGACTAAAAGTCATTCAAAGCTGAGCGCTTGGCCTTCAAAACTGTTTTCTTCACTAAAGCTTCAGCCTTCCTAAGGGCAACAAAAGTTTCTTGGCTTGGATGCATCTGGAAAATGTTTCTTGCTTTCTTTTTACTTAGAACTGCACTTCTGCAGTCTTGACTCCACAAGATTTTGTTAGACTTCTTTAACGAAGAAATAGGCATTTGGTCAGAGAATTTATTGATTGAGTTTCCTGCTGCTGTTAAAAGAGTGTCACTTAGTTTTTTGGCTTTAATTTCAATATCTTCCTCTAGCCTGATGGTAGAGAACTCAGTGCTATCTAATATTTTTTTGAAGAGGGTCCAGTTTGCTGTCTTTAGATTAAATCTCTTTGTTGCCGGAACAGGAGTGTATTTTGCTGCATGAATTTTGATAAGGGTTGCAGTATGGTCGGTCTGAAGATCTGGGACAAGAGAAATCTGGATTTGAGACTCAAGCCATGTTAGACCAATCTGCAAATCAATTGTTGATGAAGTATTATTCCTGATATTGTAGTGGGTGGGGAGGCCAAGCGGAATTAGAACTATAAAATTGTTAGAGGTGAGGATAAATTCTTCTATATTCTTACCCGCAATGTTGGAGTGTACGCAATTTTCCCATATCACCTAAAATTACAGTGTTTCTATCTCTTGTTTCTTCTTCAAGCACGGTTATAATATCATTGCTGCCATTAGGATTGTAAAAGCATGAGACTTTTAAGGGATGTCTATCTTGGAGATTTAAATTCACGCTGACCACATCAATCTCACTCCATTACTCTCTTGGGGCTATTGCCGAATGCGGTATATCCTTTTTTATGAGGATTGCCACTCCCCTTCTGTTCTTCTGGTTGATCTATCGTTTCTATAAAGGTGGAATCCAGGTATAACTACTTGCCTGAGACTGTGTAAATTTATTTTCTGGAGGGAAACAAGATGAATATTATGGCTAATTATGTATTCGATTAGTTCATTTAGTTTTAATCTATTTAGAGACACGATGTTCTATTGCAAAATCTCGAAACTATTCATGGCTGGTAAATATATCCTCCATGTTTTCTTCTGAAGACATAAATTCTGAGTTATCATCACTTGTCACTGAGAGAGCATTGTCCTTCCGTAGTTTGTTTGTCTTTTTTGATGTCCTTAAGACCGGAAGAATGATAACTTGGTTCTTTGTCCTGTCTGGACTTGTTTTACTACTTCTTGAGAACCAGGAGGAAAGGCCACTTCATTCCTAAGTTTCTCAAATTCAGTGTTAGCCTGTCTCCAAACTTCTTGGCCTAAAAGTGTAGTAATTGCTTTCCTTCTTAGAATAGCTTTAACATGCTCTGATTGCTGAGATGAGGTGATTTAGAGTCAAAAATGTGCCCAGCTTTTGGAATTCGGAAGTGTTCATCTGATCAGTAGCTTCAAGTATTGGAGCTGTGTTTTGATGTCGCCGGGTCTTACCTTTGGCTAACAGGGTTATTCCTGGAACATCTGCGCAATTGTTTTTACCCTTGAGGGCGTTTGAAGAAGAAGTGCTTGCATAATGATAAGCTTGGATGTCGGGGGTTATCTGCACCTCCTTGATTTGGATGGGGACAGCACTTGGCTTCGGAGTCTTAGGTATTTTTGCTGCAACAATTGAGAAAGGAATGTTTTGCTCAGTTGAGGTTCTCAGAATATCTCCTCGTTGATGACGGGTGGGGCATAGATCTTTTTGAAATGAACTGTGCCCTATGGTCTTACAGTTTTGCAGTATGGCTCAGGAGCAGGACAGGATGTTTAGTTATGGTTGTCTTTTCCACATTTGGAGCAGGAAGGATTTGTTTGCTGGCAATTGTTTTTAGTGTGGCCATGTACATGACATTTGATACAGTATAAGGGCTTGGCCTTGTAGGGCTTGAAAGGGATTTTTTGCCCGTACAGATACACATCATGCTTGAGCTCAGTTTTCATTGTAACCAAGATTGATTTACTTGGCGTCAAGCTTTCTCCATTTCTTTTGTTAAGCCTAGTCATATTTGTGATGGTAAGAGTTCTTCCTGATGAGTTTTGTGACTTCAGTTCTAGAGTTAGTAAGCTGAATTAAACTATAGTTTTGAATTACTTTATCAGCTCCTACAGCATCTTGGAAATAAAGTTCTGCTGTGCCTGATTTTTGGAAACTAAGCTCAAAGTTAACTCTGGCTACTTTAAAAATTGCTTTTCTGATTAATACATGATCATCTGTTACAAAAGGTGTTCCGTTTTTCTTTTTAATTGATACAATATTTGAGACAGTTGGGGATGGTGGAAGCTCTGAAATTTTTCGTTTTATTGCTGGTGACTCAGTTTGTTGAATACTAGAATTTCCTGGGGTTGGTTTTACGGGTACTTTTTCTTAAGAAACATTTCGGATTATAGTGGCTTCATATATCAGCTCATTGGTACTCTTGCAATGCAAGCAAAAGTTGACAGCATATTTTTTTTTTGTTTTTTTTACCGAAATTGCCCCTTATTAAGTTGTTTTCCTTGTGTTTGCTATAATTATACGAACTTTCTTGTTTACTAATAATTTCACTAAATACTAATGAACAAATTATATATTTAGGATCCCCATAAAAAGGTGATTATTTGATTGAATGTTACCAATAGTTAGGCTCTTCTACTTTCGTTATTGACAAGGATAGTTATTTACTTACCATTTATTACCATGGAGAACTTGATTTGTTATTCCAACCAAATCACTTAGTAGGATGTTTGTGGAAAACTGGAAAGGGGTCACTCAGTCACAAATTAGAACTTATATTTTCCATGTTAAGGGTCAAAATCTATTGGCAGGCAGCCAACAATGGGCCAACACGCGTTATTTCCATGGTTTTTCCCTAGTCTGCTCTCTTTCCGTTTTTTCCCTTATGATTACTTTATAGTCCCAAATTTCTAGGGAGGGCCCCCTGCCCCCCCTCCTTGCCGGTACCCATGGCTGGCATCATTAGCCATCACTAAAAATTTATTTTGATGGCGAAAGGCGAAGCTGGGAAGGTCTCAAAGGGAAAGATAATATAATTAAAGAGGTTTTTTTTTCTTAAAGTATTTTGAATTCGGAGCCGACAGCCTTGGATATAATGACTTCACACAAATCATTCTCTTATGCCAAAATGAGTCGCAAACCCTCGAAGTTGTAATTCTCTGGTACTGAATTTACTGTTTAGGTTTCACTTAGGTTATGTAGTAAAGAGATTTCATGTGCTAAGCAAAAGACTAGTGCATTTATGAAAGAGGAAACCTTTCTTCCTTTTAAAGAGCGTAAGTGAGTATTTCAATGGCATTTCCTAAAACAAAGACCTGGGTAGGCCTAAGGATTTACAATTGACTCAAGAGAATAGTTGATTCATTTTCGATCGCAGCATTGCTGACATTTAATATACTGATAAGAGCTTTCAGAGTCCACCCAGAAAGTGCAAAATATAATAGAAGGAGTAGTGAACGTGACTAGTGAGTCAGGACTTGTGATAAGCATCTACAAGGAGAAGTAACTTTCAAACAAAGAGATTGCTTCGACCATACCTCAATGGAGAGCCTATTGAGCATATGGAAGAGTTCAGATACCCAGGGTTACTGGCAGATGGTAAAGGTGGAGTTTCTGATGAGAACCAAAAGAGGATTAGGAAAGCTTGGTCTGTCTCTGGATAGCTCCTGCAAAAAAAATGATGGAATAAACTTCGTGACGAAACTCCAGATCTCCTCAGCATGCGTACGCACACTCATGACCTGAAATGACTATGGGTCAGTTAAATAAGATAGATATAATTCAACGAAAAAAAATACAAAAACAACTCAATAACACAATCCCCACAGAGGTTCCACGACCCGTAAAAGAGGGGGATCACGAAACTCAACTTTCAAATAAAATGTTAATCATTTAAGCACGTAAAGTTCAAAAACATCTACTCACAAAAATAAGGAGAAAAAAAGAAGAAGAATATACATAAAGAAAGAGAGTTCATTCTAATATGAAAAAACCCACAACTGAAATCCGGGGATGCAGATCTCTACAGACTTGGCGAAAAAGAAGAAAATAATAAAGAAAGAAAAAGATCGGCATTTAACAAATTACCCCGCCATGACTAAGAAAAGACGTCTTAAGTGGCTAAAGACGATGACATGCCTGGTACTTTTAGAAGCGCATCCCCTCTACACCTCCGATTCTTCATGGAAGAAAAACCAGGTGGTAAATTGAAATTCTGGATTAACGTAGTCAGAAAAAATATTGAAGCGCTTGAGGGTTTCCATTGTCTTGGTCGCTTGTGTAAAATGGCGTAGTTGGAATTTATTTGACTTCATCAAAATACAGAACTTAACATTAGCATCTGATCTAAGAGCCTTTTTAGGTCGAGTTGGGCTGAACAGTCTTTGTCTTGTCTAAAGTAATTGAGTAAGTAAACTTGCAATATTGAAGTCAAGCTGGGCCCCGAAACTCAGTGCTAGAAAAATGTCTCGTAGACTGCTTCAAAGAATGTCGTGAATTCGCCTTTTGAAAACAAAAATGTCGTAACCGTACTTTTTAAAATTCCGAAAAAAGATCAATTGAAAAAATCAGTTTTGTGGAGGTGGATATATGATAGATAGAAAAACGGATAAGACGTCAATTTAAAGCCGCTAGTAAGGGAAACCTCTTGGTAGAATTTTGGTCCTGTTGGATGATATTTACTAGGTCAAAATGCTGAACAAAAAACGTATACGACATTTTAGCCTGCCCTTTTTTGCTGCTAAAGTAGTTGCGAAAAAAGCGCAGAGAGTGCTTAGGTTCCTTTGCCATTTTGTTACAACAACTCTTCTTCAGTATTTTCTCAGGAATAGCCAAGGCTTATCTTAAGGCTCAGACGTGGCGTTTCTATCTTTTTGTACTACTTTGGTCGTTTAAACTGAATTTAATACGAAGTGATTATAATACAACTTCAGAAATTTCGACAACTTGGTAAAAAAAGCAAGGTAACTTATTGGATCTTTACTGACTGCCTTACCCCTTTCTCAGGTTTTTTAATGGGGGGGGGTGCAGCTTCTTCTTCTGGGATTGCTCTCTATACTGTAGTGGGTGGGTGGCTGTTGTCTTGATTCATGCTTAAAAAACATACTGGTAGTACTCCACATTTAGAGGAGACAGAAACCTGTAGGCTGATTAGACGTTTTTGATTTTTTCAATAGGAATAACAGGTTTGAAATCCAACAGCTTTGCGACAACAAGAAATTTAACAACTTTTGTGGAAGAAGTGTCTTTCCTTGCTTTAAGTTTACCCTACATAGCAATGTTTATTTCACAGACTGATTCATGAGAAAATGACAGTTTGTAACCGACTCTTTTTGAGTAGCCTTGTTTAAACTGAAATTGTTTAACTTTGGAAATTGGATCACTTAGCGTATTTATAGATCTCGGAGGCCAGCTGAAAATCCAGCATTTTGTTCATTTGATGAAGAAGCTTCGTTCATTTGATGTCGTAACTGACCGGAGGTTAATCCTCCGGTTAGTTACGACAATTTCCGCTTTCACAAAAGTGAAAAACATGCATTTACGATATCGTTGAATTTTTGATTTACTCAGCCGGGAGGCATTGTACAACCAAACGAACTACATCATTAGAAAGCTCGTAAAAAATAACTCTGGTAGGGCCCGTAACTCAATTTTGACTAGGGGTGTTAGTTACGACATTTTGGCTTTCACAAGGCGAATTATTCATTTAAGAGAGGTTCAATTAAAAGATATACGAAAACTAACTCTTAAAAAAACGGCAAGTAACGAAAACTTATGAAGCTATGCCGGCACTACCATATAATTTGCTAGTTCTCATTATTCTAAATAGGTTAAAAAACTATTCAATATTCAAACCCTAGGCTTCGTTTTTAATCCTTTTTCTCAGTGAGCATTTTGACAAAACCACAAAGTTAAGCGTTAATCAAAGGGTTCAACAATAAGTCAAATTTGTGTTCTTCTTTCTTTCTCTTTTTTGTTTAATATTTTATGGATTTTTATGGCTTGATTACCTGCTGATGGCTCAGAAACCATTTTGTTTAAATTTTTGTATTCATAGTTTTGATTAATTTAGCTTATTTTGAAAGTACACTCACATTTACTCGATTTTATAAATATCAAGGCTGAAGCAGTTACAAGTACCAAAAAAAAAATAATGATGTATGAGATCATAAAAGTTGATCTGGTATTAATCCTTATTTTCAGAGAATAACCTTATAGAAAACTAAGGCAATTCTTAATAAAGTGCTTCAATACTAAATCCAAATTCTAGTATTTTTTTTTCCTTTAGCTTGATTTTTGAGATTTTTACAGGCTAAATATATTTCCATGGTTCTAAAACTAAAAGTATCCATTTGGATGCTTTTATCTCTTCGGTTAGTTCTGGGCCAGAGATTGGTTTTATCACATCAAAGCCGTTGTATATGATCGTCCCTCATGGAACACTTCTGTTGCTGGAATTATGGATGCCAGGCCATGCAGAGCAGCTTTTAGTCCCAGTAAAAAAAGAACATCAGTCGTAGCTTTTTACTTAAAACAATATTGATTTGAAGAAAATGCCAAAAGTGTCTTTTTTTCAAAAAGTGATCTTTTCAGACCCCAACGTATCACACATGGTGACAAAGTGACAAATTAGCACTAAAACTGTCCCTTTGGAAGCCTTGCTTGGCTGTCACCACCACAGACAAATAGCATATGATATATCACAAAGATTTTGTCTGTGGTCACCACCGAAACGACCGGCGTTAATAAATTGCAAGGCAATTTAATTTTCAAAAAGATCATAACGTGACTGAGTTGAATGGATTCTTTTAAAGATCTTAAGTAAACTGTTTACTTTAAACTCATTTAGATTAGATTTTCTGTTGTTAAAGGCTAAATTGAATAAATATTTGTATTCCTAATTGTAATTTTTTTTCCACGATCCTGTTACAATAAGCTAGGATCAGTAAAATTTTCAAACTTTTGACTCATTTGCTAGGCTAGCAGAATAGTAAATACACCACTCAATAAACTTCAGTAAATACACCAACCAAAGCATTGCAGTCAACATATACAAGATTTTTTAATTGAAATAGGGACAAGACGAATATGTTAGGCTACTCAATTCCTTTTGTATGTTCTTTTTTATAGGTCTATAACCTACTAGGCCTATCCTATTTGCTTGCAAATGCATCCCTTTCCCCACCTGATGGTCAAATATATAGCCCTAATAATGTTTTTCCTCATTAGCCTACATTAATGCAGTCAGACCTTCTAGATCATATAAGCCTATTAAATGGGTTATCTTCTCAGTTTACAATTTGTCTCTATATTTATTATTTGAAATAGCCTAAATATTATTATTTGGAATGATTTTGAAAAGTGTATAGTAATAGAAGGGAACATGATAATCTGATCAGTAGAAACATTATATAGGCTACTGTATAAAGTACAGTAAGAATTTTATTGTTTTCTTTTACTTTTTAAGTATTCTTTGGGCTATATATAGGGCCATCAGAGGGGAGAGAGGGTTAATTTACAAGTAAATAGATTATTACATTCAGAAAAAGCATATAATCAAGCATGGGTGTACATATCTTCTTATCTGGGTAGGGGCAGGCAATTCTGTGATGAAGGGTGGGAGGCTGAAGATATATTGGCAGCTCACAAAACCTTAAATTGCCAGCAAGTTCTATCATAGCTATGAAATCTTTATTAATAAGCATTAATTAAAAAAAAATTTCAACAAAATAAGTTTTTCAAAGAAAAGTAAAGAACTCCATTCAACAAAAAATGAGCAAAAATAAAATCAAATAATCTGCCAAGCATGAAACTACCACAAATCAGCACTGATAAATAAATGAAACCCAAAACAAACAGAAATTACAGTAAATAACCAAGTCGAACTCAAAACAAGCAGAAATTAACCTATGTTGGGCTCAAAACCCCTATGCCTTCCCAAGGGCAGAACAAAATTTGCATTCTACTGAAAAAAATATAAATGTTTTTACTTTTAGAACTTTAATAAATCAAATAATATTAACATTTTGATTACTAAATATCAGTATATGTATATTAAACTGACAATGCACATTCATTTGTATTTTTTCAGTAAAGTACAAATTTTGTTCTGGCCTTGGGAAGGCATAGGGGTTTCGAGCTCAACTTATGTTAATTTTTGCTTGTTTTCAGTTTGACTTGGTTATTTATTGTAATTTCTGTTTGTTTTGGGTTTCATTTATTTATTGATGCTGATTTGTGGTAGTTTCATGCTTGGTAGGCTATTTGATTTTATTTTTGCTCATTTTTTGTTTACTTATTTTGTTGAAAAAGTTTTTTTATTTACTTTCTGTTTGTTTTATATGGACACAGTCTTTTCATGGAAAAAGAAAATACTTTAAATCTTTTCGTTTTTTTAAGACTTTATTGTTTTGCCTGCTATTTGTATGCTGGAGAAAAATTTTCAGCAATTTTTAACAACATACACCCTTTTAAAAATCTGGACACAAATAGTATTGCTTAATTTAGTTTCATACCTCCTCTAGTTGACCTGAAATGGAAAACTTGATACCATTTGGAAAAAAATCTGTTTACTTTCTTTGATAGCTTGGATACATTTACACTATTTTGATTTGTTTAAATTTTAAGAGCAAAAATAGCCCCAAAAGTTTGAACATAATACCCTCAGTTGTTCTTGGGATACTGCTGAGATGCCTTATTGGGAATTAACATTCAGACAATGCATTTTGATTTAATCTTAAGGCAACATTTAGTTTTTAAAAATAATGGACAAATAAGAGGGTTGGCATGGGAGAGGGATTAGTTGCCCCACAATCACTTTCAACTATTAAATAGGGCATCAGCCCTTTCTATTTTCAATCAATTGAGCCCTTTTCAAAGTTCCCATGACAACTCCTTTGATACAAAGTCCCCTGATCTAAACAACAACAACAACAAAAATAATACATTATACCCATATTGATCTTTATCATAAAAATGTCAAGCCTTCTAATCACTTTTGACTATAAAAAAGGCACTAGGCCTTTCAATTTCCAATCTAATGAGCCCTTTTTGAAACAACAACACTTTCTATAAACACTTTATATGCCCCAAGGTCATAAATTACAACTCTTACCCTAAGGGCAGTTAGGGTGGTTGTTGTCCTCTAAGACCTAATTTCCTTAACTTTCAACTATGTTAAACAAAATGGCTATCTCAAAATTTTGATTGGATGTGTTTGGAGAAATGGTGGGCATGATAGGAGTGTTAGTTTCTCTCCAATCACTTTCAACTATTAAAAATGGCACTAGCCCTTTCAATTTCCAATCAAATGAGCCCTTTTGAAGTTTCTACAACAACACTTTCAATAAAAACCTTATGTGCACCCAGGGCATAACTTACATCCCTCTCTTTGAGGGATGGGGGGGTCATTCTCAAAGATCTAATTTCCAGAAATTTCTACTGTGTTGAACAAAATGACTATCTGAAAATTTTGATTGGATGTGTTTGGAGGAATGGTGGGCATGAGAGGGGGGTTAGTTACCCTCCAATCACTTTTGATTATTAAAAAGGGCACTAGTCCTCTCAATTTCCAATTAAATGAGCCCCTTTTGAAGTTTTACAACAACTCTATCTAGAAAAACCTTATATGCTCCCAGGGCATAACTTACAACCTTTGCCCTGGGGGCTCTGGGGGGTTTGTCATCCATAAATACATAATTTCCAGAACTTTATACTACATTCAACAAAATGGCTATCTCTAAACTTTGATTGAATGTTTTTGGGGAAATGGTGGACATGAGAGGGGGGTTAATTACTTTCCATTCACTTTCAACTATTAAAAAGGGCAATTTCCAATCAAATGAGCCCTTTTAGAAATTTCTACAACAATTTTCTTATAAACCTTATATGTCCCCGGCGCATAACTTACAACCCTTGTACTGAGGGCTTTGAGGGGACTATAATCCTAAAAGACCTAATTTCCAGAACTTTCAACTACATTGAACAAAATGGATATCACAAAATTTTGATTGGATATGTTTGGGGAAATGGTGGGTGTGACAGGGGGGTTGGTTGCCCTCTAATCACTTTTGACTATTAAAAATGGCACTAGCACTTTCAATTTCCAATTGAATGAGCTCTTTTTGAAGTTTTTTCAAGAAAACTTTCTGTAAAACCTTATATGCCCCCAGAGCATAACTTACAACCCTTGCTCTGGGGGTTGTTATCCTCTAAGATATAGTTTCATAAACTTTAAACTATGTTGAACAAAATGGCTAGGCCTATCTAAAAAATTTAGATTAGACATGTTTAGGGAAATGGTTGGCATGAGAGGGATATTAGTTGCCCTCCAATCACTTTCAACCATTAAAAAGGGCACTCGCACTTTCAATTTCTAACCAAATGAGCCCTTTTTGAAGTTTCTACAACAGCACTTTCTATATAAACCTTAAATGCTCCCAGGGCATAACTTACAACCCTTGCCCTGTGGGCTGTGGGGGAGTATCCTCCTCAAAGACAAATAGGAAAATGGTGGGCATGAGAGGGGCATTGGCTGCTATCCAATCAATTTCAACTATTAAAAAAGACACTAGCCCTTTTAATTTCCAATTAAATGAGCCCTTTTGAAGTTTCTATGACAATGCTTTCAATAAGGGGGTTGTCACCCTTAAAGACCTAATTTCCAAAACTTTCAACCTTGTTAAATAAAATTGCTATCTTTAATTTTGATTGGATGTGTTTGGGGAAAAGGTGGTCATGAGAGGGGGGTTAGTTGCCCTCAAATCACTTGACTATTAAAAAGGGCACTAGCCCTTTGAATTTCTAATTGAAACAGCCCTTTTTCAAGTTTTCACTGCAAAGATTTCAATAAAAACCTTATTTGCCCCCCGGGCATAACTTATAATCATTGCCCTGAAGACTGTGGGGGGAGTGTCCTGCTCAAAGATATAATTTCCTTCACTTTGAACTGCATGGAACAAAATGGCTATCTCAAAATTTTTATTGGATGTGTTTGGGGAAATGGTGGGTGTGGAAGGGGTACTAGTTGCCTTTCAATCACTTTTGACTATTAAAAAGGGCACTAGCAATTTCGGTTTCCAATTGAATGAGCCCTTTTTGAAGTTTCTACAACAATGCGTTCTATAAATACCTTATATGCCCTTAGGGCATAATTTACAACCCTTGCCCTGAGGGCTGTGGGGGCATGAGAGGGGCATTGGTTGCTATACAATCAATTTCAACTATGAAAAAAGGCACTAGCCCTTTCAATTTCCAATTGAATGAGCCCTTTTGAAGTTTCTATGACAATGCTTTCAATAAAACCTAATATGCCTCCAGGGCATAACTTGCAACCCTTGCCATGTGGGCTGTGGTGGGGAGGGGTTGTCATCCTTAAAGACCTAATTTCCAAAACTTTCAACTATGTTGAATAAAATTGCTATCTAAAAATTTTGATTGGATGTGTTTGGGGAAAAGGTGGGCGTGATAGGGGGGTTAGTTGCCCTCAAATCACTTTTGACTATTAAATAGGTCACTAGCCCTTTGAATTTACAATTAGATGAGCCCTTTTTCAAGTTTTCACAACAAAGATTTCAATAAAAACCTTATTCCCCCTCCCCAGGGCATAACTTATAATCCTTGCCCTGAAGACTGTGGGGGGAGTGTCCTGCTCAAAGGTATAATTTCCTGAACTTTGGACTGCATGGAACAAAATGGCATCTCAAAATTTTTATTGGATGGGGAAATGGTGGGCATGGAAGGGGTGTTAGTTGCCTTCCAATCACTTTTGACTATTAAAAATGGCACTAGCAATTTCAATTTCCAATTGAATGAACCCTTTTTGAAGTTTCTACAACAACGCGTTCTATAAAAACCTTATATGCTCCAGGGCATAACTTAAAACTCTTGTCCTGAGGTCTGTGGGGGGTTGTCATCCTCAAAGACCTTATTTACAGAATTTAGAACTTTTTCGAATAAAATATCTATATTATAATTGGAATTGGATTTGTTTGGGGAAATAATGGGCGTCGGGGGGGGGGGGGGCTAGTTCCCCTCAAATCCCTTTCGACTATTACAAAGGGTACTAGCCCTTTGAATTTCTAATCGAATGAGCCTGTTTTGAAGTTTCTACGACAACACCTTCTATAAAAACCTTATAGGCCCCCAGGGCATAACTTAAAACCCTTACCTTGAGGGTTGTGGGGGATTTTCCTCCTCAAAAACATGCTTTCTATCTGGAAATCAACTATGCTGAACAAAATGGTTATCTCCAAATTTTGCTGGTATGGGTTTGGGGGACTGTGGGGTGGGGGGGGGGCCCTAGGTGCCCTCTAACCCCATTTGACTATTAAAAAGGGTACTAGCCACTCCAATTTCCAATCCAATAGGCCCTTTTCAAAGTTTCTGCGACGACTCCTTCGATACAAAGGGCCCGGGTATGGAGAAAAAACAAAAATCAACACATTGTGCCCACATCATTCTTTACTTAGGCAGTGCAGATGTACAATGAAAATAAAAGGGTTTAATAGGGAATTACTGATAGAGTGACAGGAATTCAATTTTTTTTAGATATAGGCCTGCCTAGGGCTTTGCAATGATTATAGTTAAGATATGTGTGGCTATGAGGGTAGTTGTGAGGGCTGATATATGTGTATTAAGGATATTACAAAGCAGACTAGCCGTGAAACAAGGGTGCACTTTCATAGTGGAAATTTAAGGAAGAAAGGACAACAAATATCAAGGTGCCAACAATAAATCTTATTCTATTACTATTTGCTGATGACATAACACACTAGCCACCAGTACAGAAAACCTTCAAAAACACCTAGATGCAGATTATTTTGAATATGGGGAAGTCAGTAGTTGTAGTATTTAGGACTATTGGGCAAATAGTGAAATTAAGATTTAGGTATAAAAGAAAATAAATAAAAATAATAGAAGAATTTGATTATTTAGTGATGAGGTTAGAGGGATAATAGAAAAGGAATATAGAGAAAATGCTAATTAAAGGGAATACTCAAAAGTATTATTAAAGAGCTAGGTCTAAGGGATATTGAGATGGAGAAGATCTCTTATGGAAAGTTAATTTTGTCTGTTCTCACTAGTTTAAAACTGCAAGGGAGTGAGAAAAGACTGGGGCTAAGACTGTTTTAAGAGGTTGTTAAGCCTAAACCATAGGTTTTCAAGTCTAATAATACAAGGAGATTAGGCTTAGATTCTCTTGGTCTTGCAGCAGGACCAGGCGTTTTCTGCATCACCTGGATTCTGAAATTCAGATACTACTTGAGAATTTGTTGAACCAAAATCTTCCCAGACTCATGGCCAAACTTAGGCATAGATTCTCTAAGGAATTAAGGACTGGTGAAAATGGCTAAGTTTTTCGAGAGGATTCAATCATTTCTGGGCATAGATTGGTTATGATAGCATGTAGAGAAATCATAAATGACAAAAATGTTTGGCCAAAACAAATATGTAAAATATCAAATAGTTTTGGCATGCCAAGAGTTTGGAATCAAAGATAGGCACTGGAGAAGTAGGCTTGGTGGTTAGGAATATACAGCTAGTGCTGCAGGAGCAAGAGACACAGCTATGGCAGATAGGCCAGACCATGGCAGCCTTCCTTGGTGTTTATATTAGGGTCAATCAGACATGGGAAGAGGAATGTTACCTTAACACTGGGCTCCAGGGTAAGGATATAATAAGATGGTTAAGGATTAATTTTACTGCACTTTGAGAAATATGGAAGTACTTGGGGAGGCTTAGGCAACAGAGCAGCCTATATCTTTGTCTAATGGATGACAATAATAATGATTTAAAACAGTTTATGCGTAATTGTAAGGAGGTGAAGGATTTGAGTTAAGATTAGATGGTGAAACAGTTGAAGAATAGTTGCCAAATTGTTATTCAAAATATGTGGAAATACGTCATTTGGTAATGCACCACAGAGTTAACTTTTCGAAGAAGGGGGGGGGGATTGGAAGGATAGTAAAGGAGAAAATTTTAAAAAATAAGTGTAAAATACTATGGAGTGCATATTTTTGTATCTGTTTTGATTACGTTTTGTTCTTCTACATGTAAACCATGGTCTATGAGGCTGTGGTATTGGAAAATACCATATATATTTTTTTTTTTTTTTTTTTTTTTTTTTATATATATATATATATATATATATATATATATATATATATATATATATATATATATATATATATATATATATATATATATATATATATATATATATATATATATATATATATATATATATATATATATATATATATATATATATATATATATATATATATATATATATATATATATATATATATATATATATATATATATATATATATATATATATATATATATATATATATATATATATATGTATATATTAACTAAACTATTCTTTTTAAAGGAAACTTTTTGTGAGTTTTGTATTTAATTGCTTTATCTACCTTGAATGATGCACTAGAAATTTTTCCTCAAATTAGGCCTGTATTTATTTTGAAGAAAACTATTTTTTTTTTTTTCAGAGAAGAAGAAGTAATTCGGCAAGTTCGTTCACTGCTGCTTTCATTTGTAAGGAAAAACTATTTTGAGCCATCAAAGGATGGAATTGTTGAGCCATCAGTAGTAACCTTGTTGACTCTGGATGGTGAGAGGTTGTATCCGTCAGCTGCAGATTTGAAAACTTTAAAAATCGTGTATGAAGTTCTTGCAGAAAATTCGTGCAATCTCCAAAACTGTATTGTAAGTAGGTCATGGGTCGATTTGATTATTTGGTTTGGCTGATAACTAAAGCCTCTCTATTATTTTTTTTTACAACACAATCAAACAGTTTGTGGTAACAAACTGTAAGTAAGGAGCAACCCAGCTCAATAGTAACTGAAACTCTAAAAAACGGAACTTTGATACCAATAGATACATCAAAAGAATCAGATCTTTATGCTGATTTTAAATACATAAGTTTCATTAAGTTTGGTTTTACCTATCAAAAGTTACGCGCCTGAGAAAATTTTTCTTATTTTTGGAAAAAGGGGGAAATACCCCTAAAAGCTATAGAACTTTAATGAAAATCACACTATCAGGTTAAGCGTATCAGAGAACCCTACTATAATTTTGTATTTTTTGCCAGAAGAAAGATCGCGGATGTATGTTTATTTTATTTATTTATTTTTTTTTCAGGGGTGATCGTATTGACAAAGTGGTCCTATAATATCGTGGGAGGGCTCATTTGAACGGAAATTAAAAGTTCTAGTGCCCTTTTTAGGTGACAAAAAAAATGGAGGGCAACTAAGCCCCCTCCCATGCTCTTTTTTTCCCAAAGTCACCCCATCAAAATTTCGGGATAGCCATTTTGTTCAGCATGGTAAAAAAATACAATAACTATGTCTTTGAGGATGACGTAATCCCTCATAGTCCCCAGGGGAAGGTTTGCAAGTTATGAACTTTGCCCTATGTTTACATATAGTATTGGTTATTGGGAAGTATACAGAAGTTTTTAGGGAGTATTTTTTCTAGTAGTTGGGGGGGGGGGGGGTGGATCGGAGGTTGCGTGGGAGGATCTTTCCATGGAAGAAGTTTTCATGAGGGAAGGGACATTGCTATAAAGGGGGCACCGGATTTTTCAGCATTATTTAAAAAACCGATCAGAAATTAAATACAAAAAAATGAAACAATTTTTTCAGCTGAAAGTAAGGAGCAAGATCAAAACTTAAAACGAACAGAAATTATTATGTATATGATTGGGTTGCCCCCTGGTCATAACCCCGCTCTTTACGCTAAACTTTAGCGTAAAGAGCGTAATAACCACCTTTATGATTAGCGTAATAACCACCTTTATGATTAAGGGGTCATTCTTAAAGAATTGGAAAAAAATTTGATTTTTAGCGTAAAGAGCGAGGCATGGAATAGGGGTCAACCCCCTAATATACGTAATATAAATATACGAATATAGAATTTCGTTACGTAAGTTAAATCGTAAGTTACGTCAGAGCAAAATTCCGAGAAAGCCATTTAGCCAAAAAAAAAGGTAAAACTAATATGCAAATTTCGTTTTAATTATTTATGTACGGTGAGCCAAAATCAAAGCTGTCTTATTTCAAAAACGTTCAGAAATTAAATAAAAAAGAAAAGTTTTTTCTAACTGAAAGTAAGGAGTGACGTTAAAACTTAAAACGAACAGAAATTATTCCATATATGAAAAGGGCTGTCCCATCCTCAACGCCTCGGTCTTGACGCTAAAGTTTGACTCTTTTCACAACTCTATTTTTTAAAACAATAAAATAACTTTAGCGTAAAGAGCAAGGTGTTAAGGAGGGGACAGCCCCTTTCACATGCGGAGTAAGTTTTGTTCGTTTTAAGTTTTAATGTCGCTCCTTACTTTCAGTTAAAAAAAAATGTTTTTTATTTAATTTACAGTAGAAGATACATTACAATACTACAAGTCCTACACATGTATCTCTACTCTGTAGTTTTGTTAAATTTTTAGAGTATTTGTTTTATTCTACAGTTTATAAAGAAAACTTAAAATTTTAAGCTTGTTAGATTTTATTTACTATTTATAAAAAATTGTCTATTGAGAATAGTGAGATTGTTCATTAGATAATAAACTAATTGTATAAGTCACTTCAGCTCGTGGCTATTCCGACATTTTGTGATCAAGACAACTTTTAATAAAATGCAAGTTCTTTTAGGTGCATCAGCTTACCCCCACCCGAAGTGCATACTGCATAGAAATAGATGTCTTTTATTCACACAGCCAGCTTGTTGTTGTCTTTTTTTCTATGGGGGGGGGCATTTTTAGGCATGCATTACCAAATTTTCTGGGAAGGGGGGATATTGGAATGAATATTAAATAATAAGTTAGATAACACTATATCTTCCCTAAAAAAAGGAAGACAAGAAATTAAAGCATTTGAAATAATTTGAACCAATGTTTGAAAGTATATGACCAATGTTTCAAATGCCCATTTGAAATTATTTTTCAACAGAAAACAAAAGTAAGGAAAGAAAAGATTATAAAACAGAAAGCTACCTATACAGAAGACAAAAATAAAGCAAACAGACCATTAGATAAACAACTTCTAGTGTAACTGCTTTGACAAAACATGATGATCAAGCACTAGCAGTGCTCTTGTAAGTAGAACATGAATGTTATGAGATGTTTCTCCTGAGCTGTACCCAGATGATGGTCTTGGCTTTCATCCTCCCTCTGAAAAGGTGTAAATGACAGAATAACCTGCTCTTCTTTGTTATTTACTTACTTTTTTTTTTTAAAGCTTTATGTTAATAATTTAATCCTACATAACACAGTAAATTTATGGTGGTAGCCTAAATGCTGTTTACATGACTACACCCAGGGATGAAATCAGCCAAAATTTTAGAAGAGGAGGGGGAGTGGCATTAGAGGACCTTCATGGAAGGTGGTTTAGGGGTCAGGTAGTAATAATAAAGTGATTTGGAACTTTCAATTTATAAAACTAAATTATTCAGAGTCTGTATGCTGCTTACATGACTATACTCATTGGGGAACTCGGCCAAACCTTTAGAGAATGGG
This sequence comes from Artemia sp. Qi Xiang Cuo, assembly GCF_049724085.1. Classification (NCBI taxonomy): domain Eukaryota; kingdom Metazoa; phylum Arthropoda; class Branchiopoda; order Anostraca; family Artemiidae; genus Artemia; species Artemia sp. Qi Xiang Cuo. The sequence goes on from NC_142800.1 coordinate 78,035,057, forward strand.
AGGGAGGTATTAAAGGACTTCCTGGTAAGTGGTCTAAGAGTCTGTTAGTAAAAATAAAATGATTTGAAAATTTGGTTTGTAGGTTATAGCTAAAATATTGGGTCTATAAATACTATTTCATGAATATGCTCGTTGTTGCACTTAGCCAAACTTTTATAGGAAGTAGGAGAAGGGGGGGGGGGTTATTTGAAGACTATCCTAGAAGATGGTCTATGGTTAAGGTAGTAAAAAAATATTGATTTACGTGGATTTTGATGAGTAAAATATCGGGAGTCTATATACTGATTACATGATTAGTGTACTCAGCTCATTGCTGAGCTCTGTCAAATTTGTATAGGAACGAGATGGGGGTATTAAAGGACTTTGCTGGAAAGAGATTTAAGTTTCAGGTAGTAAAAATAAACTGATTTGAAACTCTGATTTGCACAACTTAAATCTCCAAATTTTTAAAAACATTTTCCAAAATATGTTTTAAATTACGCTCTTTGTATGCTCATTTGAGTATAAAAATGTTGTACGTATTTTACTGGGTTATATATGCACTTTATTACTTTTAATAAATTTATGTTCATTATTATCTCTTCTAAAGATTATTTGTGTTTGATCCTAGTCTTTTTTTTGTGTCAGGATAGTTGGTAATTTCTCTGAGGATAAACAAAAATATATATTGAAAACATGCCTCAACATTTTGGGCTTTTTGGCTACAGTTCTTAACCAACCCCTCCCCCTCTCCTTCACCCACAAAAAATCGAACGTTTAATAAACCTTAGATTTAATTTGTGGGGGACCAGGGTTGTCCGTCTGTTTGTTGACCTAGTTATTTGTGTACTTACTACGTTGACTCATAATCGATCAAATAATGAGTCTGGCAAGGCTTTGGTAATAGTTTTTCTTTTTGTGCTTCTGGTTCTTCATCTTGCATATCAAATGCCATCAGGAACGAGCCCATTTGTTATTTCTTCTTTCCAGGCTTAGGGTTGTAACTTTGGCTTCTTCTGTGTTGAACATGGGTTGAAGCTTCCTCTCGTGACAATTTGAAAGGCAGTGTCTAGCAGATAATCAATTATTTCAGCTTTTTTGGCCATTTGTCTCCTGCAGCTCAAGGACTTTATCTTTATATTTTGTGGTCTACGATTTTTGGGGGCTGAGGTTGTCCGAGAAATATATCATTTTTCTTCTTTGTTTGATTAAAAAAAAAAAAAAAAAAAAAAAAAAAAAAAAAAAACGCATGGAATTCCATCCAGGAATTTCTTCATGATGATGTAGTAACTTCCATTGTATTTGCTAGTAGTTTCGGGAAAGGGTGTGCAATTTTTGATACAGTGCAACCCCGTGTCAAGTATAATACCATGGGTTTATAGGATTTGCCTAGAAGGATCGATTGCTGCGGCGATTGGTCTCACAAGCTAGGTGGGTAAATCTTTAGCTGTTGATGAGTCTGCAGGATTTTGGTTCATGCTGCCAATCTCAATGCCGCTCTTTGTGGATTCTAGTCAAATTTTAAGTCATTCTTTACTGTATTTGCCGTAGACAAGATTGTGCAAAGATATTTGAGCTGCTAGTTTATATGGGGACAAGCTTTGGTATTTTGTTTCAAGATTTGATGCTAGGGGTAGTGCTTTTCTCTCCAGATAATCTTTCTTTAGCTACTGAATTTTGAAAATATTTCCTTTTGTTAATTATATTTTGCATATGACCATGTAGCTTTGAACTTCAGCTGCTTAAACATGTTTTTTGCTTTGAGATTTGATTTTTGGAAACTAATATTTGCTTAGATAATTAGATTAACCATGAAACATTTTAAGTTTGGTTTTGTGTTATAGGAGAAGGCAGTCCTGACTCTTCAATATGTTCGTGTTCATCAACAGATGCTAGACGAGAAGTCTGTTATTCTTCATAATCTAGCAGTCACGAATATAGACTTCTTGATGAAGAATATTGAAAGCTTGGAACAAAATGAGAGAGTCGAGGTCTTACTACTAATTGGTTACATACATAAAATATACTTTGAATACGTTAAAGAAAAGGCTTGCTTTGAAAGAGCTGAAGCTGAGTGCGGATTGTTGTCGAGTTTTACTGGTCGACTTGGCAAAAGAACGTACTTTCAGCAGTCAGACGTTACTCAACTGACAATGTGCGTATCTGAATTGAAACATCACAAAAGTTCCACTAAATCAGAATATGTAAGCCATTGTAAGCTACCTGTTAATGTGATGCTGAACGACGATACGCGTATGGAAAAGAAGAAACTGCTGGATGAGAAACATGGTGAATTACCCAGACTAAATCCTTTAGATCAAGCTGTTTTGCTTGGGCTTTATGCCAAACTAGAGCATCTCCATTTCAAGGATGATATTTTGAACGAAGAACTGCTAACTGTTCTGGATGTTGTCTTGGAGCAACCTCAAAATTTTTGTATTCAGTTGTGTGCTCTTATGCTTAGATCTAATGTAGAAAGCCATAAGACTAGAACTGTTGAAAGATCAATGATGCAGCTTGAAGAGCTTGTGAAATGTGTATCTGCCTCTGACGAAGTTGAAAAGACTCCTCTCTTTTTTTGCACTCCAGTACCACCAAGATGGGAATTGGAAAGACAGCTAGCAAATCTCTTAGCTGAGTTAGGCTGTCTCAATAGTGCCCTTGAGATATATCAAAGGCTTGAAATGTGGGAAGATGTTGTGAGCTGTTATAAAGGCCTTGAGTTAAGACACAAGGTACGTTAAATATTTTTCATTTTAATTGCTAATATAGTCTTATCCACGTGGTAGAGTTTTTTGGGCCGACTTACATTCTGTGAAAAAGAAAACCATAGGGTTTATTGAAATTGAATCCAATACAATAAAAGTGCTTCCTCAATTTCAACATTTCTCCCAAACAAGACATTGGCGACGAATTTATTTTCTGAAGCTGCACTGAATAATTCCTCTTAGAATTTTTAGAAAATATCCTGCTACAGATAGAAAAAAGAAAACCAAAATCTACACTTTTCCATGTTTTTTCCTAGAAGAAAATCACCCTGATAAAAAAAAACGAAACTGGGGACAGGTTCCAGCCATTCATTTGAGAATAGCTACTTTTTAGGCAGGTTCATTTTTTTAAGCGGAATTATTAAGGCTCAGGAATATTTGTTGGATTTTTTTTTTTTTTGGGGGGGGGGGTGCACAACTTCGAAAAAAGAACCTGTAAAAGTAAGTGAACTATATAGAAAATAAAAAATTATAGAACCAGTCCAAAAACCTCGCAAGGTTTTTTTTACGGAGGGGGGCATGGACCCGAACCCCATTTTCCGTGCCTACGCCCCGAAATGAACAGTTCAAAACCAAATAATCCACACTTATTTTATTTTCACCACCTTTCATTTTCACCTCCCTTCTTTTACTTTGAATATAAACAGACTTTATTCACCCATCGATTCTCTGTTTTGTTGCTATTATTGATTTGTTTGTTGGAATATTGATTTGTTAGTTGGATATTATTATTGATTTATTTGCTATTATTGATTTGTTTGATTGTTGAACACTCCTTTCATTTTCACCTCCCTTCTTTTACTTTAAATATCAACAGACTTTATTCACCCATCGATTCTCTGTTTTGTTGCTATTATTGATTTGTTTGTTGGAATGCATGGAAATTTGACTTAGCATGGAATTTAGTGTCAAAGGTCCATTTTGTTGCGGTTACCGTCTGCCTAATAAGTGACATTGATTAATGCAGGTGTAACAATTCAAAAGGGGTTAAGTCAAAAGTGAGAAATTTGTTTCGGGTTGTTTGACTCTCATTAGTAATCATATGATTGCACAATGAAGGTTTTCTAGGCATCCAATGGGAAATAGAGACAATGGAGGGAACAATTATAATATCAAAAGATGAATTTTAAAACTATTTTTGCAAGCCATAACAATTTCAGAAAAACAGAAAGTTTTAAGCGTTTCAAAATGAAATAACGATGAATTCAACAAATTAATATGAGGTTAAGTGTTTGTGTCATATCGATCTTATTTTAAGTATGCTGAATTCGAGGGACCTAACCTTACCTTTCAAATATTGTTCTTTATGTTGCTCCAACATAAAGACGTCCCTCCACCGTGCAAGCGGTGAAGCTGCTTCGTGGAGATCAATACTGAACATGGAGAGGTATTGGGTGAGACTTTCTCCCCATCTGCACTGGGACTTTCTGCAGGGTAACTTCTAGTCATGTACAGGGGAGGGGGTATATTAAATCGTGTGCGGGAGAGTATTTCTGCTCACATATGGACTAGATAACAGAATAATATTAGAGTTAGTATTGTGTCTCAGTTTGGAAAAATAGACGATTGGATGTGAATCCTAGCTTAACGACTAATGTCACACAAAACTTTATCAGCAAGGTAAATAGTAAAATAAAATACTATCAAATTATTTCCACGGCTTTTCCTATCATTTTTAACTATTGTACTGGAGAAAAACTTGAAACCTTAAGTCGACTAATATTGCGCAGTTGGTTGAGCGAAGAAAGGTACTTCTAGTCAAAAAATCGTTTTGGCCACTTATAACATTTAGAAACTACGGAATTGGGGGGGGGGGGAGGTCACAAATAAAAAAAAATGACGTAATTTCGAATTTTGCCATTGTTTACATTTACCAGTTGAGAGTAAACAGTACTTTAAAAGGATCCAGTTCATTTTTCAAGTTTGGTTGTATTGTTTCCTACTCTGCCCGACTCGTGATATAATTTCCTACTTTGGGATTTGCTGTTTAAAACTGAGCAGTTGAACGTTCGTTCGGGGTTTTGTTGTTATTTGAAATTTTGATAAGTATCCCGTTGTTTGCAATAATCCTTTTGGAAAAATATACTGTTCCTGATCCTTCACGTGTCGTGAATCAGATAGAATGCGATGTATTTAATATGAAATTAAATTGTTTATTTCATTTTCTGACACTTAGTATAATTCGTGAATGCTGTTTGGGTTAATTTTGTATAGTCTAGAATTTTTTTTTTCTTGTATTTCTTTTCCTTCCTTTTCTTTTTCCTTGCTCTACCTATTTTTTTGCATTTTTTTTTATGTGGGCAAAACAAAATTATCTGAATACCTCTTACCCAGCGGACAGTCGATTGATGATCTGCTTGGCAATACAGCACCCAGCGATCGTTCCCCGCTGCAGCAACGCTGGACGACAGGCTTGCTGTTTGTCCCGGTAAAAAAAACAAACAAACAAAAAAGAACTGCAACTGAAACCTTGATTTGATGCCTCTGCGCCATCAATGGCTCAGGTGAATCTCATTGTCAATACCATTTACGATATATAAAATTTAAGTTCGACTATGAGGTGCCAAAGATATGTCCGTAATTGCTAAAATGCTCTAACATATCTGATTTCACCCTGTAACAGTAGTGAACCAGACTCTGCTGAGTTTCTTCTTCAGAGCTTCTGCTGAGTTTCTCTGCTGAGTATTCAGCATTAACCAGGTAGTTCGCATACCTCTCATATGAGAGGTATGAGACTCAGACTGTTCTAACCATTATAGAATAGTCAGTATTCTAACTGTATAGAATAGTCAGACTATTCTAACTGTTTTTCCCTTGTTTCTAAACGTTATAGCAATGTCCCTTGAAAAGACGTATCGCTAAAGTCTACTTCTTTGTAAAATCACAGTTCTCTCACTGAGTATTCTGCAGCTTTTACCCGATCCAAAATGTAATAAAAAAATTTGATTTTGCTTAGAAACCTACCTTTTTCAGTGTCTTAAAAGTTAGCTTTAAGAGCTCAAACCAAGCAGTGTTTTTGGGTTTTGTACAAGCGGTGTTTTGTACACACGCAGCAGTGTTTTGGGTGTTTGGATTGTGTTTTAGGGTTTTGTGTTTCAGCTTGAGTTTGTCAAAGATTTACCTTTAAACCTTATATCTTTTAAAATACTCGCCCTTAGCTCCTTTAACTCTACAACTTATTGAAGACCTTCATTAGGTCATTTCAATCGTGCAGATGATTGGATAATTCTGATTTCAACATTGGGAGACATGTGACTGCAAAACATGAACTCAATCTGTTTGGATTATGGACGTATATGCTGTATTTCTAACCTGGTTGTTTGTTGTCACCAAGCTGGAAAACCATTAAATGCATGTTTCGCACGCATTTTTAATTTTTTTTCGCTTTTTTTCGAAAGTTGAAAAAAAAGCACTGAAAGAGTGATATTTTTTTTTTATCAAACAACGTATGTCCTGGGCGTTACACTTGAGAGGTTATATCCTTAAAGTTCCTTTTTTTCTACTTTATCCACTTTAATATTTGACTGTTCAATTTAGTTTTTAAAATTATGTTCATCTTTATTAAGAAGGGACTTGGTAATCTTTATCTAACAAGTCCTATCTTTTTCAGGGTGAAGAAGTGGTTCGACAGCAGATTGACAAAGGCGAAACTCCACACCTATGGTGTCTTCTAGGAGAGTGCACAGACGATGAGTCCTGTTTTGAAAAGGCCTGGGAATTATCGGGTCGAAAGAGTTCTCGAGCCCAAAGGAACTGGGGAATGCTTTTGTACTCCCAAAAAAGGTAAGCTTTATTTATTGCGAAGCATTAATAGGATTAATCGTTTTTGCACATGCACTTAGGGGTAGTAGGGTCACGATGGCACCCAGCTTGGAAAACGTTTAAAAATCTGAATATTTAGGCCTTAAACTTGGGACCCTCTTTATACCTCACTCCTTGGAAACTCACGTGATTGTCCCTAATTATTTTTCTTTTAGATATATAGATATTTTTCTGTGCGTTCAAAAACATCGGTGTAGTAAAAAAGAACATATACCCTTTTTATATTTTAGTTTAGTTTCATCAACTAGATGAAACGAAACAAAAATAAAAGTATGATACAATTTTAACAACATAAAATTCAGGCTGTCATTCGTCTGATCTAAAGTTGAGGCACCTAGCAGGGTAAGGGCTTTGGAACAATCCTGCCCGACGAAACAACCAGATTTCTTTGAGTTTCCCAATCTTTTTCTTGGTAATTTGTGTATTCTTCGCATCTCATTGAATTTGTTTCTCCTCCCCCCCCCCAAAGACAGAGTGTTGCGACGTCTTTAATGTAGTCCCTTATTTTAAGAATTGAAAGATCATGTTTTTAAAAAGCTTACTTTTAACATACTTGAAAAAGCGATTTGTATATTTAAGAAAGAAAAAGCGTTTGGAAAAAGAAAAAGCAGAAAAAACATTTTCTGTTGTAAAATACCAAAAATGTTTTGATTCACTCCTTCATAGTAAAACTAGGGCTGACACTAAATTTGAACCCACTTTTCTAAGCCGGGACGCCCCATGCAACTGTTTAGTACTTGTATACACTAGCAGGGGCGTTGAGTGATACTTTGTAATTGCTGTGATCGAGAAGAAGAGAAGTTCGGACCAATTCCAGGAAAAAAAATAAATCCCTCTGTGTGCAGGTGTAAGTATATTTTTTCACATATAAATTATGCGTTTTTTGCATGTATAGTTTTTTTTTTATTATATTCACATATTGTAAAAAAATTCGTCAGTTGTGCTTGCCCATTGTACAATTCCTAATTCTTTTGTGACGTAAATGACATGTCATTTAGCTATCAATTGCTGCAGTATCAAAATTTAATCTTAATTGTTTTTTTTTTGTTTTGTTTTAGTTTGAAGAAGCCATAGCTCATTTCAAGTTATCGCTAGAAGTTAACAGTTTACAAGGGCCAGTGTGGCTAAGACTTGCATATATCACTCTGGAACTTGAGTCTTGGGAAGAATCGGCTGCCGCCTACCGTCATTACTGTCTCATTGACTCAGACAATTTTGAGGTGGCAATCTTTTATATCGTATGCTAATGTGTTGAGCATTAATAGGCTCTAAAGAAAACATTCTTCATAAGGGCCGGTTAGAAAAACCTGTAGGAAAACCTATTTTTACATGGAAAATTAAGCTTTAAAGAATAATTTTGTTGATGGTTTGACGTTCCTTGAAGTTTTGCTGAATCAAGTAATTTACTGTTTGCAAGGTGCCCTATTTTGACCGTTAAGAGGTAGAGGGGAGATGATTTTTGAGATGGAGGGTTGGGTGGAAGGAAAGAAATAGATCAAAAACATTCCACGTGAACAAATATGACTTGATGTCCTAAATCTTTGAAATTTACTGTTTAATAAAGGTAATATCTTTATAAAAGTTACTTCTTTGTAGGAGATATTGTCAAAGAACCTCAAAGACGCAAAAGAACATTTATACTTAAAATAGGTCAACCTTGCATTTTTAGAGCGTTTAAATAGGTCTGATTTGAAGGTTCATGTATTGATTGAAAATGCTAAAACACAAATAAATATTCAAAGGGTTGAAGTCTAACCAAGACAGGCACAAAACATTTATTCAGGCAACCATTCATTCAACCGGGAGTTCTTGCTGTGTGGCTCAAAGCCAGCTTAAGCGCTTTGAGTAGACTTGAGAAGAAGTTATTAGCCTTTGATCTGCATTGTTGGGATCCATTGCCTTTCTTGAGGCCGTAAGAATTTCAAGAATTTAAATAATATTAAAATTGTGACATGAAAAGCTGCATATTTTATTACCAAAAAGGGCAAAAATCACTATGACTGATACCAAAGGTATCAGTCATAGTGATATATGCCCCGTAAAATTGACTGACCGAGATAGTAGCGACTCGGACAAATTTTTAATACGGTTACAGAAACAAATAGACGTGATCCCTGGTAGAAATATAGTATTTCTATTAGGAAGATTTTAATCGCCAGGTTGCTACAAATAGGGATATATATATTATCCTAGCTTAGGTAAATTTGGTGTAGCGAAGGAAAACAGCAAGAGCAGAAGACTGCTACAGTTGTGTAGACACGGTAATCTAGATATAACCAATACGACTTAAGTCGTAAAATGCCTCATTAGTTAACATGATACTCAGGTCGTGGTAAGACGACCATCCTAATTAATTCTGTTACAGTAAATCGAAGACTAGCTGGTTTCATACGTTACCATAGGGCATGTAGGAGGAGCACTGTCATTGATGTTAAAGTCAAGATCAGCATCTAGTAGTCTTATGAGTTAATTTGGAGCTGAAATTTAGGAGGCTTAACTATCTTTCGGATAGTTACGACGTTGAGAGGCTCCAGAATGAGAATTTGACAGGAACTATCTATGAACAGTTGAATATGAAACTGTAGTGTTTGAAATTTGACAGTGTAAAGGATGGAGAAAATAATTCTACGAAATGTGTTTCCCAAGTAGCAGAAGATGTCTTGCGGAGGAAAGTAATTAACTCAGCTATGGATAAAAGTGAAAAACGTATTTAAGCTTGACAGAAGAGAGAAGGGACAAGTTCCTAAGTGATAGACCGTACGAAAATAAGAGGAAAGTAAGGGAAGTAGAGAAGGCAATAAAATGTGAATTAAGGATAGGTGAAATTGGGGCTACGTTTAAAGTTCCCAGGGATCTGAAAGGTAGCATTGTATTGGTATGTTAAGAAATTGAGACGAAGTAGCCGGTTTGGGCTTGTCTCATTTAAAGATGGGAACAGGACCTCAATCAGCGATAAAGAAAATATCGAAGATAGATAGAGAGAACACTTTGAGAATGCGTAAAACCGTGATAAATTCGTAGGAAACTATATAGAGAAGAATTTAATTAAATTTCGACGCTTTGGAAGTGAAGGACGATTTGCCTTGCGAGGAGAGGTTAGAGACAGTATTAAAAGGATTGAAAAATATTAAGGCCTGTGGTGCTGATAGCGTCGTAAATGAGAGATAAATTACTAATAGTTATGGATATAATTTTTGAGAAAAAGGAAATACTTAGTTATTTTAGGAAAACTTTTATTAGACCCTTTATAAGAAAGGTGATAAAAGTGGATGTAATAATTGCATAGTCATGAGCCAGATTTCTGTAGGAAGCAACCAGCTTAGCATGGTGATACTTTTTTGACTAAAAATGCACAAAAAAAATGAAGAATAAACAGAGTAAGCGATGCCGTGTAATATTATTTAAATTTTGTAGTCGACACGAAATACATTACTTACATACTTACAACCAACAACAGTTTTAACGCGTAGGAAGCACCCAATCATTGCTGTGAGTGGAGGTGAATTTAAATTTATGGAAATAAAATTTTTCATATATATTATTTCACAAATATACATATGTATTTCCTTAGTATTTCATATAAAATAATCTATAAAATGTTTAAATTGAACTTGACAGAATAAGGAAGGAGAAGGACAGCTTTTCTGAAACTTGAAAAGTGGATAAGTATCTTCTACCTTAGGGACCAGAACAGTTGAGATATATGTTCAATGTTCAATGGGTTTATTAACAAATGAAAAGAATAAATCACACATAATCAAAATACTCAGTCCATTCCTGGACGCCGAGAACCAAAATCATTACAATTTAACATAATACGCAGAATGGTCACCGCTCCTAATCCCAGACACAACCATACCCCTCATTTACCAAATAACTAAAATTATTACCTTCCCGTTCCTTACCCTCAGGGGAAACCACCCCGTCATATTTAAAAATCATACATTTGTAATTTAAATTTACTACTTACATTTAATTCTATTTTTTTTTTTATTATTATTATTATTAACTATTCATTTTTAATGCTATTCAATGATTTTTTACTCTTTTTTTTAAATGATGCGAGGGAGCTCTTACCTCTCAGCTCTTCTGGGATCAGGTTCCATATCTTTGCACAAGATACGTTAGGAGCGAAATCTGATCGCACGGTCGGGGTGAGGGGTAATTGCAGGTTTGATGATGATCAGGTATGCAAATTATGCTGGTCTCAAATAGGTCGAAATAATCTTTTAAACGCAGATGGCAGCTCTCCAGCTAAAAACTTGAACACAAAGGTCAAGCATGATAATTGATGCGGGGACCCTAATGACAAGTACTCTTCATTATTTCCAATTAATATCAGGCATCGTTGATGAATTGAATTCAGTTTTCGCATGTGAAATTTAAGATTTGATTGCCAGATCTTTGCACAATACTGTAAATGGGGTTTTATAAGAGCGTTGTACAGGAGGACCAGCGTTTTCTGCGGCAAAGCGCTTTTCAGTTTTTTTATTATTCCCAAATTCCGGGATAGCTTCAACTTTACTGCTTGAATATGATGCACGAATTATAGGTTCTCATCGAGGAGAATTCCTAGGTATATTGCAAAATGCTTTTCTGGCCGACTAATCACACCTCTGGATGTCTGGATACCACATATCTCCGGATGGACACTTCCAACCCGGGAAAAAAATAGAACGCAAAACTTCTCAACATTAATAACAAGTCGGTTAGCATCCATCCAGAGATACGTTCCCTCCAGAACCTCCCTCAGTTTAGACATAAGCGTTGTCTTATCCGTTTCACAGCAACCAAGCGTGGTGTCATCGGCAAAGGCCACGAGCTCATCATCTTCACCTTTGGACTGGAAGGAGTTTTCATCCTGGCACAGGTAACAGCAGCGAATATTTGTTTCCGCCGGGTTCAGCACTGGACTCAGATCGTTTAAATGGATCACGAAAAGTAATGGTCCTATTATTGAGCCCTGGGGAACAACGCAGTTAATGAGCACATCGTTTCCAGGATCTTCTCCCAAATAAATGCTGCGGTCCCTCAGATATGACCTGAACCAATCCAGAGCTTCACCTTTTATTCCTATATGTTCCAGTTTCCCGAGGAGAATTAAATGGTAAATGCTATCAAATTCTTTCCTGGTATCAAGCAGAACCGCTGCAGGTAGTAGACCAGAATCCAAAGCTTTGTTTATCCATAAACCTAACGCCGTTAGTGCATCCTGTGTGGAGTGCCCTGGTCTTAACCCTAACTGGTGATTATTAAGAAATTCTGTCTTCCCCAGAAACTGTAGTATCTTTTGTTACATAGTTTTTTCAATTACTTTTCAAAAAACTGAGAGGATAGAAATAGATTTGTAATTATCTAGGTCAACTCGGGAGTCCCATTTATGCCGTGGAATTATTCTAGTTTTCTTTACTTCTGGGAAAGTGACCTTATGCAGAGAAAAATTTATGAGGTAAGTAAGGGGCTCTATGATTGAAGCGGCAACTGGTTTTAGCACTTTAGTATGTACTCGGTTGAACCCAGAAGCCGAATTGCCTCTTAAATTCAGTACAATTTGCATAATTCCAGATGGAGAGACAGGTGTCATTGCCTTGGCCTTAGTTCATGCCGGATCAATGTAATCTTTAAAACTCTTTGTAGAATTCCCAACAGAATCTGCGGATTCTCTGCCCACTTCTGCAAAAAATGTTCTCAGTATATTTGCAACGTTATCTGGTCTTGTTACCGTCGTCGTCGAGGGGTATATATTCGAAGCAGACATTATACTAAGCAGATCTGTCGCACCGGAAGATAGAGGAAGAGTAAGATTGATGTTGAAGTCCCCCATTAAGATAGCTTCATTCCCTTGTTGCTCTAGATGATCCGATATTTGGCTTAAGTATTCCAAGAATGAAGAAACAGATCCTGCCGGTGGGCGGTATACTTCTCCAACTGTAATTTCTTCCGTGAAGGTTAACATATTTCCAGGAAAAGTGATTCATAAATTCCTTCTATATTCCGGGTTAATTCTTTGTTAATGCATACCGAGTACTCTTGCCGTGTGTAAATAGCTTTAGTCACTTTATTTTAGTCACTAATTATCGTCAGTAGGCTTATTTTTTAAACCAATTATGATGATAAACCCTTAAACTTTCAAGTTTATGTCCAAAAAACTGTTTCACTGAAGCTGTTATTTTCTCCTATAAGTGTTTTAAATTTGATACGTTTTAGGCATGGAACAATCTGGCCAAGTGCTACGTAAAGCTTGGCCAGAAGGCTCGAGCCTGCAAAGCCTTTCAGGAGGCCACCCGATTAAATTACGAAAATTGGAAAGTTTGGGACAATTATATGGCTGTCACTACCGACCTTGGGGCTTTTGACGAGGTAAGAAAGAAGAAGAGAAAATGATTTTCTGTATGTTTATGTCAACCTTTGTGAATTGCTTGTTAAGACCTGGTTTAGACCTTTGTTTTAATTCTATGAGCTAAAATAGAAGTGCCCTGAATAAAACTGCAATCTTTTTCCATAAAGATGCTTGGTGTGGTATCTTGCCATTTGGTACTTCCTGTGACCTGCTACCGCTTATAATGGCAACACCAAAAATACGCTTACACTAAACAAAGTTTAAATGGTAAATTTCTTAAGAATATTTTTTCGCTGGTAACGATTTTGACAGTTTGGCTTATATACATCTTTATCAATATAATCTTTGCTTAACACTTTTTCAGTTACAAGGTCCTAAATCGGCTTATAGTTCAGGAGGAAAAAAGGCATTATTTAATGACCTTATTTGTAGAGATTTCAAAGTATACATTTAACATTATGCTATCCTACTGTCTGAAATGCTAAGATATTTGGGTATGTTCTTGTGATCGGTATTTCCCCCCAAAAATCTAGTATTATAATAGGCTACAAGACCTTGTTATACAAGATACTAGATAATTGTCTATGGTCTGAAATGTAATTCTTGCATTGGTAAGTAGGGTAACTTATCGTTTCCCTGTTTAGGTGTCATTTTGTTTCCACCATTTCTAACAATTAATTGTTGTCAATTTCATTAGGCTGCCATTTACTGGCGCAATTCTTTAAATTTCCTTTTTATTTTTTTTCTAATTCAATAGTTTGTATCTCTTAAATTAAATTTCCTAGGTGTTGATTCTTCAAATTTTGTTTCTAAATTAGGAGTCTCGTTTGGCAGTTTTGTTCATGTAAATGCCTGTTGTAGGCAAAAGACGCCATGGAAGTTGTTTGTAATTTTTCAAGAAAGTTGGAAATTTTCAAGAAAGAAAAATGCAAGAATTGTAAAAAAAGTGAATTTCCTTTTATTAACTTTTTGTATTTTTACCTCTTTTTACGTTTGATTTGTGCTTACTAAAGGCCAGAAGTGGTAAAGAAGAGATTGTATAATGATGATAATTAAGGTCAGCTGAGAATTTCACCTCATACATGCTATTGGGCTGCTGTATAATCTGTATAATTCAGCGATATAGTCAGGTATATTCATCACCACATATGGCTCAGCTTTATTTTTATCATCCTCAAGGGCGGTTATTTCTCGCTAGACTTCTGCCCTTCAAGCCAATCCACTTCAATACTGCTGATCTCTGAACACCTTGAAAATCAGACTTGAAACTCTTTTAATTACTGTACGTTACTACGGTGTTCTGCTACAGCTTATCTGCTGAGACATACCAAGACTTACCAAGATGGATGGAAAGCAGTCCCTGGGTTATGTTGACGAGCGTCTTACAACTCTTGTGCCTACACCGATTCTAATTGAAACTTACCGTAAGGTTTATGTTCCCTGTCCAAGCTTCGTGTATGCTATGTTTCTGCAGTTCTGTAGTTGTAATAGGTCAAAGTAAGACGAAAATTTACAAGAGGAATTTTTTAGGGGGTGGGGTAAAAAGAAAGACTTAATAACGCAAAAAAATTGTTTATATTCATTTTTGTTACGTTTTCGCGAGTCGGACAAACATATCGGGGGAGGGGGAGGGATTCAAACCCCCTAATCCCCCCGGATACGGCCTTGTATATATATATATTTATATATATATATATATATATATATATATATATATATATATATATATATATATATATATATATATATATATATATATATATATATATATTAAACATTAAATCACTTTATCGTTGTTTTTGCTTTTATTATATATATTTATATGTATATAGGTCATATTTGCGTACAATCGAGTTCTTGATCTTCGAGGAAAGCACGTTGATATTGAAATACTTAATGTATTAGTTCAGGCTATTGACGAGAATTTAGAGGACAATAGTGGGAATCCTTCGATAAAATACAAAAGTCAAGCCCTCAAACTCTTTGGGCATCTTACAGCTCAGGTAAACAGCATTTTAGCGATTTTATTTTAACTCTTTTAGTTTATTTTAACAATATTTTAGTTATTAACATTTAATTTATTCTTCGTCATTTAATTGTTGATAAATTTTCTGATCTCTAGGTGTCTTAAAGTATGTGCCGCGAGGTCCTGTAGACCCAAGGCCCGTTTGAGTCCTTTTTATAAATCTATGACTTTTTTAAATTTATAATGTCATAATTTGTTTCTATTTCACTCATATCTTTTTGTCAGGTTTTACTTCTTTTTTTAAGGATTTAGCCGCACAAAGTCGGCAATTTTACAGTTTAAGCTCCTTAACAGCATTAAATATCGCGTTAATTCAGAAAAAAACTGTTTTTTTTTTATAACCTTCACATTTCAACTTTAGAATCTAAAACGATCTGAATGCTGTAAATTGATCGCATTGCTATTTATTCCTCTGGACAATAATTACTCCAGTAGGACAACCTAGCAAAGTTTGCTTCTGGAAAATCTTTAAAACTATTTTTGGATTATAAAACAACTTCTGCATAAACGAAAAAATAATTATAAATATAATAAAATATAGTTTAATATATAATAAAGTATAATATTGTTAAAACATAATAAAATATAATAAAAATTAAATATAGTTTATGTTTCATTAGTCCAATTGAGACTGCCATTGCTGGTCTGAAATTTAAAATTTAACATTAATTCAAAAATTGACTAAAATCATTGACTAAATCATTGAAATTGACTATTCATTGAATAGCCAATTTCAGTCCTTCAGTAGCTAGTCTCTTTAAATAGTCATTGATGAATGACATGCAATCATTGAATAGTCAATTTCCATCAAATCAATAGTCAATTTCAATGACTATTCAATCATTGAATCATTGACTAAAATCATTATCTGGTTTGTGTCTACTTTTTCTCAAAAAGATACCTGAATGATCTCTTGAAAGTTTATTTAATCAAGTGTTGATTAATATTAAAATTAAGGGACTATCATAACCTGTGCCTCTTCATAGGGGCTTTGGGTATCTATTTAGTATTATTCACTGTTTATACAGTTTACTTGTTAGAAACTGTCATACCTCAAAAACCTCAAAAATCGCCGCAACGCCAACCCCAAAACAAATCAAGGAACTTGCGAATAATAGATTTACTGTTGGAACATTTTCCTTAATACTATACATCCTCATGATAGAATACACTGATAGTAATTTAATAGTAATATAGTAATAAAGTAAATGCGGTAAATAGTAATTTAATAGTAACAGTGGTAATAGTAATTTCAAAGCTTCACAGCCATTTGAAAAAGTTGAATACGGCATACGTATCATTGAATGAGTGAACAAAAATGTACACTTAGATTAAAAGCTTAGAATTTGAATCTGCTAATGACGATTAGTATTAGTCATTTAACTTTTATTTCAAAGTTACAGTTATTAAAACTTTGTTTGCGTAGCTGTGTTTGCCTCAGGCGGCTTGGTGCTGTGGTGAGTTGCTATTAGTAGTAGATATTTTCTGTTCCAAATCCTAAGAAATTATTCTGACGTTGGGGCCAGGGAATCGTCATCCACCTTAGGTTCTTTTATATTTTAGTGTAACTTCAATTCTGAACTGTTATTTGATAGCGTACCTTCTCAAGCGAAGCTTTTCACTCAGAAGCAAAAAGACGGATGCCTGATGGATCAATACCTTATAGTTTTTATTACGTAGACTGTAAAATTCCACTTTAGTTCTAATGCTGTAGGCTCTTGCTTAAGAAGAAGTGGAAAGTATCATGGGCGCCCATAAGCTGAAGTCCAGGGGGGAGGGCAAATCGGGTCTAATTGGCACTTCTAATGCTATATAATAGAAATCTCGGAACAAAAATATAAAACTAAGGCAGCATCATTCAGCCAGCGGGGGGGCTGCCCCCTTATGGGCGCCCATGGAAAGTATAATTTTTTGCTCAGGCAAGAATCATGCACAGCTTTCCAAAATGTAAGGTCAAATCCATCAGTCCGGCCAAAGGCCACACTTTCTGCAAAAACCTTGGAGTTTATAGGCTTTTCATCTGTTTTCTAATCAACCAAAATCAGAGACAGAAGAAAACGGAAAGAAAAGTAGGGAAAAATCAAACTGTTACTTCCGCAACACGATAGTATAAACTGAATGATGGTGCTTATGCAATGCCTAAATGCCTTAGAGTTTAAAAGAGGAATCTCCCACCCATCCCCGCTTTTTCCTGATTAATTTTAACCCAGTAAAACTTAATGATTAAAAAAACTGAATAAGTACTACGAGAAGCATATAACTGACCGTAACGCGTTTCTGGAAGCAGGATAGGAAGGTGCCAAGGAATTTATTTTAAGGGGAAACTAGTACAAAATTAAATACATTTAATTTTATTGATATAAAATGAGCGATAGATATAAAGATGAGAGAATTGGTTCTCCCTCCGACAAACTTCCAGTAAAAGACTTGCCATACTGCATCTTGTCTGAACCTAAATCATGCAAATATTTTCAAATAGTATTATTAAGAAGCACACAGAATTGCGCAAGCATTTTTAATCTGTCTTGCTGGAGGACTAAAGTAGACCTACGGTCCTTCCAACAGTCCGTGTCGCTATATATACCACAGTATATATATATACAATAATATATATATATATATATATATATATATATATATATATATATATATATATATGTATAAATATATATATATATATATATATATATATATATATATATATATATATATAGGAGGATTGTATATTGTATATATATTGTTTAATTTAAACTATCAAAAACGATGTGCTCTTGTTTGTGGCAAAAATAACGGTAATCGAAGTAAAACAGAGAAAAAGAAGCAATTGATAAATACTCACCTAAAAATAACAAGAAATACAATATAAATTATTCCAGGCTTATGCAGAAAATTGCGGTAGTAGCCAAGTTTGTCCCCACCTCTTCTTTAAAACAAGTACATAAGTAGTTTCCTGACAGTTGCGTCATATTACATTAAATATGTCTATACTGAATAACTAGTGCTACTTAAATGGAGTGTGCATTGAATTATGTTTTAGTTTGATTGCCAGGTTATGTACTTGACAAACGATTAGGTAGAAATAATTTTATGTTTAATCTGGGAATTAGTGTTTTCAAAAAAGGGGCATGGCAACCAAACACACACTCGAAATACTTCTTGGGGGCAGGGGTCCCACACGAAAAGCTTGTAGAGGCTCTATATAACTTATTAATATTCACTAGATGTATTCGGAAGCCTGATTAAACTGAACATGATGAGTTCTTGCTTAAAAGGAGAAAAGAAAATGACAACTCTGAGTCCATGCTGGCAAGCAACTTCCTACATAGCTACTGTTTCAGCTCTTAATATCACGAGCTCATGATAGCACAGCTAAATATGCTCTTCCTCTACCCCACTCTTTTCAGAGCTTAACTCTTCGCTCCATCCTATTTTCTTGTTTTCTTTAAATCTGTTTCTCTAAATCTCTTCCCACGCCACTCATGGACTTCCTAACTCCTGCTTAGCCCCAGCCAGATTTGCCAAAAAAGTGAAATCTTTTGCAATTTATCATCTTTTCATACCTAAGACTTGACCTAGCCATCTTAACCTTTCTTTCATTATATTCTTAGACAATGGCAGCTAATTTCAATTTCTGTATAACCTATGGCTTAATCAAGGTCGTATCCAGGAGGGGCTAGGGGGTTTGAACCCCTCCCGAAATGTTTGTCAGACTCGTAAAAGCGTAACGAAAATGAACAAAGTTTTGATACGTTTTTTAATTACCCCCCCTATCTTTTCATCCCTAAAACTTTACTTAGCCATCTTAACCATTCTTTCATTATATTCTTAGACAATGACGGCGATTTCCATTTTCTGTATAGCCTATTGCTCAATCAAGGCTGTGTCCAGGGGGGGGGCGGTTAGGGGTTAGAACCCCTCCCAAAATGTTTGTCCGACTCGTAAAGACGTAACAAAAATGAACATAAATTTTTTTTTGATGAGTTTAAAAAGTTTGTCCCCCCCCCCCCGAAAAAAAACCTGGATACTACCCTGTGCTTATTGTTCAGTCGTTCGAACGAGTAACTAAACTATCCTTAGCAGTTACCCTGTTAAAAATCTTGTATCTTCTTCGACTCTTTGAAGCATACACGGTTCTGGACCATACTTGACAAGTGTCTTTACCATTACTTTTAATACCCTTAACCCGATTGTAAAGGATATCTTCTTGTTCTTCCAAATTTGGATAAATAAATTTTTCCAAATTGTGTGTATACCGAATAAATTTTGTGTATTTAAGCTGCGTTTGTCTCTGCAAAAGCCTTTTTATATCATTTGAATGTGAAGTAGTTTCTGGTTGTTTTTGTAGGTACCAACGAACGGTCAACTGTGGTTGCTATATTGTAAGCTAGTGCTTGCTGGGTCAGCCAAAAATTTGGATGACCTTGAAAAAGCTGCACAACTTATTCAGAAAGCAAATAGATACTCTATCCAAGAGATTAATTGGGAACGGAATTCGAAGTCTTTAAAGGAGGTGTTGGAAATTTCAATCATTTTAGGACAGGGTAAGTACAAAAGAGATAAAGTTTGGAGAGTAAAATAAAAATATATATTGGTTTCCAATTTGATTTACTTATATAAGATTGAAATTTAACAAATAAAATAACTGTATTTAAACAGTTGATCTCTTTTCATTTTCATTGCAAAATTTAAAGCTGCTCAAACTTCTAGGAATTTCATTTCTTTGTTACAAATCATTATATTTAGATAATCGTGAATTTTTGAGTAACTGACTCAAAAATTGCTTCAGAAAATTAAACAAATTGCCTCCAAAGATACAGTAAATTTTTCAAGTTCTATTAAGGTATCGAATTTTCTCATTTTTCAACGCAACGGAATTAAAAGGAAAAGTATTGACGTAAAAATCTCCTATTAAAATAGCGAAAGTGAACTGAAAGTCGCAAATGACTTTTGTATTTTACCGTAAGCGATAATCATTGATACCATACGAAATTAATACCTTGATGCTACCATAAGAATTTATTTTTTTCTCTGTTGCAAACTTCATTAACACTTTTATTTATTGTTGTTGTTGATGGTGTGGAAAGTAAAAACAAATTCTTTGAAATGAGTATCTTTTTCATCATAGTGTAAATGCCACTCTAGTCTTTAGGGGGCTTGAGGGGTAGTGGTGCTATTTTTATTTGTGTTAATTTATATTCGTTTTAAATTTGGCTTTGTTTGTTCATTTTAAGTTCTGTTCGTTATAGGTTTTGTTAATTCGTTGATAGTATCTTCTGTTCCTTTTACGTTTTACTTCTATTAACACTTTATTTCTACCCCTTTAGGCTTTTAACATTTCTCTTTACTTATCTGCAAAAACTTTTGTTTCGAATTTTTTTTAATCTAATTCTATTAGAGTACATTTCCAAATTTTAAGCTAGATTCACTGTCAATCACCCTATTTATCCATCATTAAGAATAACAGTGTTTTTCAGTACTTAAGTTGATATAAAAAGGGCAGATACATAATGATACTGGAATCAGTAGCATTTATAGCTGAGAAGACCAGATTCAAAGTACAACTAAAACAAGTTAAGAAAGTTCTATTTTTTTATACGGAGTCTCCTTTAATGTTGGTCTTCTCAGTATTTCTCTTTCTTTAATTTTTCTTTCAATTTAATTTGACTTTTAATCATGAAGTATACCAAGGTCTAAATGCTTCAATTGATATAAAATGGTAAAAATGATATAAATAATTGAATTTTTATTTTTATCATTCGGGATATTTATCTCTTCGTTTCAGTTCACCTGGATTTGGCAGAGTGTTTTGACATAAAAGCTCGAATCTCCCAGATACTAGGAACAGCTAAGCTAGCGCTAAAGTCAACGGATTCTAAATTAGAGGTAATACTGTTAGTATGTATATATCGCACATGCATACTGTACATAAATCTCTCTAGTTCTAATAATACAGAGCTTAATTTCATGTGCCATGCCACTATGAAACTATATTATACAGCGACTACTACTACAAACAACATCCCACAGCACCAAGCCGTCTAAGTCCAACACAGGCTACTCCTCCATCACAATATGTTCAAAACCTCCCTCTTTACACCCTCCCAGGAGGTTCCCATTTCTTTTAAATTATTTTTACGATATCCTTCCACCCCAACTGAGGACGACCTGCTTTCCGTTTAGCCAAAGACGATTGGCTGGAAAAGACAATCTTTGGCAATCTGTCATAGTTCACCCGTAGAACCTGCCCTAGCCATCTCAACCTTTCTCTCATTATAGCCCTAGAAAGTGGTATTGAACCGCACTTTTCGCACACACTACTGTTTGAAATACGGTCAGTCATTCGAGCACCCAAAACTATCCGTAGACAATCTCTCTGGAAAACATCTAACAAATCTTTCTCCGTTTTGGGAGCGCCCATGCTTCAGAACAATATTTAATTACTGTCATCACTAGCTTTCAATATTCTTATTTTCGTTCGTAGACTTCTCTCTTAAAAATTCTTTTAAATGTTTTCACTTTTATAACTTTAAAAAATCAAAAATTAATTAAGATTTTAAGGAATAAATATCAGCATATGCATATTAAACTGACGATGCACATTTTTTCAGTAAAGTACAAATTATATTTTGGCTTTTAGAAAGCATAGGGTTTAGAACCCTACTCAGATTAATAACTGCTCGTTTTGAGTTTGACTTATTTTAATTTCTGTTTGTTTTGAGTTTTATTTATTTATTGATAATGATTTGTGGTGGTTTGTGTGCTTGGTAGATTATTTGATTCTATTTTTGTTAATTTTTGGTTTAATGGAGTTCTTTACTTTTTTTTTGAAAAACTTTTTGTGCAAAAAGTTTTTTTTGATTAATTTCTGTTCGTTTTATATTGACATAGTCTTTTTCAGGGAGAAAAACTGAGCCTCTTCTGAAGTTAAACAACCATCCCTTCCATGAAAACCTTAAATACCCCCTGTCCATAACTTACAACCCTTGCCCCCATCTCTGGGGTTTGTTTCAACCCCAAAAGCCGTGTTTTATGATTTTTAGACTATTTTGAATATAATGGCTATCTCAAAATTTCTATTAAATGCATTTTAGGACAAAACGACGTGTGTGTAGAGGGGAGAGGATAGCTGCCCTCTGATCACTTTGAATCTTAAAAAGAGCACTAGAGCGTCTGATTACCAATCCAATGAGCCCCTCTCGAGGTTTATATGACCACACTTTCTATAAAAAACCCTATATATCACCAGGGTACAACTTACAACTACAACCATTGCCCTGAGGATTGAGAGGATTTTTTTTCCTCAAGGGCATAACTTCCGGACTTTTTTGACAGGTTTAACAAAATGGAAACATAAACATTTTGACTCGAAGTGTTTGGGGAAAGGATAAGCGTGGAGGGAGAAATTCGCCCGCTTATCACTTTCTACTAATAAAAAAGGCAGCTCAATTTCTAATCGAATGAGCCCTTTTTGAATCTTCTGCGACAAAACTTTCTATAAAAACATTATATGCCCCCAGGGCATAACTTACAACCTTAGCCCTGAGGGCTGTGAAGGGTTGTCATACTCAAACACATAATTTCTGGACTGCTCAACTACTTTAAAAAAATGGCTATATTAAAATGTTGATCGGAAATGTTTGGGGAAATTTTGGGCATGGGGGGAATTCACCCTCCGATCACTTTTGACTGTTAATAAGGGCACTAACCCTCTCAATTCACAATTGAATGAGTTCTTTTTGAAGTTTCTATGGCAACGCTGGCAAAGACCTAATTTCCAGAACTTTAAACTACGTTGAAAAAAATGTCTATCTCAAAATTTTGATTGGATGTGTTTTTGGAAATGGTGGGCGTGAGAGGGGCGTTAGTTGTCCTCCAATCACTTTCGACTTTAAAAAAGGCACTATCCCTTTCAATTTCCAATCGAACGAGCACTTCTTGAAGTTTTTACGACAACGCTTTCTATAAAAGCTTATATGCCCCCAGGGCATAACTTACAACCCTTGCGCTGAGGGTTGTGGGGGGAGTGTTATCCTCAAAGATTTAATTTCCGGACTTTTCAACTACGTTGAACAAAATGGTTGTTTCAAAATTTTTATTGGATTTTTATGCGGAAATGGTGTGCGTGGGATGGGTGTTAGTTTTCCTTCAATCCCTTTTGACTATTAAAAAGGGCGCTAGCCCTTCGAAGTATCTATTACACCGCTCTCTATAAAAACCTCATATGCCCACAGAGCATACCTTACATCCCTTGCCCTGAGAGGCGTGTGGGGGGTGATATCATCCTCAAAAATATAATATCCAGAACTTTCAACTACGTTGAAAAAAAAGGCTATCTCAAAATTTTAATTGGATGTGTTTGGGGAAATGGTGGGGGTGAGAGGGGTGTTAGTTGCCCTTCATCAGTCTCGACTAGCGTATTAGAAAGGGCACTAGCCCTTTCAATTTCCAATTGAATGAGCCTTTATTGAAGTTTCTACGACGAAACTTCCTGTAAGAAGCCTCACATGCCCCAGGGCATACCATAAAACCAATGCCTAGAAGGCTCTGGGGGAGGGGAGTTGTCATCCTCAAAAACCTAATTTTCAGAACTTTCATCTACGTTGAACAAAATTGGCTATCTCAAAATTTTGATTGGATGTTTGGGGAAAAGGTGGGTATGAGAGGGGGGTTAGTTGCCCTCCAATCACTTTCGACTATACGTTGAAGTTGAATCAACTTTCAACTATACGTTGAAGAAAATGCCTATCACAAAGTTTTAGTTGAATGCATTTGGGGAAATGGTGGGCGTGAGAGGGGGGTTAGTTGCCCTCCAATCACTTTCGACTAATGAAAAGGGCAATAGCCCTTTCAATTCCCAGTCGAATTCTCTACGAAAGTCTCTTCGAAAACGCTTTCTATAAAAGTTCTTTTTGAAGTCTCTACGAAAACGCTTTCTATAAAAACCTTATATGTCCCCTGGGCATAACTTACAACCCTTGCCCTGAGGCGTTTGGGGGGTTTGTCATCCTCAAAATCCTAATTTCCAGAACTTTCAACTATACGTTGAAGAAAATGCCTATCACAAAATTTTAATTGGATGCATTTGGGGAAATGGTGGGCGTGAGAGGGGGGTTAGTTGCCCTCCAATCACTTGATTATTGAAAAGAGCACTAGCCCTTTGAATTTCCAATCAAATGAGCCCTTTTTCAAGATTCTGTGACAAAGCTTTCAATAAAAACCTTATATGCCCTCAGGGCATAACTTACAACCCTTGCCCTGAGGGCTGTGGGGGGAGTGTCCTCCTGAAAGATATAATTTCCGGACCTTTCAACTACTTTGAACAAAATGGCTATCTCAAAATTTTAATTGGTTATGTGTGAATAAATGGTGGGCGTGGAAGATGTGTTAGTTGCCTTCCAATCACTTTCAACTCTTAAAAAGGGCACTAGCCATTTCAACTTCCAATTGAATGAGCCCTTTTTGAAGTTTCTAGGACAACGCTTTCTATAGAAACCTTATATGCCCCCCAGGGCCTAACTTGTAACATTTGCCTTGAGGGCTGTGGGGGGGGGGTGTCATCCTCAAAGACCTAATTTCCGGAACTTTCAACTACTTTGAAGAAATTTGTTATCTAAAAATTTTTATAGAATGTGTTTGGGGAAATGGTGGGCGCGAGAGGGAGGTGTGTTGCCCTCCAATCACTTTCGACTATTAAAAAGGGGACTAGCCCTTTGAATTCACGATCGAATGAGCTCTCTTTGAAGTTTCTATGACAAAGTTTTCTATAAAAACCTTATGTGCCCCCAGGGTATAACTTACAACCCTTGCCCTGAGGGCTGTGGGGGAAGTATCATCCTCAAAAACATAATTTATATATGGAAATCCACTACGCCGAACAAAACGGCTATCTAAAAATTTTGATTGGATGTGTTTGGGGAAATGGTAGGCATGGAAAGGGTGTTAGTTGTCTTACAACCACTTTCGACTATTAAAAAGGGCACTAGCCATTCCAATTTCCAATCGAATGAGCCCTTTTCGAAGTTTCTAAGACAACTCCTTCGATACGAAGTGCCCTGGTATGAAAAACAAATAATACATTGTGCCTACATCGTTCTTTACTTAGGCAGCGCAATTGCGCTGCCTATGATACGGGAGATAATGTGACAGAAGGCAGAATCAAAGGGTTACCAGTAAAAGTGGTAACATAGCCATCTAATATTTGGAAAATTGGAAATCATAATGGAACGTTGATACAATGAATAAAGTATAAGATACTACCAAGGTTAGTGATGCTCTTTACATGATCGATCTTTTCGTTACCCACCGTCACCTTTTCATCTTTATTTATTTTTAATCTTAGCTACTAACCTCATTTCCTACTTTAACTACAGCAGTTTTATTCTCGTACATATCTGGTTTCCATTCAAGGATAAGACCTTCGCTAAAGCTCTTCTATCATATCATAAGAACTGAACCCTGTAATGTTTACAAATCTTTCTTATTTGATGCGTGCCCTTTTAGTTTTGGGTACTGTGAACTATTCACAAGTCCATATGGCCTGGCTGCTACTTTATCTGATACTTTAGATTAGAAATATGCGTTTGGTAAATCATGCCATAGATTTATATTATTGAAACGCACCTAGTCTGCGCTTTTGTTAAGAATATATATATATATATATATATATATATATATATATATATATATATATATATATATATATATATATATATATATATATATATATATATATATATATATATATATATATATATATATATATATATATATATATATATATATATATATATATATATATATATATATATATATATATATATATATATATATATACTATCTTTAAATATTGTACTGGCATGTCAATAAATTTAGAGGGAGTAGTCAATCTGGACTTGTACCAGTTGAAGATAGGAATGAGGCTACAATTTGCGATACGGAAAGAATTAAAGAGAGATGGGCAGAACATTTTGAGAATTTGCTAAAGCGAGATAGAGCTGCAGGAAAGGTATAGAGGAAAATGAAAACGTTCGTGATACCTTGAATGTGAAGAAAGATTTGTTTTGTGAGGAAGAATTAGTGACTGCACTAAACGGATTAAAAAGTAATGAGGCCCTAGTTGCTGATAGTGTGGTATTTCAGTTTCTTAAATGTAGACATTCTGAGATTAGAAATAAGTTACTGAAGCTTATGAATATGATTTTTAAAAAGGGAAAGTACCTAACGATTTTAGGAAAACCTTAATTAAGCCACTTTATTAGAAAGGTGATAAAAGTGAGTGTCGTAAATATCGAGGCATTAGTCTGGTCTCTGTAGGTAGCAAATTTCTTAGTAATATGATACTTTTTAGACTGAGAGATGCCATAGACAAAGTTTTAAGATAAGAACAGTGCTGTTTTAGAAAAGGTAAAGGATGTGTCGACCAAATTTTCTCTCTTAGGTTAATAATTGAGAAGTGCCAGAGTTTTCAAACACCTTTGGTCCTCAGTTTTATAGATTATGAGCAAGCGTTCGATTCTGTTGATAGAACAGCTTTAGTAAAGGTTTTACACTTGTATGGTATACCAGACAAATACATTGAAGTGATTAGTGTAATGTACGAGAATAACACTGCTAAGGTTAAGGTAGGAAATGAGGTTAGCTGCTGGTTTTGTATTAAATCAGGAGTTAAGCAGGGTTGTGTTCTATCCCCCTTTATATGGATTATTTTGATGGACTTTGTCTTAAAGAGCACAGGAAAGGCAATGGGAGACCACGGAATCAAATGGGGAGGAAAAGGTTTCCTGGACTTACATTATGCTGATGATATAATAATCCTAGAGGAAAATTTGAGAAAAATGAATGAACTTTTAGAGGTTTTGCGAGTTCAGGGTGCTAGAATAGGTTTGAAAATTAATGTTAAGAAGACTAAGTCACTAAGGCTACGAATAAGTGAAGATGAAAAGATTACGTTGGGTAATGAAAAGATTGATCAAGTGGGCAGCTTCACTTACCTTGGTAGTATTATTAGTAAAGATGGTGGGAGCAGTGAAGATGTTAAAAGTAGAATAGCCAAGGCTTAGGGTGTTTTTTCACAATTAAAAAAGGTTTGGAAGAATAGGAAGATAAGTCTGCAAACCAAGATTAGAATATTAGAAGCTACAGTGATGACAGTGGTCATATATGACTCTGAGGCATGGGTGCTCCGAATAGCGGATGAAGATTTGCTTGATGTTTTCCAGAGAAATTGCTTAAGGATTGTTCTGGGTACCCGGCTGACTGACCATATTTCAAACAATAGGCTTTACAAAAAATGTAGTTCAATACCGCTCTCTAGGGCTATAATGAAAGAAAGGTTGAGGTAGCTAGGGCACGTTCTGCGGATGAAGGATGACAGATTGTCGAAGATTATTCTTTTCGGCCAATCGTCTAGGGCTAAACGGAAAGCAGGTCGTCCTCGTCTGGGGTTGGATGACGTCATAAAGAAAGATTTAAAGGAAATGGGAACTTCGTGGGAGGGTGTAAAAAGGGAGGCTTTGAATAGATTGGGATGGAGGAGAAGCGTGCGTAGCTGTGTTGGCCTCTTGTTGCAGCTTGTTGCTGCGGTGAGTTCTTAGTAGTAGTAGTAGTAGTAGTACTATCTTTATAAACGAGCAATAATTGTGCATGTATGGATGTATGTGTGCATTTCTTCTCATAAACCGCTCCATATTCTTTCGGAAACATTAGCATCCTGGGACGTTCTGGCCTAAAAAAACGGTCTAGATACGTCAGAAGTTTGAGTAAATTCTTTAAAAGCCTTAATTTTAGGTGAAAAAAATTATGTGAATGACGTCATTTTTATATACATCAGTATGGCAATGACGTTGTTACAGATGTCACACTTATGTGGAAAAATTGAAGATATTCTAATAAGGAGAAGTTTATATTAAATTGCTTAAAGACCAAAAAACTGGCAATTGCAAAATTATTCGTATATATTTTGACAAGGGATTACAACAATTCAAAAACCTTAAAAAAGAAAACAAAAAGTTTGAAGCTTAGTATGATCGAGTTTGAGCGCTAAGTTATTGTGCAAACTGTATAAACATTTACAGATGCCTGAGCAATAATTTTAATGTTTTAGTTCAAACTAGAAAAATACCAGAAAATTTTAAAATTAGTTTATTTAATTGTTCGATAAAATCCACTCGCTACGTAAATAAACTTATAGGTTTGAACGCAACCAGTTGTATAATGTCAGTAGGAAGGCCAAAAAACGAAAATTTTCAAGTATTACAAATGATGATTCGATATTTTGACAAGGGATTACAACAATTCAAAAATCTTAAAAAAGAAAACCCAAGTTTCAAGCTTAGTACATATCGTTGTTAGAAATCGGACTAGCTTCAATAATCAAATATTTTTGAAAAGTCAGCAGTATGAAATGACAGTAAATTGCGTAAAAAGCAAAAAACTGGTAATTGCAAAAATATTTGTGTATTTAACAAGGGATTACAACAATTCAAAAACCTTAAAAAAGAAAACCAAAAGTTTGAATCTTAGTAGAAGTCATTGTTAGAAAAACATCATTACCAAATTTCTTTTCTTATAAGCATTAGCTATGTCTTCTTAAACATGAAAAAAAGTTGAAAAAATTTTGGAGTTTAAGCGGGGATAGATGAGTATATTGCACAAACTTTAAAAATATTTAGAGGCCATGAGTAACAATCTTAATGTTTTAATTATAAGTAGAAAATACCTGAAATTTTTAAAACAAGTTTGGTTTTTCGTTAGATAAAATCAACTCGCTACGTGATTAAGCTTATAGGTTTGAATGCAGCTAGTTACATAATGTCAGTAGGAAGGCCCAAAAAAAACAAAAATTTACAATTATTACAAATGATGATTCGATATCATCCAAAAAACGAAAATTTGCAACAATTACAGGTGATGATTCTCTATTTTGACTAAAACAATTCAAAAACCTTAAAAGTTATAAGAAAACCAAAAGTTTGAAGCTTAGTATTATAGCAATCGGGAAGCTTCAATAATCAAATATCTTTGAACAGATTTCAGTATGAAAAGACGTTAAATTGCGTAAAGAGCAAAAATCTGGTAATTGCAAGAATATTTATATATATTTTAACAAGGTCTTACAAAAATTCATTCAAGGGACTACAATTAGAAATGTTTTTGAGTTTTGACAGTCATGGGTGATCAGATTATTGAACATTCAATAAACAGACTTGCATTAATATTCTTAATATTCTTATTTTAATAATTAAATTTTCTTAACATATAATAATTAAACAAATTAATGTAGAACAATAATTTTAGCCTAATGGATGGAGACGTAGTCTGGTAGATGACGGAGACGTAGAATCCAATCCTGGTCCCGTCAATTTCACAATGAACGACGTTAGGTCCCATAAAACGTCTGTGGACTATGGCAGCTCTGACCTTTTAGACGCTTTACCTATAATCGATGTGGCCATAACCCGTAATCTGAAGGGAGAAAGGCCTGAACTAGCCCTACATCAGTGTTGGTCTGTCGAGGCTCGTGATAGGTCTAGGATTCATTCTGTACCTTTACCTGTATCGGAGACCACTATCATTCCCGACCACTACATGAGCATTCGTGGTGCGAGAGTGGCTCGTCGTGGCTCATTGGGGGTATTGTTCTTCGGTAATTATTGGATTTCCAAAGACTCAGGAGTGCCTTTTACTGTTGACGATGGATTAAAAAACTTAGTTCTGAAGTTTAGAACTTATAAATTTTATCTGACGAGTGAATCAGAATCAGAAGATGAACTAGAAGATGATTTAGCTTCAGCACTTAAATACAGATTAACTGCAGACTGGATGCTGCGCACGGCTGACATTCTCACTATTGGTTTAGCACTTCATGATCATGAAATCATACATTTCGTGAGTGGTGACGAATGGGCTATTAAACTGGGACTTTTACGCACATGGACTGACTGGACCCCCTCACGAGGGCTTCGTTACATACCTCTCCGGGGTCAAGAACGCGAGCTCAACCGATGGATGGTGACTGACTCGAATCCCGGTCTTACCCGATATTACAATGTATCTCCTCGTGCTGTCGAGAATTGTGGAGGAACTAATGCCGCCGGGTTACAAACGCCAAATGGTTTCCCATTCCAGGGCGTAGGTGTACCAAAACCAGGGACAATATCATGTCATATCAGTTTACAAAATATGGATTTGACTCATACTGTCATCCTACCTTCTTGGTGGAACAGGGAGCCTAATGCCCAAATAATGTTTGCTTTATGGATATGTTTGATAGCACCCTGGCCTATGTGTCATTTTGGGATATGCTTTAATTGCCGAAATCCTTTGGACCCTGGAAATACAGCGATGGCGTGTTGTTACACTTGGATGGGGAGTTTAGTCAGTCTACCGGGCGAATTAAACATTGAAATATTGCTCCCACGACGTGAAGCAAAGACAACTGTAACTCAAAGTGCAGCTCCAGCTATTCCTGCTAGTGCTATAAGTCTTTTCGTGCCTAGAACTGGTCCTACTGCTGTAGGTGCTATCGCTGCTGATACACCTTTGGCAGTTATCGGTGATAATGGCGCTGCACCTGCGGCTGTCCAGCCCACATTGGTTGAATACTTAATGTCTTGGGTAGACCACTTTACTCCAACAGACGTTCGGAATCTTAGCAAATACCTCCTCAAATATGGGGTATTATCTCCCAACCATATGAACATGGCAGCCGAGGCAGCAGCCGTCTTTGCCACCAGAAAGGGTACACTATTTGCTCGAGATCCTGATGCTCCCTTCAACGCTGCCTATGTAGATCAACAGAGCAGTTTTGGTGGCAGTATTGCTGGAATACCAGAAAGATTTGTTCAAACTTGGACTTGGTCGTGTGATCGAGTACCTCATCTAGGTGATAATTACGATTGGAGCCAAGACCTCCAACCTCGTCCTGATCATGGGACAATCCCTCGTACAGATCCTTTTGTAATGTCCTGTTGTATGAGTGGAATGGCAAAAATTTCCCGTAGCTCAGAAGACTTAGGGATTTTCAATTCAAACCATCTCTTAAGCGGTTCTCTGTTGGCCTTCCGTTATTTGACTTTATCCTGGCAGATGGTATACGCTGCCACAGGATGTGGGTGCGATACTCTAGCCAGTATAGCTGCGAATGGCCAGGGAAGGGAATTTTTTGATTTCTTTCCTTCCTTCAATTCCTTTTTTGGTTGCCCTATTCCACCCCCTGCTAGGTTGCCTGCTAGGTTTCTACGAAACTCTTTTGGTTGTTCTTTGGCAAAAGGAGACTCAAACATGCAGTTAAGTGATTTTCGACGTTTTCCTCGAGACTGGACTTCAGCTGTTTGTGATACTTTGTACATGCAACGCTTCAACGTATTGACCCCTCAGATGTATCCAGATGCGTATTCCACGATATATGCCCTGCAATTATGTCGTCGTTTTACTCCGTATGTTGAAGGACGAGCGGGGGAGGGTGTCAGTGGAATATCTGAAGCGAACTGGGTCGTTTGTGCCCAGCCAAACAATGCCGGTCCTTTCACTCGTCCCTCTGTGGCGTTTAGACAGCTTCTTCATCTTGAAGACTGGCCCAGTTTTACCGATGATGAGTACTGGAATTCGAGGGTTGCTCTATGTACCATGCCTAATTTCCAGCTATTACCAGTAGCAGTGGGTACAGGGGCTGTGGCCGGCGCGCTTCCTGCTGGACTTCTTCCTACACTGGCTTTTTGGAGCGCCGGTGATTTACCTGACATTCCCATCATAAAATCTGGCGCTTATTCCAGTACCACATGGATCACCCCCCTCGAGTGCGCTACTCGTCGTCATTTGTCTATACAGATAGTACCACCAGACGTGAATCGCGCTTTGCGTATACAGGCCGGTCAGGAATTAGGAAAGTGGTGGTCTTGGGTTGCGATGCGTGTCCCACAAATGCCCCAAGCAAATTTCTACAATCTTGATGAGATTTCTGCGAACGCTTTACGCCGGATGAGTTTAATGTTAGGTTTAGAGGAAGGAGACGATACTGATCAGACGTAGCCGAGTGGATGTTTCAAGACTTCAAGCACAGCTTTTTTTCTCATTCTAATGGTGTGTCATATGATTATTTTTTATATTATGATGATTTGTTAAAGTACATTTTTTGTGTTCTGATTAATCGAGTTAATCGTGTTAGAGAATTTTCTAGCAGTACGAGTGTAGGTTTTACGGAGAATTTTTTAGTCTAAGCATTAGTCTCCCGAGAGTTTTGCGTAAACTAAGGGATTTTATGGTTAGTCTATGAGTAAGGAGAGAACCTGTGGATTGGGAGGCTATGACGATAGCTCTAATTTTTCCCATCTTTGGATTGATATTCCGCTAAACCTTAGGGATTTAGTCATGAAGAATACGATTGTATACCCTAGCGCTTAGGATGCTAAACCATCTACAGATCGGCTTTGTTTAGATATGGCCAACAAGTTTCCAGTCTTGCCAGCTAGGGCTAAGAACGAATATCTAGTGTTATTGAATTTATGGAGCATAAAAGAAGGGGACATTCATTGGGCTTGGGCTGGGTTCGGTGGTCCTGTGGGCTATGCAGTATCTAAGGGAGCAGATCTGGAAGAGGTGGATTGGCATACTGCCATGGATCACTTAGCAATAGGGGATCTAGGTCCCAGCGAGAAGAGTTTATGCATAGTTTTGGGGCCCTGTCGTAGTAACACAGATTTTACTATTTGAAACTTTAGATTAGGGGATATTCTATCACTGTGAAGGAATGTTTTAAATGCTTCTACTGTGTAATATATGCTTACATTCTTGTGGAAGTTCGATTATATATCTGTTTCTAACATTCTTGTGGCTTCACTTCTATTAGAACACGTAGATTGTTGGGAATTTTGGGAAAAACAGGCGTTATCAGGGTAATATTTTGCATGTTAGGGACACTGCTAAGGCTATCTGTGACCACATCAAGAGGACAAATTTGGATATGCCAGAGGTGGACTGGGTATTATTCTATATAGTACACAACTTGTACACCGTAGCTGCTAGTTCTGGGGTCCGATCCTATGGCCTTAACCTGTGAATTGGGTAATTCTGGACAGTCATCACAGCGGTTGGTAACTTCCGCCTTGAAGGTTTCTCAGGCATAGCAAAATGTGATATTAGACCTTATCCGATCGTTGTCTAACTACCCAAATGAATTCCCTGACAAGGATAGGCTGGGTATAGAAGGTTGGAGCTGTTCCGGTGCTGTGACATGATTTAGGTTATCCGCTCCGTAGTAAGATCATATGAAAATAAGAGGACTATAAAGAAAGCGGAGAAAACATTAAAATGTTAATTAAAGAGCTGTATAATGGACCCCGTGGACAAAATTGCTGAATTTTTGAAATATTTAGCTAGATACGAGGGCTATTCAGAAACTAGGGAACGTTTCCGTCTGACGCCACTAGACACGCGGCAATCACATATGTTTTGATATGCGCGTGCTCGTAGCTTTAGTCGGCATCCAGCCGTGAGAACGAGAACATCTTTTCACTGCCCGTTTCCCCAATATTCCAATTTAAAATGTGTGCTGCAATTGCAAATCCCGCCAGTTGTGAAGTGCGGTCCGTAATACTGTTTTTGTTAGCAAAAAAACGATAGAAATTCATCGGCAAATGTGCGAAATGTATGGCAACGAAGTAATGAATGAAGGTTCAGTGCGGAAATGGTGAATCCGGTTTAAAAATGGCCGAACCAACGTGCATGATGAAGAGAGGAGTGGACGCCCGAGCATTGTGACAGACGATCTTTTCGCCAAAGTTAATGAGAGGATTCGTGGGATTCATTCAAATGGGAGATTTTCCCACATCCACCCTACAGTCCCGACCTAGCACCGAATGATTTTCACTTTTTCCCGAAGATGAAGAACTGGCTAGCGACACAGCGTTTTGATGACGACGACGAGCTCCGAGCGTGCGTCACTGAGTGGCTGAAATCGCAGGCGGCGGATTTCTATGATGAAGAAATTTCGAAGCCTGTTCACCACTACGATAAGTGCCTTAATTTGTTTGGTGACTATGTAGAAAAGTAGCATTTTAGTCACTCTTTCAGATGTATATAATAAAATATTTTTCTTGTACTTAGTTTTTGTTTTATAACAAAACGTTCCCTACTTTCTGAATAGCCCTCGTAGCTGAATAAATGTAAATAAATAATGATTATTTTCTCAATCATTCCGTGTTATTTGACGAAACAATTTGAATTAGTAATGACTTAGGAATCAAATAAATTGTCTGTGAAGCAATTTAAAACAAACCAAACTTAAATAAAATAACTTAATGCACAATAAAATAAAATTTGGAGCCAATCAAAATAAAACCGCTCCCTTAAGGATTGACTGATTGATACCTTTATTTTCAAAAATTCATAAAAGTAATAAGACAATAAGATAAACCTAGCCACTACTAGAAGGCCAAATGACCTGTGCATAGTGGCTCACTTAATTAATTAAATCGCACAATGAAAAGACAAAAAAAAGACCAGTCACATACATAATGCTCGCAAGAAACCTGCTCTCACCCTCCATCTCGACTGAAGAGAAGCCCTTTGACCTGGGATTTAAATGACGAAACCGGTTCAGAGTCCCTAATGCTGTCCGGGAGGCTATTCCAGAGGGGTACACTTGTGTGATGTGGCACGCGGGCTGACCTCACTGTATTTCTCTTTTCATTTACTAGCTTATCGGCATTCCTAGTATGATTAAATAAAAAAAAAACTTTTTTTAACTGAAAGTAAGGAGCGACATTAAAACTTAAAACGAACAAAAATTATTCCGTATATGAAAGGGGCTGTCCCCTCTTCAACGCTCGTCTGCAGTTCTAATTGTGTAAAGTACGCTAAAAGTCCTTTTCATATACGGAATAATTTCTGTTCGTTTTAAATTTTAACGACGTTCCGTTAGAAAAAAATAGTTTATTTAATTTTTGAACGTTTTTGAATTAATGCAGGTTTTGATTTTGGCTCACCGTACATGAATAATTAAAACAAAATTTGCAAATTAATTTTACTTTTATTTGGTTAAATGGCTTTCTCGAAAGTTGTTTAATTTTATTTACGAACGTTTTTATTATTAATAAATATACGTAACTTACGGATTAACTCACCTAACGAACTTCTATATTCATATATGTTTAATACGTATACTAGGGGGAGTGCCCCCTAGTCAATACCTCACTCTTGACGCTTAAGTTCGAATATCGTTCCATTTCTTTAAAGATGACCTCTGAATCACAGAGAATTTTAATAAGAATATATAGCTCTTGAGAAAGTATTTAGAAAACTCTAGCTTAAAGTGTGAGGTTTTGAATAGGTGGTAATCCCAATCATATACTTAATAATTTCTGTTTGTTTGAAGTTTTGATGTTGCTGCTTACTTTCAGTTGAAAAGCTTGTATTTGTTTTTTATTTTATATCTGATCGTTTTTTTAAATAATCCTGGGAAATCCAGCACCCTCTTCATAGCAATGTCCCTTCCCCCATGAAAACTTCCTCATTGGAAAGATCCTCCCACATAACCCCCCCCCCCACTACCAGAAAAAATCCTCCTTGAGAACGTCTTTATACTTCCGAATAACCAATACTATATGTAAACATTGGGTAAACTTCATAACCTTCAGCCATCTCGCCGGGGACTTTGAGGGATTAAGTCATCCTAAAAGAAATACTTGATATATTTTCGACCATGCTCGACAAAATGGCTATCTAAAAATTTGGATCGGGTGACTTTGAGAAAAAATGTGTGTGGGAGGGGGCCTAGTTGCCCTCCATTTTCTTTGTCACTTAAAAAGGGCACTAGAACTTTTAATTTCCGTTCAAATGAGCCCTCCCACGATATTCTAGGATCACTGGGTCGATACGATCACCCATGTAAAAAAACAACAACAAAAAAACAAAACAAATAAACGCGCATCCGTGACCTTTCTTCTGGCGAAAAATACAAAATTCCACATTTTTGCAGATAGGAGCTTGAAACCTCTACTTTTTTCGAAAACCAAGCAAATATTCTCACGTAACTTTTGATGGGCAGGACTAAACTTGATGAAACTTATATATTTGAAATCATCATTAAAATCTGATTCTTTTGATGTATCTAATGGTATCAAAATTCCGTTTTTTAGAGTTTCGGTTGCTATTGAGCCGGGTCGCTCCTTACTTACAGTTCGTTACCACGAACTGTTTGATACGAATGATCAATAGAATTAGAAGAAAAAATATCGACCAAATCTGCTGGTTCAGCATCACTCAAACATTTGTATACCATTGTTAGTAACTGGTGATCCCACAACTGATCTACATTCAAAATTCTAAAATGGTTATAACAAGTGAGTGTATCACTAAAATTAATAAATTTTCCCAATAGTCGCGATTGCATTGTTTTGAATTATTTTGATTCTTCTCTAATTAACATGAAAAGTATCTGCCCAAAGGGGGCACCCAAGTACAATATAAGGATAAATAAACGTAACCATAAATATCCTTCCTCGCCGCAGCAAGGTTGGGCGACAAGCTTGCTTCTTGTCCCTATAAAAAAGAAACAACAACTGAAACGTCAAATCGACGCCCTATGCGCCAGCAATGGCTCAGGAGGATCTTTATCCTATATCATATCCTTATAAATGATCTTTAATACACCAACCAGAAAAAAAAAATACGAAAACGTCGAAGCAGACCTAGGTCTCTTGCTGCCTTATGCTATGTAATATCACTGTGCTTTTTCCAATTCAAATTATAATCAAACAGTTCGTGGTAACGAACTGTAAGTAAGGAGCGACCCGGGTCACTTGTAACCGAAACTCTAAAAAAAAATCGGAATTTTGATACCAATAGATATATCAAAAGAATCGGAGTTACGAAACAACCCCTAAAAGTCATAGAATCTTAATGAAAATCACACCATCAGATTCAGCGTATCAGGTAACCCTACCATGGAAGTTTCAAGCGCCTTTATGAAAAAACGTGAATTCTGTATTTTCTGCCAGAAGAAAGATCACAGATGCGGGTTTATTTTATTTTTTTCCAGTGGTGATCATATCGACCCCGTAGTCCTAGAATATCATGAGAGGGCTCATTCAAACTGTCATGAAAAGTCCTGGCGCCCTTTTCAAGTGACCAAAAAAAACGGAAGGTGTATTGTCCACCTCAACGACCCCTTGTCTCTCGAGTTGGTCCGATCAACATTCTTTGGCATTGATTTTGTTCATCATATATTAAAGGCCGAACAGCTATGCCTTTGGGCACATCATGACCCTCCCACAGCCCCTGGAGAAAGTTCTTTAAGTTACAAAATTTGCCTATTGTTTACGTATAGTATTTGTTATTGGGAAGTATGCGCATAGTTTTCGGATGGGAGGGAACGATGGTGGGATTTTCCATGGGAAGGGAAGTTTCCAGATGGGGAATTTTACACTGGGGGAATTTGTCAGAATTCCTGTACGAAATTCTTCTTTTGTCTTACTTTCTCATATCCGTCTTAATTTTACGCGTGGAGATGTTAAGGGTAATAGTCCGGGGTAAATTTTCACCAGGATTGAATTTTCTAGAGAATAAATCCTTAGGGAGGAGAGATTTTTCCGTGGAGGAGTAGCCAGATTTCCTGGCATTATTTAAAAAACGACCAGAATTTAAATTGAACAAACGAGTTTTTTCAACTGAGAGTAAGGATCAACATTAAAACTTAAAACGAACAGAAATTATTACCTATATGAGGGGGTTACTCCTGCACAATACCTTGCTCTTTATGCTAAAGTTTAAATCCTGTCCTAATCCTTTAAGTACGACTCCTGAAACACTATTTTCGTTTAACTAGAACAATAAGAAGCTTTTTTTTAAGTACTTAAAAGCATTAGCGTATATATCTATCTAACAAGTATATCTAATAGGTATATATAAGAATTCGAACAAGTATATATCTATCTAATAAGAGGCACAGGTGCACACAGTTCTGAATTCCAGGAGGAGATTAGAAGACGTATTATAGAGGAGGGGGTTGAAGGGCATCGTCAGGTGATCAGTTTTCGATTTTCAAGGGATTTGTCCCCAGGGGCAAACTCAGACTAGAGTTCCCTTTCTCATATTATTATTATTATTTATTGATAACTCGGTCTTCGTAAAAAATAAATAAAATGACGGAGCACTACAAAAAAAGAGAAGCAAAATATCACTGTACAACTATGACAACTTAACCAGAGTTGAAGAAGTCGGATCCGAGCATAGTCTTGAAATCTTTTGGTTGTATTTCTCCATACGTTTAGCGAGATTCAGGTGAAAGAGAAGGTTCCGAAC
This sequence comes from Artemia sp. Qi Xiang Cuo, assembly GCF_049724085.1. NCBI lineage: Eukaryota > Metazoa > Arthropoda > Branchiopoda > Anostraca > Artemiidae > Artemia > Artemia sp. Qi Xiang Cuo. The sequence continues at coordinate 78,073,290 of NC_142800.1, forward strand.
AACCTTGGAGGATGAATGGGATTTAACCCAAGAAAGTTAAGTCAATATTAACATTTCCCCAGCCGGAAATGTCCGTACAAGAATAAGCGTAGACTAATGTCTTATGGGTATTATGGTGATTACTATGTTGGTATTATGTTGACATGTGGATAATGTCGACGGTGTTTATTATGAAACAGTAACAAAATGTGCTTACATTATCATACTCTACAATTTTGTAGCTCTTAAATACTCTTAATTAATTTTATAATATAATTTTAATTTTAGGGATAAACAACCCCTAAAAGCAATAGAATCCTAATGAAGATCACACCACCAAATTCAGCGTATCAGATAACCCTACTGTAGAAGTTTCAAGCGCCTATCTGAAATAATCTCAGATTTTGTATTTTCTGCCAGAAGAAAGATCAGGGACGCGTGTTTATTCATTTATTTTTTTCTTTTCAGGGGTGATCGTATCGACCCAGTGGTCCTAGAATATCGTGAGAGGGCTTATTCAAACAGAAATTAAAAACTCTAGTGCCCTTTTAAGTGACCAAAAACATTGGCGTTATTAACTTCATTTCGGGTTAAAACCCGTTTTATTCTCTATCTCCTACTAATCAATCAAAATCGTCAAACAGTTCGTGGTAATGAACTGCAAGTAAGGAGCAACTCCACTTAATAGTAACCGAAACTCTAAAAACTGAATTTTACATCAATAGATACATCAAAAGGATTGGCTTTTATGCTGATTCCAAATATATAAGATTATATATTTTATACAAAATCGCCCTTTTTCTCAAAATCCCTCCCATGTCCCTTTTTTTCTCAAAATTGTCCAATCAAAATTTTGAGATAGCCATTTTGTTCAGCATAGTTAAAAGGCCGAATATCTATGCCTTTTGGGATATCGCGACCCTCCCACAGCCCCTGGAGAAAAGTCTTTAAGTTACAAAATTTTCCTATTGTTTACGTCACAGTTCATATAATTATCCAGTATGATCATTCCCTATCTCACCCATTATAAAAACCCGGACCGGGGTGCGACTGGTGCGAGTGCTTCAGAGAACGTAGAAACATAAGCGGCGTCAGATCTTTTCACGGGTAGACAAGTCAGACGCGAAACAATCGGAAACAAGTGGAAACCCGCTATTACGAATAATGCACTTTACGCGAAACAAGAAGTGGGAGGAGCTTTTTGTTCGCACCGAGAGTGAAGACCAGAAATGATATGCGATAAGCTTACTGGATAATTATATGAACTGTGGTTTACGTACAGTATTGGCTATTGGGAAGTATGCATACATTTTTGGGATGGGGGGGTATTTTCTGCTGGTGGGACGTTCCAGGGGGTGAATTTTAGGGGAAATTTTACATTGGGGGAATTTGTCAGAATTCCTATACGAAATTCTTCTTATGTCTTACTTTCTCTTATCCGTCTCAATTTTACGCGTGGAGATGTTAAGAGTAATTGTTTGGTGTAAATTTTGACCAGGATTGAATTTTTTAGAGCAAAATTAATTCAAAGTCAGCCGAACGCCGCCGCCTCTGCCGGTGGCGGCACGCGTCGACGCTTCGGCAGTGGTCAACTGGGCCTCTCGTTTACGGCGTTCGGTCGATGCGCCGGAGTCTAGTTGTATCCCAAGTAAACTGTGGACTGCCGTAAAAAATTGTTTTGGGGGCTATTTTTATTTCTAGTGTATGTTGATACATTGAGATTTTATCTTCCTAGTGCAAGTTTTACAACATTTGCAGACGACACGGCAAGAACAATCGCACAGGCGAACCTTCAAGATCCTATGACTCGCATAAATTATGTCCAACTGTACTAGATTACATCTATTGGTCTTAGTTTTCTAGGTGTTAATGTGAGCAAAACTAATTACATAATTTTTAGCCGTAATAGTGTGTTGATATATTCTTCAAGTAATGTTAATGGTACTACTATACAAATCAAGTTTTTGAAACGAAGTACTTGGGATTTGTAAGTGGGAGTTGATTAAATAAAAAAACGAGTTTTTTCAACTGAAAGAAAGGTAGCAACATTAAAACTTAAAACATTAACAACATTAAAACTATTACACGTATATGGGGGGGGGGGGGGGGGTTACTCCTCCAAAACACCTCGCTCTTTATGCCATAGTTTTTTAGTACTTAAAAGAAAAGCTTTTTATTGTTCTGACTAAGCAAAAATTTTTTTTTAAGCGTAATTCTTAAAAAACTGGGAAAGGATTCAATCTTTTACATAAAGAGTAATGTGTTTCGCAAGAGAAGCCCCCTCACATACTTAATAATTTCATTTCATTTTAAGTTTTAATGTTGCTCCTTACTTTCAGTTGAAAAAACTTGTTTTTTTATTTAATTTCTGATCCTTTTTAAATAATGCCAGGAAATCTGGCTACTCCTCCACGGAAAAATACCTCCTCCCCCGTAGTCAAGAATTTTGTTTTTAAGTTGAACGGAACGTATACACTATACAGGTTCAGTTGGATTCTGAAATTGATAGCCAACAGATTATTGCTTCAGCTGAATCGTAAGTTTACAGAATTTCGTTTTCTTTTGCTATTTTTAGATACATTTTCTTAATATTTAATGCACAATTATTGAACGCCTGATAGATTAAATAAAATACAATCTTCTTTCTGAAAATTCCCCCCCCCCAAAAAAAAAACAACCTTCTATTGAGACAAAATTTAGCTATAGACTATGTAGAAGGTTGGGGAATTGGTTGATTGAAACGGAAATGACCCCGAAAATACTATTTATAAACAAATTGTATGTTATCAAACAGTTCGTGGTAACGAACTGTAAGTAAGGAGCGACCCGCCTTAATAGTAACATAAACTCTTAAAAACTGAATTTTGATACCAGTAGATGCATCAAAAGAATTTGATTTTCATGCTAATTTCAAATATATAAGGTTCATCAAGTTCAATCGCGCCAATTACAAGTGACGAACATGAAAAAATGTGCCTTATTTTCGGAAAAGTGAGAAAACACCCCCTACATGTGATAACATCCTGTCGAAAATCCAACCACAAAATTCTGCGTATTAGAAGTTACTATTGTAGGTGTCTAAAGTTCTTATCTGCAAAAATGTGGAATTTTGTATTTTTTTGCCAGAAGAAAGATGTTTTTTTTTCCAGGGGTAATCGTATCGATCCAGTAGTCCTAGAATATCGTTAGAGGGCTCATCTGAACGGAAATTAAAAGTCCTAGTGGCCTTTTTAAGTGACCAAAAAAACTGGAAGGCAACTTGGCCCCCTCCCACGCTCATTTTTTCTCAAAGTGACCCAATCGAAATTTTGAGATAGCCATTTTGTTCAGCATAGTCGAAAATCTAATAAAAATGTCTTTGAGGATGACTTAGTCCCCCACCGTTCCCACGGGAAGAGCTGCAAGTTATGAACTTTGCCCATTGTTTATATATAGTATTGGTTATTGGGAAGTATACATACGTTTTCAGGAGGGATTTTTTCTGGGGAGGGGGTCGGAGGAGGGGATTACGTGGGAGGATCTTTCCATAGAGGATGTTTCCTTGAGGGAAGGGACATTTCTATGAAGGGGGCGCCGGATATCCCAGCATTATTTAAAAAACGATCATAAATTAAATAAAAAAATAAGTTTTTTTAACTTAAAGTAAGAAGCAGCATGAAAACTTAAAATGAACAGAAATAATTAGGTATATGAGGGGTTTCACCCCCTCCTCAGTATCTTACCATTTAAGATAAAGTTTATTTAGTACTTTCCAAAGAGCTATCTATTCTAATTAAACGGCCTTTGTGATTCAAGAATTTGTGATTCGAACAAAATTCGAACTTGAGCGTAAAGAGCGAGGTAATGACGAGGTGGCGAACCCCCCTAATATATGTAATAATTTCTGTTCGTTTTATGTTTTTTTGTCGCTCCTTACTTTTAGTTTGAAAAACTTGTTTTTTTTTATTTAATTGCCTATAGGAGGGGAGGGGGTAGGAGGTTATCATTTTTAAATGATAATGCCTCATTTTTTTTTTTTTGAAAGCAGGGATGCAAAAAAGCTAAGTTTTTTTTCCATTTAAAGTGGAGACGGAAGAAAATGATATCAAATTCCCTGGGAAACCATAGAAATATTTTGATAGACCCAGGGCCCCTCATCGGGACTTTTTCATTGTCTTGGGTATTTTTTGATTTCTCATAGGCTACTGGGCTAATTTGGCTTTTGTGTGTGCTTCTTTTTAATGAGATTCCTTGTATCTTATTGAATGCCACGGCGAATCTATTATCTATTATTTCAACTATTATGCAAGGGTTCTGAAATGCCACAGCCATTTCTTTCCCACCAGATTTCTACTTCTCTTGATGAATAACGAAGAAGACCAGCGTCCATCAGCGACCTGCGAAGTTTTTAACTCATGAATAGGCCCGAATCTTGTAAATTCAAGCTGGGATTTGAGAATGACTGATGAACACATTAATGTTTGCGGTCAACATTGATCGCGCCGGTGGCGCGCCGCTGACATCTCACCGGTGGCGGTACGCCGCCGCTGCTATTTTTAGCCCCGCCGCCGCCAGTCTTCCCTCATAGGCGTGGCACCGGGGTCTAGATACTACACTTGTAGTTTCATTAATCACAATCCGCATTGATCTTCCACGCAAATAGGATCGAAACCATTGAAGACAATCATCCTGGATACCTTAAGCCTAAGCACTATTAATTCAAAATCAACAATGTCAAAGGCCCTATCGAAGTCAATAAACATTGTTAACGGAATCGTTCAACTTTCAAACACCCCATCGATATTGTCTACAAAATAATGCACTGCATGACTTGTTGAGTGGCATTTTCTAAATCCAAGCTGAGATTTGCATATTAGGCATAATCTCAAGGTATCCACATAGTTGCTTATGCATAAATTTCTAAAAAAAAAATTGAACATAATGGCAAGATTGATATTGGTCTCTGATTAGCTATCTCTGGCATATGTCCACCGTTATGCAATGGTACGTCTTTTGCCTGCTTTAGAGTATCTGGAAATTGGCCCTTCTTTGTTGAAAGATTAACCAAAATAAAACATGCGGTAATAAATAGCATGTTGCAGCTTTAAAAGCTCTAAAATTAGGTCATTTATCCCAGCAGAGTTAGACTTAATTCTCTTGATAATATTTTCGGGTTCCAACATAGTACAAGACTCAATAACCACTGATTTTCCAGGCTGTCTTTCATCAATGAATCCTTCCCTCATATTCACTTAACCAAACTGAACTTTGTCTTTTTTAATAAAAGTCCCAATGTTTGAAAAATAGTTTTTAAACTCACCAGCAATATAATTTGGATCATCCGCTCGTTTACCATTAACTAAAATTGCATTGATTTTACAATTTTTCTGTTCACCTTTCAATATATCATTAATAATTTGTCAGGTACCTTTTATGTGACCAGAATTCCGCATGGACGTAGCTCGCTGGGGGCATGGATGGGCAATGCCCACCCTATACAATCTTTGCCTACCTTAGAAAATGCCTGTACTAAAAATAAACTCCATTAATAACTCTAATTTCACGAGGTTTGGAGGTTTTTATTTTTATTTATTTATTTATTATTTTTTTTTTTACCTGGGCTTAGTATATTTTATGCTATGAATGTAGGGTTGCAAGGGGTACTCAGCATGACAGTGTGTGTACTACTGCTGATATGTGTTTGAGCAATCTCATTTGTATAACATTATCATAGACACGGCCTAAGTAAAGAGCGATGCAGGTACCTTTGTAAGTTCTAGTGCCACTTTTAATAGTCGAAAGGCTATCATCATTTCCCCAAACACCTCCAATTAAAATTTTGAGATAGCCAACTTGTTCAGCGATTCAGTAATTATGCCTATGAATATGACAACCCCCACCCCCTTTTCGCTGGGGAAATGTATTTTTTTTTTTGGCAAGGATGGTCGTATGAACTTCGGAGGGCTCATTGGATTAGACATCAGAAGTTCTATTGCCATTTTAAGAGCCAAAGTAATTGGAGGGCAACTAGCCCTCTCCCTGACACCCTCTTTTTCCCAAATGCATCCAATCGAAATTGTGAGATAGCTATTATGGTTCACAATAGTCCAAAGAACATATAAAATTGCCCCTAGGGTAAAAAAAGAACAGAGACCAGTGGCAAGGTATGTGAGCTATGCCTCGGGGCATTAAAGGTTTTTATGGAACGAGTGATAGTATAAACTTTGGTTGGGGCTCATTTGATTAGAAGTCGAAATTTTTAGGGCCTTTGGGAATTTTAACCTCCCCACAGTCCTCTGGGCTAAGGCTGTAAGTTAGCTCATTGTTTTACTTATAGTATGTGTTATTGAGAAAGGAATGCATGTTTGAGTTTTACATTCCAGAAGGACGAAAGACGAAGTTTGATACGGATTATTAAAAGGACGTAATTAGGAATGACTGAGTATATTAATTTGGAACTTTTAATAAATGATAAGGGAGATGATCAAAAAGGCTAAATTTGCATGCTTCTACTACTGCTAACAAAACTACTACTACCCCACTACTCACATTTACAATATTTAGGGGAAATTTCAACTAAACAAAAACACGCTATGTGCATGTATATGGTAAAAAAAGAGCGTATCTTAAGAATTAATTTGGGTATTAAGCTGGAACTTTCATAGAATGCTTAAAGAGGAAGATCATTTGACCAAAAGGCAATATGTACATGCTACTGCTAATACTACTATCACTTCTACATTTACTACTACTACTTCAACTACTACTTTTATTGCAACTTCAACAAGATTGTATAGGGTGGGCATTGCCCATCCATGCCCCCAGCGAGCTACGTCCATGCGGAATTCTGGTCACATAAAAGGTACCTGACAAATTATTAAATGATATATTGAAAGGTGAACAGAAAAATTGTAAAATCAATGCAATTTTAGTTAATGGTAAACGAGCGGATGATCCAAATTATATTGCTGGTGAGTTTAAAAACTATTTTTCAAACATTGGGACTTTTATTAAAAAAGACAAAGTTCAGTTTGGTTAAGTGAATATGAGGGAAGGATTCATTGATGAAAGACAGCCTGGAAAATCAGTGGTTAGGGAGTCTTGTACTATGTTGGAACCCGAAAATATTATTAAGAGAATTAAGTCTAACTCTGCTGGGATAAATGACCTAATTTTAGAGCTTTTAAAGCTGCAACATGCTATTTATTACCGCGTGTTTTATTTTGGTTAATCTTTCAACAAAGAAGGGCCAATTTCCAGAGACTCTAAAGCAGGCAAAAGACGTACCATTGCATAACGGTGGACATATGCCAGAGATAGCTAATCAGAGACCAATATCAATCTTGCCATTATTTTCAATTTTTTTTTTTTTTTTAGAAATTTATGCATAAGCAACTATGTGGATACCTTGAGATTATGCCTAATATGCAAATCTCAGATTGGATTTAGAAAATGCCACTCAACCAGTCATGCATTATTTGGTAGACAATATCGATGGGGTGTTTGAAAGTTGAACGATTCCGTTAACAATGTTTATTGACTTCGATAGGGCCTTTGACATTGTTGATTTTGAATTAATAGTGCTTAGGCTTAAGGTATCCAGGATGATTGTCTTCAATGGTTTCGATCCTATTTGCGTGGAAGATCAATGCGTATTGTGATTAATGAAACTACAAGTGTTGTATCTAGACCCCGGCGCCACGCCTATGAGGGAAGACTGGCGGCGGCGGGGCTAAAAATAGCAGCGGCGGCGTACCGCCACCGGTGAGATGTCAGCGGCGCGCCACCGGCGCGATCAATGTTGACCGCAAACATAATGTTGTGTTTTTTTTTTGTTTTTTTTTTCCAGGGGTGATCGTATCGACCCACTGGTCCTAGAACATCGTGGGAGGGCTCATTCGAACGGAAATTAAAAGTTCTAGTGCCCTTTTTAAGTGACCAAAATAAAGAGGGAAACTAGGCCCCCTCCCACGCTCATGTTTTTCCCAAAGTCACCCGATGAAAATTTTAAGGTAGCCATTTTATTCAGCATGGTCGAAAGTATGATAACTATGTTTTTTAGGATGACTTAATCCCCCAAAGTCTCCGGGGGGAGGGCTGAAAGTTATTAACTTTACCCAATGTTTGCATATAGTATTGGTTATTGGGAAGTATACAGACGTTTTCAGGGGGGATTTTTTCTGGTAGTGAAGGGGGGGAGTGGGTCGGGGGTTATGTGCGAGGATCTTTCCATAAAGGAAGTTTTTATGGGGAAGGGACATTGCTACGAATGGGGCTCCGGATTTCCCAGCATTGTTTAAAAAAAAGATCAGAAATTATATATATAAAAATACAAGTTTTTCAACTGAAAGTAAGGAGCAACATCAAAACTTAAAACGGCAAAAAACATTACGTATAGGATTGGATTCACCCCATAGTCAATACCTCGCTCTTTAAGCCAAAGATTATTTAGTACTTTCATAAGAGCTATTTATTCTAATTAACGGCATTTGTGATTAAGGGGTCATTTTTAAAGATTGAAACAAAATTCGAACTTTAGCTTAAAGAGCAAGGTATTGACTAGGGGGCGAACCCTCTAATATAGGTATTAAAAATGTTCGTTACGTAAGTTAATTCGTAAGTTACGTATAGTTATTACTAATAAAAACGTTCGTAAATAAAATTAAACAGGTTTCGAGAAAGCCATTTAACCAATTAAAAGTAAAATTAATATTCAAATTTTGTTGCAATTATTCATGTACGGTGAGCCAAAATCAAAACCTGCATTAATTCAAAAACGTCCAAAAATTAAATAAAAAAAAACAAGTTTTTTTTAACTTAAAGTAAGGAACGACGTTAAAACTTAAAACAAACAGAAATTATTCCGTATATGAAAGAGGCTGTCCCCTCCTCAACGCCTCGCTCTTTACTCTGAAATTTGACTTTCTCACAACTCTATTTTTTTAAACAATGAAAAACTTTAGCGTAAAGAGCGAGGCGTTGAGGAGGGGACAGCCCCTTTCATATACGGAATAATTTCTGTTCGTTTTAAGTTTTAACGTCGTTCCTTACTTTCAGTTAAAAAAACTTAATTTTTTTTATTTAATTAGTTACAGGAACGCTGGTGGTAGTATTAAAGTATAGACATAGTGCCTTCTGGCAAGTTCAAAATCCAGCGGAGCTTACCCTTAAAGGTCTAACTTAATAATGTGCCGTTTCTGAGATATTGCTTTGTCACCTTTTTGGAAATCTACATGCTTATCAAACAGTTCGTGGTAACGAACTGTAAGTAAGGAGCGACCTGGCTCAATAGTAACCAAAACTTTACAAAACGGAATTTTGGTATCAGTAGTTACATCAAAAGAATCAGATTTTTATGCTGATTTCAAATATATAAGTTTCATCAAATTTAGTCTAACTCATTAAAAGTTACGAGCCTGAAAAATTTTTCCTTATCTTCGAAAAAAGGGGGAAACACCCCCTAAAAGTCATAGAATCTTAAACCATCAGATTCAGCGTAACAGACAACCCTACTGTAGATGTTTCAAGCTCCTATCTGCAAAAATGGAATTTTGTATTTTTTGCCAGAAGAAAGATCACGGATGCGTGTTTATTATTTTTTTTTCCAGGGGTGATCGTATCGATCCAGTAGTCCTAGAATATCGTGAGAGGGCTCATTCGAACGAAAATTAAAAGTTCTAATGTCCTTTTTAAGCGACCAAAAAATTGGGGGGCAACTTGGCCCCCTCCCACGCTCATTTTTTCCCAAAGTAACCCAATCAAAATTTTGAGATAGCCATTTTATTAAGCATAGTCGAAAATCTAATAAGTATGTCTTTGAGGATGACTTAGTCCCACACAGTTCCCGGGGGAAGGGCTGCTAGTTATGAACTTTGCTCGTTTTTTACATATAGTATTGGTTATTGGGAAGTATACAGACGTTTTCAGGAGGGATTTTTTCTGGGGAGGGGGTCGGAGGAGGGGATTACATGGGAGGATCTTTCTGTAGAGGATGTTTCCTATGGAGAAAGGACATTTAAATGAAGGGGATGCCGGATTTCCCAGCATTATTTAAAAAACGATCAGAAATTAAATAAAAAAACAAGTTTTTTTCAACTGAAAGTAAGGGGCAACATTAAAATTTAAAACGAACAGGAATTATTCTTCGCCCCCTTGTCAATACATCGCTCTTTACGCTAAAGTTTTTTTTTTTTTTTTTCAAAAGAGCTATATATTATAATTAACCGGCCGTTGTGATTCAGGGATTTGTGATTCGAACAAAGTTCAAACTTTAGCGTAAAGAGCGATGCATTGACTAGGGGGCGAACCCCCTCCTATACGTAATAAGTTCTGTTCGTTATAAGTTTTAATGTTGCTCCTTATTTTCAGTTGGTTCGTTTAGATTTAGTTCAATATCCGCCTAAATATCATGGTTGCAGCGGTAGCTGCAACCTATTAAAGAGCGAACCACAGCCCATAGTAATCAAAAGTTGAAAAACGTGTTTTAAAAAAACTGTCTGGAGAGAAAAAATTTTCATTTGACACTGAATCAGGAATGGTAACTATTGTTTCGGTTGATCTTAGAAGTAAAACTTTATTGCAAAAAGAAATTTATGGTGATTTCGAAAAAGAGCCTGATTCCCCTTGAAAATGGCGTCAAATCGAAATAAAAGGTGCTTCGTTGGAATCAGCTTGGTCGAAAACCTTTTGAAGGATAATTACAGTTCCCCGCCTTGAACACCAATGAAAAAGACTTTTTGCATGGGGTTATGATGCTCTGGGGTGGCCAGAGCATCATAGAAAGGTGTGTAATAGCTCATTCATAAGAATTAAATTTTTAAGCACCCTTTTTAAGTGACCAAAAGAGTGGAGGGCAAATTAATGGCTCAATTATAAGCTATTGCTTATATTTAATAGGTTTTAAAAAATTCCACCATCTATTAGATTTCACAGATTTTAATGTTAACTAGTTTCTGAGGAGAATTTGCAATGAACTCTTTGTCATGGTTGAAGCATTAGCTGCAACATAGTAAAGAGTAAACCACAGCGCATAGTAACTAAAAGTTACACAATATTAAAACGGTCGGGTTTTCTTATTATTTACAGGCTTAGCGGCTTAATTTAACATCATAGAGAGATGCTTAAGAAATCATTCAAAAGCAATTTCTCATATGTACGTGGTTTATATAAATTTCGCCGTGTGCAAGTGCCATATGGGACGAAAAAAGACACTTTGTATGCCGTTTCTCGAGGGGTGGGGCTAGCGGGCTACCAGAACATCATATACAAAATATTGCTCATATTTACGTTCTTCCTATAAATACCACCATCTGCAAGTTTCAAATAGCATTACAATTGGAATTTTAAGTGTAATATCTCAAATTAAAAAGCAAGGGGTAGTGGGCTATCTGAGTATCTTAAGTGCCATGTAAGGGCTGATTTGAAAACTTTGACTCATTCCAACGTGTGTTTTACGAATTCTACCAACCATATGCGAGATATAACGATAACAACAATACTAGTAGTGCCACTTCTTAAGTAAAAAATCTTGAAGGTATAAAACGGTATCACTATAATAATTATGGTCCGAAGCCCTTAACTGAAGGTTTGCAAGAACACTTCCTGCAATTTCCTCCTCAAGTCCTCCTTAATATTCTTAAAGATTGAAGTCCTAGTAACACGAACATATTAATTGATTTTATTAAATGTGTGGTTCTTTTAGCGGATCGCAGGACTTGAAATTAGATTGACGTGTGTTCATTTCCAACTGGAATTTTTTTTACAATCATGGTTTGTTTCTTCTTATGATTACTTTTCAGATAATCCACTATTTCTGTAAGCATCATGCACTCATTTTTTAAGGCATATCCCGGGAAGGTAGATTTTAAACCTATTACTCATATCTACGTGTTTTTTATCAATTTTACCCTCCAAAAGTGGCATATAGTACTAAAAACGACACTTTTGGTACCACTTCTTAAGTAGAAGAGTTGGGAAGCATAAAACGGTACCATTGCAATAATTATGGTCCAAAGCCCTTAGCTTGAGGTTTATAAGATCCCCTCCCTTATACTTCCCCTCCAGACACTCTTAGTAAGTTTCATAAATCAACTAGTCATATTAAAAGTAAAAGATTATTGCGAAAACAAATTAACTAAAATTAAAAACTATTCAACTAAACATCTGCCAAAAATCAAGCTTGACTGGTCAAAAATTATCAATTGAACTTTCAAACTTCACTCAGCGATGCAGTTTGTGTGCCAGTTCTAACGGCAATAATTGAAGGGAAGGGACGTCCTCGTCCCCTTGGTTTTTGCTCTTGTCTAGACTTTGAAAACACCTTTTTTTGGTCATTTCATTGGAAAAAGCACTTGTTCCATTTAAAAAACTTGGGGAAACAACCGAAAGTGCATTTTGTGGGAATGCGCTATCAACTCTAATTTATAAAAAGCGATTAATTATAAATATAAGTTTTTAAATGAGCCATAAAACAGCTTTTTTTGTTAAAGTAGCCTTCTAGATTCTGCTAGTCAGTAGGTGATTTATAAAGCCCTGTCTTCATTATGGCTTTTTCAGGCGAAGTCAGCCAAGTAGAAATAGCTTTGCTCAACGAAAAACAAATGTTCCTGAAAAACATATATTGTTTTGTGAAGTATGGATAATGAACTTTATGTTATAGACTGAAAGTTTTTCTTAGCTGTCAAGGTTGCAGAATTTCTTAGAGGTGTCTTTATCTCCCCTAGATCGGTGATAATTAGAAATTATATTAAAAATAAGTTTTCAACTGAAACTAAGAAGTGACATTAAAACTTAAACGAACATACATTATTCCGTATAAATAGAAAAAAAAGATCATGGCAGTGTTGCTTCTACATTAAATTTTAAACAAAAACGAACAAAGATTAATTAAAAAAAAAACAAAGTTTTTTCGAAGGGAAATAAAGAGTGAAGTTGAAACTTAAAACGGACAAAAATTGTTACTTCACAGCCTTTTTAATATATATTAATCTAACTAGTACAAATAAAAACAAATAATTATGTTTCCCTATGCTTTTAGGAATATACAAAACTAGCGCTTTACTGAAAACCCAAAATAATACAGGAGTTTTTGTACAGTAAAAGCAAACCAATTAAGGAAACTTTTTACAGACTAAAAATATCATCAATCCCTTTTAGGATCAATCTCTTTTAAGATAAAGCAACAATCCATTTTAGGATTTTCTTCTTTTTTTACGTTTAATTTGGTATCACTTGGCTCAGTTCAATGTCTGGCTCTCGTTTTGGTTCTTAAATGGATATGTTATGATTAGTTTGTACACAAGCCCAAAGTAAAGCCATCTTGATAGAATCGTGAACGCAGACTAGACTTAGAAAAAGTATCGTAGTCGAAGGTTTATTCTTGTATAGAGGGGAATGTTCAGATTTTTGGAGCTCATGTTATACCTTATTCGAACTCCTTTTCAGGGAATAATGACGGCCTTCCCTTAAAAGCTCCGACTATATATTATTCACCGGTGCGAATGTACCTGGTGAGAGCCAAATGCTGCTTGATAAATCAATCCAATATTTCTGTAGGCTGTTCAATTACTTCGCGGTTATTAAAAAATATTTAGTTTTACGCTTATGTTTTTAAGATAATTTTAATTGTTGTAATTTTCTGTTCTTGTAAAATAAATGATATTATTTTTTTTGGTATCTAATGATGCTTCAGAAAAAAGAAAGGGAAACTGAATCCTGAGAACTAGATATTAGACTGTAGACCTAGGAAATTGAACAACGCTAGTGATGTAAATCCAATAAACCAATAAGAGAACGGGAAATCGAGCAAACAAGATGGAAATCCAATAAGGATCTTAAAATCCAACATGTTGTTTTGTCAACAAATTGAAAATTCAATTCGGGTATGGGAATTCAACATTTTTGTTTCTCAACAAATTGGAAATTCCATAATGACCATGGAATTCCAAAATGGTCTCCAATATTTAATTTCAGCTATCGAAATTCCAATTTTGTTGTTGATAAACATTACAAACAATTTTTTCGAAATCACCATAAATTTCTTTTCGCAATAAACTTTTTTTTTCAAAACGCGTTTTTAACTTTTGGTTACTATGGGTAGTGGTTCGCTCTTAGCTAGGCTGCAGGTATTGTGGCAATCCAGCTATTTTGCAGAGACATGCTTTAAAAAATGAGTTTAGAAAATTATTGAAAAAAAACAACAGTGAATATCGGTGTTGGCAGCCCTAATATAATATGAGCGATACCAATATACACAATACGGCTGTGTGCGATATCGATACGCGCGATATCGATACGCTCGATACAACATACAGCCCTTCCCCAGAGACTATGGAGGGCCATATCATCATCAAAACCATATATATTGGACCTTTGAACTATGTTAAGCAAAATGGCTCTCAAAATTTTTATAGGACTAGTTTGGGGGGAGGGGGCCTGTAGGGAGGGGGGAGCTATTTGCCCTCCACTCTTTCTGTTCACTTAAATAGGGTTCTTAAAAATTTAATTCTTATGAATGAGCTATTACACACCTTTCTATGATGCTCTGGCCACCCCAGAGCATCATAACCCCATGCAAAAAGTCTTTTTCCTTGGTGTTCAAGGTGGGGGACTGTAATTATCCTACAAAAAGTTTTGGACCATGCTGATTCCAATGAAGCACTTTTTATTTCGATTTGACGCCATTTTCAAGGGGGTTCAGGCTCTTTTTTGAAATCACCATAAATTTCTTTTTGCAATAAACTTTTACTTCTAAGATTAACCGAAACAATAGTTACCATTCCTGATTCAGTGTCAGATGAAAAATTTTTCTCACTAGACAGTTTTTTTGAAACACGTTTTTCAACTTTTGATTACTATGGGCTGTGGTTCGCTCTTTAATAGGTTGCAGCTGCCGCTGTAACCATGATATTTAGGCGGATATTGAACTAAATCTAAACGAACTATTAAATAAAAAAAACAAGTTTTTCCAACTGAAAATAAGGAGCAACATTAAAACTTAAAACGAACAGAACTTATTACGTATAGGAGGGGGTTCGCCCCCTTGTCAATGCCTCGCTCTTTACGCTTAAGTTTGAACTTTGTTTGAATCACAAATCCCTTAATCCCAACGGCCGGTTAATTATAATAGATAGCTCTTTTTAAAAAAAAAAAAAAAAACTTTAGCGTAAAGAGCGATGTATTGACAAGGGGGCGAAGAATAATTCCTGTTCGTTTTAAATTTTAATGTTGCCCCTTACTTTCAGTTGAAAAAACTTGTTTTTTTTATTTAATTTCTGATCGTTTTCTAAATAATGCTGGGAAATCCGGCATCCCCTTCATTTAAATGTCCTTTCTCCATAGGAAACATCCTCTACAGAAAGATCCTCCCATGTAATCTCCTCCTCCGACCCCCTCCCCAGAAAAAAACCCTCCTGAAAACGTATGTATACTTCCCAATAACCAATACTATATGTAAACAATGAGCAAAGTTCATAACTTGCAGCCCTTCCCCCGGGAACTGTGTGAGACTAAGTCATCCTCAAAGACATACTTATTAGATTTTCGACTAGGCTTAATAAAATGGCTATCTCAAAATTTTGATTGGGTTACTTTGGGAAAAAATAAGCGTGGGAGGGGGCCAAGTTGCCCCCCAATTTTTTGGTCGCTTAAAAAGGACATTAGAACTTTTAATTTCCGTTCAAATGAGCCCTCTCACGATATTCTAGGACTACTGGATCGATACGATGACCCCTGGGAAAAAAAATAAATAATAAACATGTATCCGTGATCTTTCTTTTAGCAAAAAATACGAATTTCCCCATTTTTGCAGATAGGAGCTTGAAACATCTACAGTAGGGTTGTCTGTTACGCTGAATCTGATGGTTTAAGATTCTACGACTTATAGGGGATGTTTACCCCTTTTTTCGAAAATAAGGCAAATTTTTCCAGGCTCTTAACTTTTTATGAGTTAGACTAAATTTGATGAAACTCATTTATTTGAAATCAGCATAAAAATCTGATTCTTTTGATGTATCTACTGGTATCAAAATTCAGTTTTTTAGAGTTTTGGTTACTATTGAGCCAGGTCGCTCCTTACTTACAGTTCGTTACCACGAACTGTTTGATAAGCATGTAGATTTCCAAAAAGGTGACAAAGCAATATCTCAGAAACGGCACATTATTAAGTTAGACCTTTAAGGGTAAGCTCCGCTGGATTTTGAACTTGCCAGAAGGCACTATGTCTATACTTTAATACTACCACCAGCGTTCCTGTAACTAATTAAATAAAAAAAATAAAGTTTCTTTTAACTGAAAGTAAGGAACGACGTTAAAACTTAAAACGAACAGAAATTATTCCGTATATGAAAGGGGCTGTCCCCTCCTCAACGCCTCGATCTTCACGCTAAAGTTTTTTATTGTTAAAAAAAATAGAGTTGTGAGAAAGTCAAAATTTAGCGTAAAGAGCGAGGCATTGAGGAGGGGACAGCCTCTTTCATATACGGAATAATTTCTGTTTGTTTTAAGTTTTAACGTCGTTCCTTACTTTCAGTTAAAAAAAACTTGTTTTTTTTTATTTAATTTTTGGACGTTTTTGAATTAATGCAGGTTTTGATTTTGGCTCACCGTACATGAATATTTACAACAAAATTTGAATATTAATTTTACTTTTAATTGGTTAAATGGCTTTCTCGAAACCTGTTTAATTTTATTTACGAACGTTTTTATTAGTAATAACTATACGTAACTTACGAATTAACTTACGTAACGAACATTTTTAATACCTATATTAGAGGGTTCGCCCCCTAGTCAATACCTTGCTCTTTAAGCTAAAGTTCGAATTTTGTTCCAATTCTTTAAAAATGACCCCTTAATCACAAATGCCGTTAATTAAAATAAATAGCTATTATGAAAGTACTAATTAATCTTTGGCTTAAAGAGCGAGGTATTGACTAGGAGGTGAACCCGATCATATATGTAATGTTTTCTGTCGTTTTAAGTTTTGATGTTGCTCCTTAATTTCAGTTGAAAAACTTGGTTTTTTTTAATTTAATGTCTAATCTTTTTTTTAAATAATGCTGGGAAACCTGGCGCCCTCTTCAAAACAATGTCTTTGTGACCATGAAAACTTCCTCCGTGGAAAGATCGTCCCACATAACACCCGACCCACTCCACCCTTCACTACCAGAAAAAAATCCCCCCTGAAAACGTCTGTATACTTCCCAATAACCAATACTATGTGTAAACATTGGGCAAAGTTAATAACTTTCAGACCTCCCCCCGGAGACTTCGAGGGATTAAGTCATCCTAAAAGACATAGTTATCATATTTTCGACCATGCTGAACAAAATGGCTATCTCAAAATTTTGATCGGGTGACTTTGGGAAAAACATGAGCGTGGGAGGGGGCCTAGTTTCCCTCTTTATTTTGGTCACTTAAAAAGGGCAATAGAACTTTTAATTTCCGTTCGAATGAGCCCTCCCACGATGTTCTAGGACCAGTGGGTCGATACGATCACCCCTGGAAAAAAAAAAAAAAAACAAACAAACAAACAAATAAACACGCATCCGTGATCTTTCTTCTGGCAAAAAATACAAAATTCCACATTTTTGTAGATAGGAGCTTGAAACCTCCGCAGTATGGTTCTCTGATACGCTGAATATGATGGTGTGATTTTCATTAAGGTTCTATAACTTCAGGGGGTCTTTCCCCCTTTTTTCGAAAATCAGCCAAATTTTCTCATGCGCGTAACTTCTGATAGGTAGGACTAAACTTGATGAAACTTCTATATTTGAAATCAGCATTAAAATTTTATTCTTTTGATGTATCTATTGGTATCAAAATTCCGTTTTCTACAGTTTTGGTTACCATTGAGCCGGGTCGCTCCTTACTTACAGTTCGTTACCACGAACTGTTTGATTACGCTAAGGGTATTAAGGTGAACCTTTTAGGAAATGTTTAGGGGGAGTTTCAATTGAACAAAAAAAAAAAAACAATATGCATGCAGGTTTTCAAAAGGGAATATAAGCAATATCATAGGCACCACTGCTCTATAATATTTAGAAATATTATTGAAACTTTTAAAGAATTATATTAGATTGGAAATTAAAGATTCTAGTGCCCTTTTTAAAGAATTATATTAGATTGGAAATTAAAGATTCCAGTGCCCTTTTTAAGAGTCCCTTTTTAAGAGTCAAAAGAGATAGGAGGGCAAGAAGTCCTCCTCCCAAACTCTTTCATTTTCCAAACACATCCAGTCAAAATTTTGAGACAGCCATTTTGTTTAGGATAGTAGAACAGTCCAGTAACTATATCTCTATGGATATTAAGAATGTCAAACCCCCACAATTATGCAATTGGCCCATTGTGCTTCAAAGCTAAATGAAAAGGCACTGTGTTTATGGTTGCCAATAAGACACCTCAGCAATATATTGAGAACGACTGGGGGTAATAAATTGAAAATTTTTGGGGTACTACTATTACTACTTGTGCTCTTACAATTTGTCAAAAAGCATAAAAATGATTTTTTGAGAATGATATGAAGTTTAATTTTTCAGGTCAACTTGAGGAGGTGCAAAATTAAATTAACAATACTATTTGTTTCAGGATTAAAAATTGTTGAAAAGGTTTCTCCAACATACAAATAGCAAGCCGAACTATGGATTCTTACAAAAAAAAAAAAAAAAATTAAAATTATATTTTTTTTTTCATGTAAAAAAACATGTCAATAAAAGCCAAACAGAAAATATTTTAAAATTTTTTTTACTATAAACAAGTTTTTCATAGAAAAGTAGAGCTTCATTTTAGCTTCAAGTCAAATAATCTTCCAAGCGTAAAAATACCACAAATTGCCATCAATAAATAAATGAAACCCAAAATGAACATAAATTACATTAAATAACCAAGTCGAACTCAAAACGAGCTTCTATTTTAAAAAGGGAATTTTTCAAAGAGAGTAAAAAAAAAGTTTTTTTAATCAATGGGGGGAGAGAGGACGTAGTAAAAAATCTAGGAGCAAAGGCACCCCTTCACCCGATCTACGCCCCTGCACTCACTGCAACTGGACTTGTAAATCATTAGGCTACAAAATAATAGAATAAAACAAAACGAAAATATTTAAATACCAGATTGGAGCAAGGATGACGTTCAATGAAAACAAATTTTACATTTAATTTATTTTGCTCCAAATTTTGTTTCTCTTTTTGATGAATGAAATGAATGTTTTTCTGTTTAATAATTAACATGAGTAGGGCTGACAACCCTCATGCCATCTCAAGACTAGAACATAATTTGCACTTACTGAAACAAAACAAATGACCATGTATTGTCAGTTTAATATACATATACTGATATGTATTCCTTAAAGTTTTAATAATCTTTATTTAATAAAGTCAATGAAGTGAAAACTTTGAAAATATATTTTGTTTCTTAAAATGTACTTTTAAAATTTGTGTGAAAACTTAAAAAAACGATAAGAATGGGGAAAAACTGAGTGTGATAATTATAGAGGCATTAGATTGGCTTCTGTAGGAAAAGAATTGCTTAGTATGATGATACTTATTAGACTTAGAGAATAGAGATGTTGTAGATAGAAGTTTGCAGTGTGGTTCTAAGAAGGGAAGAGGATGCATCAACCAAATTTTTCATTCTTGGAATAATAATTTAAAAGTCCCAGTCATCAAACCCCTTTATTCCTCAGTTTTATATATTATGAGCAAGCGTATGATTCAGCTGATAGGAGAACTTTATCAAAGGTCTTATCCTTGTATAGTATATCAGATAAACACAATAAAGTTATTAGTGCTATGTACGTGAATAACATTGCTGGCTGGAAATGAGGTTAGCAGCTGGTTTCGAATTAAATCATGAGTTAAGCAGGGTTGCATCCTATACCCATTTTTATGTATATTGATGGACTTAGTTCTAAGGAGCACAGCAACGGCATTGGGAGAACGCGGAATCAATTACGGAAGTAAAGCTCTTTTAGACTTAGGCTATTCTGATAATTTAAGCATCGTCGATGAAAGTATTTGCAAAATGAATGAATTTTAGAGGTTTTGCGAGTTCAGTACAAAAATAGGTTTGAAAATTAAGGTTAAGAAAACTAGGTTGATAAGACTGGGAATAAGCGAAGGCGAAGAAATGATGTTGATTAACGAGAACTTGATCAATTGGACAGCTTTACTTGCCTTGGTAGCATTAGTTGTAAAGACGGTGGGTGCAGTACATATGTCAAAAGTAGAATAGACAAGGTCCAGGTGTTTCTCCATAGTTGAAAAAAGTTGGGAAGAATAGGGAGATACGTTTATGCACCTAGGAAAAACGGAGGAGGATTATGTTGACGTTTTCGAGAGAAATTGCGTACGGATTCTCCTGGGTACCCAACTGCCTGACCGTATCTCAACCGTAAGCTCTTCGAAATCTGTGGGTCAATCCTGCTTTCTAGAGCTATAATGAGAGAAAGGTTGAGATGGCTAGAACCAGGGGCGGATTCAAGATTTTTTTTTTGGGGGGGGGCAAAAAATAGGTTGATCCGATAAACTTGCGTTAGAAGCAAGTTTAATTAACGCAAATTTGCGTTAGTTAAGTAAATTACACTACTTTAGAGTATTTTAGGGGGCGTGTCCCGCTCGTCCCCCTGGATTCGCCACTGGCTAGAACACTTTCTGTGGATAAAGGATGATAGATTGCCTAAGACCATCTTTGTCGGGCAACCGTCTAGGGCATGGGTATCCAATCTCTCATTATACTGGGCCGCATTGTCACTTGAAATAATCCAATGGGTTGCAGAACCTATTAAATTTCAATGACAATTTGAGTGACAATGAATAGTGGGCTGCAAAAAAAAAAATCTCAAGTGGGCAACAGTGTGGCCCACGGGCCGCAGGCTGGACATCCCTGATAGGGCCAAAAAAAGCAGGTTGACCCCGAACGGTATGGGAGGATGTCATAAGGAAAGATCCAAAGGGAATGGAAACTTCTTGGGAGGGTGTAAAGAGAGAAGCTTTGAATTGATTGGAATGAAAGAGGAGTGTGCGTAGTTGTGTTGCTCCTAGGTGGCTTGATGCTGCAGTGAGTTGTTTTTAGTAGTAGCAGTAATATTATGATTTACAATATTATTATGTTGTTACACTATATTATTATTTAGTATACTGTCATAACTATAATGTGTAATAATAACTTTCTTAATAATAGTTAAATATTATACATATTATGTTCTTAATATAATGTTACTCTCTAATAGTTCTTCTTAATAACTCCAGTGCACGTCATTACATGCATATAGTATATATTTCACAATACTATAGTACTATGCATGTGCGTATGATTTTTTTCTGGTGGAGGGAGGGAGGGCAAAAATAAAAAAAATATATTCATGCTCTGAATGAGAAGGGTCTATAAACTAAAAGAGATTTGGTGTTCCCGAGAGGTCAGGCCCTGGGCCCCCCTCCACCCTGCGTATGTACATGCTTAGTACATATTAAATAGTTCTTCTTATTCTTGCAGCAGGAACAGACATTTTTCCGCCTTAGATATTCGTATAGTAGTAACATTACATATAATGTGAGTTACATGTTAATGAGCTTCTACAGAAACTGGACTATTGGGATTTTATCGCTGGGCAAAATTGTCAACTATGTGACAAAGAAATATGAAAATTCAATTGGGTTCTGTCACATTTAAAAGTTTGGTCCTTAAATTTAAGTAATTTCCTTTCTGCGACGGTTTTGATATAATATAGGTTTTTGGCACCGGCGAGATACTAAATTGAACTGGAACAGGCCTAACAGAATGAAAAAAACTAACGAAGAAAAAACTGAGGATAATCCAAACCAGTGAAAAAAGAAGAATAGTATGCAAATATTTCGATCGATAGCTTTGCTTAACAATCCTCAGTGGAAAAAGTGAATAATCAGTAAAAAACACAGATAAAAGTCCCCATGACAAAATGAAAACAAGACAAACCTTAAAAAAGATGCACCAAAATAAAACAGGTCCTCTGCAAGCAATGGCAAAAGTGCAACTGAACAAAAACATCAGACTATTGAATGACTATTCAAACATAGCAAATCATTTTTTTATAGCTTTTTGGGACGCTAATTGCTTACCGTATATGGTATTATCAGATATAGGCTGTAAAATAGAAATTTGCGAAAAAAAGTATTAACTGAAGTATCAGAATTAATAAGTTCATTAAAAATGGGGCTTGGATAAATTTCTCCAGTGTCTCTATCAAGGGTGACTTTTGTGTGTGGTTCTTGATTTTAGTTGCCTTCCTGAACAGGCTAATTGGTAAAAGCGTCAATTTCTATTATCGATTATTATTTAAGGATTATTTGAGCTTTATTGTAATGTGTCTGTATTACTTATTTTTTGGCCTTTTTCTTTTATACTTCTGATTGAGTATTGTTCTTTTTTTCAGCAATACAAAACATCTTTAATTGCTCCACTGCCAAATGAAATCGAAGAACTTCATCTGAAGCTTAAAGAAATCCTTTCCTCTATTGTTATCAAGTCTACTGCTTCTTAGAAATTAAAGTGAGCTTTCACTTTGATATTCCGTTTGCAAGAACGTATTAGAAGATATTTGTGTATTTCTTAGAAGATGGGGAAACAAAAATTCAGGGAGACTCTATTTTGTGTCAGTCTTTCTTAGAAGAAAAAATTAATTAAAAAAAACTTTCCGAAAAATAAGTTTTTCAAAGAAAAGTAAAGGCCATTTTAAAATTAAGCTCAGGAGATACAAATACTTGATAAAATTCAAAATCAAAACGACTAGAAATTACTATCAAAGAATAAATGAAACCCAAAACGAACAGAAATCAAATAAACAATCATAGCAAAAAACATACAACAAGTAATAATATAAATGAATAAATAGATCTTAAAGCGAGTAATGCTTAGATTGAATATGAAAATCACGCTTAAAACGAAAACAAATATTTTGCTATTAAAGTATAAATGAAACTTAAAACGAACAGAAATTAAATAACAATCAATGCGAACAAACATACAATATGTAAAAACATACAATGTAAATGAATAAATAAATCTTAAAACGAGTGAAACTTAAATTGAATATGCAAATCAAGTTTAAATCGAATAAAAATAACTACAAACAAGAGTTTAGGTATCGCATCACTGCAGAAGCCTAAAACCTACTGCGTCATTGGCGCTTTACTGAAAACAATTCATTCATTAATTAAGATTTTAGGGAATAAATATCAGCATATGTATATTAAATTGACAATGC
Organism: Artemia sp. Qi Xiang Cuo; assembly: GCF_049724085.1. Classification (NCBI taxonomy): domain Eukaryota; kingdom Metazoa; phylum Arthropoda; class Branchiopoda; order Anostraca; family Artemiidae; genus Artemia; species Artemia sp. Qi Xiang Cuo. The sequence goes on from NC_142800.1 coordinate 78,096,478, forward strand.
ACATTTTTTTTCAGTAAACTCATTTGAATTTTTTTCAGTAAAGTACAAATTATATTCCGGCTTTTAAAAAGCATAGGGGTTTTGAACCGTACTCTTATTAATTTATGCTCGTTTTGAGTTTGACTCTAACATTTATTTTAATTTTTGTTCGTTTTGGGTTTCATTTATTTATTGATACCGATTTGGGGTAGTTGTATGCTTGGTAGATTATATGATAGTCCGGAAGCCAGGTGTTGAAAGTGTGAATCATACCATGACGGAATGGGGCTGCTACGAGAATTAGCCTACCCTCCACCCCCTAAATTGACCTCGCGGATTCAAAAATACCAATGGCACTTGCTTGCGAGTGGAACACTCCGAAACTTGACATTTGATTATATTTTGGTGTTTCATGCAAGAAAATGCATGTTCCACAAAGTTTGAGGTGCAGTTTTCCGCTCAAACAGAAATGCCTAGAAGCCATAGAATATAACAAACCAACACGATTAGTTAGAAAAAATGGCAGAGTTAAAAAAAATGGCAAAACTATACGAGTCTTGAAGAGTTATAGAAAGTAAAAACAAAATCGAATTCAATATTAGATATATAATGATATTAATTTTTGAAAGATCCATGAGTTCAAGTTTTTTTTTTTCACTGTAATTTTGTTTTCATTTTAAATGCTTCAATAACTGGAAAACAATAAATTTGTAATATACTAGTAATTCGTTTTCAGTGAAGCACCAATGACGCAGAAGGCTTTAGGTTTTTAAAGTTAAAGAAGGGGGGAGTATCCAAATTTGGTTGTAGTGAAACTATATTTGTCTTGACTAATCTTGAAAAGAACGAATAAATTAAACTGAATATTTGATGCATAATGATATTAATTGCTAAAAGCTCATCAGTTCAAAATTTTACTGTAATTTTAATATTTATTTTCAATATTAAGTACAAAAAAAACATTTGTAATATAATTCTCTTTCAGTAAAGCGCAAATGACGCAGTAGTTTTTAGGCTTCTGCAGTGAGGCGATACCCAAATTCTTGTTTGTAGTTATTTTTATTCTATTCAAACTTTATTTTCGTATTCAATTTAAGTCTCACTCGTTTTAAGATTTATTTATTCATTTAAATTAATATATATTGTATGTTTGTTTGCATTAATTGTTATTTAATTTCTGTTCGTTTTAAGTTTCATTTATAATTTAATAGCAAAATACTTGTTTTCGTTTTAAGCTTGATTTTCATATTCAATCGAAGCCTTAATCGCTTTAAGATCTATTTATTCATTTATATTGTTACTTGTTGTATGTTTTTTGCTATGATTGTTTATTTAATTTCTGTTCGTTTTGTGTTTCATTTATTCTTTAATAGTTATTTTTGGTCGTTCTGAGTTAGAATTTTAAAAGGTATTTGTATCTGCTGAGCTTAAGTTTAAAATGGCATTTACTTTTCTTTGAAAAACTTATTTTTCGGAAAGTTTTTTCTTTCAATTAATTTTTGTTCGTTTTTGATTGCAAACAGTTTCAAGTTTTTATGGCTTGGGGGGGGGGGTACTTACTGTCCGATTATTCTCGACTTTAAAAAACGGATCTAGAACTTTCAATTTAAATAGAATGAGGCTTTTTTCAAAGTCTATACGATTACCTCTTTGATAAAACCTTATATATGAACAATAGACAGCTTGCATAAACTTGTGGACAGCGATTGACAACAATGAATGGATTGAAAAAATAGCTCCAGTAAGGGGGTTTAGACCATTTCACTTGCTGACACAAAGGGATCACGACTGTTTGGAATTGACCTTAATAGGATTTTGTGTGCCAAAGCAATTTTACATCCATGTCAGAGTATGTATTTTAACCTTATAATTGGATAATTATAATAGATTTCCTATGTGTTCTTCCCATACAAAACCCCTTCTTATAAGTTATAAACCCCCTTTAATAAGTTATGCCCCAGGGCTTACAACGCCTACCCCCGGGCCCTGGTGGGCTGTGTTGACACCGGAGTTTTTTTTGTTATCAGAACTTGAACTATTTTAACAAAATGTGTATCTCAAAATTTTATCTGATGCATCTAGGGTGTGGAAGAGGGGGGGATAGTTATCCCATAATCGCTTTTGACTCTTAAACAGTGAATAAGAACTTTCAATTTTCAGTCAAATGAGACCTCTCCAAAGTTTATACGAGCATCCCTTCCATAAGAAATAATGGGAAGGATTCGGAGAATCCTTAAATTACAACTCTTACCCTGAGGGCTGTGGGGGAGTTTTCATCCTCAAAGACCTAATTTCCAGAACTTAAAACTACGTTTAATAAAATGGCTGTCTAAAAATTTTGATTGGATGTGTTTGGGGAAAGGTGGGCGTGAGAGGTGGGTTAGTTGCACGTCCAATTGTTTTGAAGTTTCTACGACACCGCCTTCTATAAAAACCTTATATGCCCCCAGGGCATAACTTAAAACCCTTGCCCTGAGGGTTGTGGGGGATTGTCCTCCTCAAAAATATATTTTCTATCTGGAAATCAACTATGCTGAACGAAATAGCTATCTCAAAATTTTGATCGTATGTGTTTGGGGGAATGATGGGTGTGGGGGGGCTAGTTTCCCTCCAATCACTTTCGACTATTAAAAAGGGCACTATCCCTTTGAATTTCCAATCGAATGAGCCTTTTTTGAAGTTTCTACGACAACGCCTTCTATAAAAACCTTATATGCCCCCAGGTCACATCTTAAAACCCTTGCCCTGAAGGTTGTAGGGGAGTGTCCTCCTCAAAAACATATTTTCTATCTGGAAATGAACTACGCTGAACAAAATGGCTATCTCAAAATTTGGATTGGATGTGTTTGGGGAAATTATGCGCGTCGGGGGGGGGGGCTAGTTTCACTCCAATCATTTTCGACTATTAAAAAGTGTACTAGCCCTTTAATGTCCAAACGAATGAGACTTGTTTGAAGTTTCTACGACAACACCTTCTATAAAAACCTTATATGCCCCCAAGGCATAACTTAATACCCTTGCCCTGAGGGCTGTGGGGAGTGTCCTCCTCAAAAATATATTTTCTATCTGGAAATCAACTACGCTGAACAAAATGGCTATCTCAAAATTTTGATTGGATGTGTTTGGGGAAATGATCGGCGTGGGGGGGGGGGAGGGGGGCTAGTTACACTCCAATCACTTCCGACTATAAAAAATGGCACTAGTCCTTTAATTTCCAATCGAATGATCCTGTTTTGAAGTTTCTACGAGAACGCCTTCTATAAAAACCTTATATGCCTCCAGGGCATAACTTAAAACCCTTACCCTGAGGATTGTGGGGGAGTAACCTCCTCAAAAACACATTTTCTATCAGGAAATCAACTACGCTGAACAAAATGTCTATCTCAAAATTCTGATTGAATGGTTTCAGGGAAATGAGGGGTGTGGGGGGGCTAGTTACACTCCAATCACGCTAGACTATTAAAAAGGGAACTAGCCTATTCATTTCCTATTGATAGGGACTCTTTTTAAGTTTCTATTACAACGCCTTCTTTGAAAACCTGATATGCCCCTAGGAGATTAATGGCAGTCTTCGCTCTAATATTGGGGGAGAAGTGACCTCCTCAAAATATATTTCCTGTCCGGGAATCAACTACGCTGAACAAAATGGCCATCTCAAATTTTTGTTGGGATGTGGGTGGGGGCCTGCGGGGCGGGGGGGGGGGGGCTAGTTGCACTCCAATCACTTTTGACTATTAAAAAGGGCACTAGAACTCTCGATTTCCAATCGAATGAGGCCCCTTTGAAGCTTCTACGACGACCCCTTCCATATAAAGTGCCTCTGGGAAAAAAAAATAAAATAATAATAAAACATTGGAGCCGTATGGCCTTTACTATATAGGCAACGCTACAGCGTTGCCTCTGATTACTATCTGCTGAAATATACGAGATAGAATACTTGATTCCCTTACATTCCCCCTCCGCGTATGTGCCTGCCTGAGACTAAACATGGAGAATTTTAGTTGAAACTTACAAATTTTAATAATTTCTACTATAAAGTCTAAATTTTCCAACTTTTTGATCCCAAATTTTTAGCGCATTGCCTCCTCTACGTGTAAAAAAAGTGTAGGTGTATTTTTACGATGGGTCCAAGAAAAGCACGGTGCCTTGTATTTTTAATGATACTTTTGCTCCACAGATTCGCAGGCTACAACTTTTATGATTTTTTTATGCTTAAAGAAATTATTCCTGTTATTGTTAACAAACCTACTTTTGTTAAAAGCTGCAAGAAGCTGTTACTTTGGTCGTCTTAGAAGATAGTATTGTATTTCTCATGAGACAGAAAAAAAGTGACAGAAAATGAGACAGTAATCAAGGGGGTGTTACTTTAATTCATTCTTTTAGTAAACTTGTTCATCTAAAAATCATATAAAAATACATACTTTATCTCGCTAAATAAATCCACCATATCCAGCATATTTTTTAGTACAGTTAAAATCCACTATCAGAGCTTGAAATTTAAATATATCTATGTAGAGGGTCGTATCAGAACTTAAAAGGTTCTAGGATTTGGTAAATTCATGGTATTATACAAATTCCATAGTAATGAAAAAATCGCACATTTCACAAAATACAAAATTGAACCATTCAAAAATAAATTCTTAAAGAAGTAAAACTCTCGTGACAAACATCTTCAGACTTTAGTTTTTTACTTTTGCTTAAACACTGGGGGGAGCTTACTTAGTTTTGGACGGGCGCATTAGAAAAAAGTTTTTTATGTCTTAGAAGATTGAAAAATAATAATTCAAGGGAAATCTTCTTAAGTGTATATTTTAGAAAGCTTGCAATTAATAAATAAAAATAAAAAGATTGTATGCAAGGATTTCTTATTTAAATCTTTGATCGAAACTTTCCTTGCAGTAAAATCGTAAAACCTATATTTGCTCTTTTATAAAATTCTGAAGAACAAGATACGTCTTTTTGGTACGATAAGTTTAGCCTATTGGCCATGAGTCACATATTAAAAGTCTTAAATTTGATCGTGAGCTACTATGAGTTTCAGCTGATCAGACAGAATAAGTTTTTGGCCCTTTTCAGGCCTTATTTTTTGGAAGTCTATGTCTTCGAACTAGATTTCTTTTATTAGGCTCTTCTTGGCCTAGGGACTTGAGGTCCCCTTGCCAAGGCAACAATTCTTGAAATTTTTATGCCAGTCAGGTGAAAACGTACCGTTTTCACCTGAAACCGTCAACCGTCGCGAGGTGAAAACGTCAGATGAAACGGACCGCTTTCACCTGAAACCGTCAACCGTCGTGAGGTAAAAATGTCAGGTGAAACGGACCCTTTTTAGTCGTATATTATGGGGGCTAGTGCTCAAACCAACCAAAAAAAGACCTTTTTTGGGGCACCATTCTCAGAGGAACCAAATTTTCTTGTAATTTTTATTTGTGCATTAGGACCGAAGGACTTAAGGACACAAATTTCAAGCCAAATGGAACTTATTTCGCCATTGTTAGGGTGCATATACCCCCAAACTAAACTAATGTTTGTCTGTTCCAGGGTTCAGGAACAATTAGTTTAATTTTCAAACTGTAAAAAAAATCTTTTTTTTATCCTTTTCGTGCCAATTTTCAGCCAAACAAATATGCTTCTTTTCAACTTTTTGTCGTGCACTCAGGTTCTCCTTGGCCGGGAGACTTGAAGCAGTAGTTTCAAGTCCTTTGGAACAAAGTTTTATGGCCTTTTTCAGGGCCTCCTATTGTCCTCCTTCTTCCAACAAATATTATTTTGAAACAATTATAGATAAATTTTAGAAACTCGCGTTTTTTAGGCGTGAATAGATATAAAATGGTTCCAAGAGGGGGAGGGGGAACAATTTTTTCATTTTGCTGTTCTTGGTATTTCTAGGTTTATGTTTTATGTGCAAGTTCGAATGTTATTTTTCTGCCGTCCTACCTTTTTGATTTTTTAACATGAGATAATATTTTTGCCAGCATTTGATAGCTAGAATTCAGCTTTGTCCGTCTACCGAATTGAGTATTTAACATTTGTTTTTTCTTTTCTTTTAGATTGAACAATACCTTAAAAAGATTGCAAAACATTTGAAAATAGAAAGAAAAATTCTCATTTTCTTTTTCAACTTAGATCATTCTCTAAGAATAAGTCGAAGTAAAATCGTAATTCTGGCTCATTGTGTGTATTTATCTGAACCTAGTAAGTCTAAAGGTATAAGTGTATTTTCCTTCCAGTGCCAGTTATAGGCGTAGGCTTGCTGCAAAATTGCATGTTCTAAGAAGAACATCAACCATTGAAGATTTGAATTGTTTCTTGAAACAAGAGCTCCATACTTGTGTAAGAAACCAAGAAAATGGAACTATACACATTGTTTTGTAATTGCCAAGACCTGGGACTATAGACCTTGGCTTAGGAATAGCTGTGCAATCCTATTGTGACTGTACAGATGAAATCATAGGTTAAGCTAATTCATCTTGTTTCTTTAGTTTGTCTTCTCTGCCTCTTGCTTTCTGGATTTTGCCACATTCATAACTGAATATGCTACATACTTTTAGGCTTAAAATATTTGAATCTTTTCCAAAATTTATTTCTCACTTAAAGTAAAATCCACACGTGAAATAAAATATTGTATTAACTTAATAAAATGGAATATTTAAGATTTTTTCGTAATTGCCAAAAGCTGGGTCATAATAGACCTCAGCTCATCAGAAGAAGCATACGAGCTAAATGGAGCCTCTTCCTCGTCGTCACTTTCAGATAATCGCTCCTCTCCAATCTCCTTGATTAAGTCCTCAAAATTTGTTTCATCTCCTCTAGAATTTAATATAGTTTCCGCATTGTCTGATCTGGCCTAAAAAAACAAAAACATGTTTACTTTTTATGTTTAGAAATGGGGAAAAATAGGTACATTGTCAGAAATTTGATCCTGTCTTTTCATCGCGTAAGAGAAGAAGTAAATTTTTCTGATCTAGCCTGAAAAGCAATAACAATCGAAAAGTCAAACAAAAAGAATAACAATATCAACAACAAGTTTTTCAAGTGAAAATAATCACTTGTGAGAAATTGGAGGGATTTCCGCTCCCCTCCAATTTTCCCGACAAATCTTAACGTTTGAATCGGCAAGTAAAGCATTGCAACTACCCACTAGCTATATTAGTTGTATTCTAAAATATTTTTGGGAAGCACAAGTTGAATTTTATTGGGAAAAGCAGGGCGTTGAGACTACGCTGACCCTGTCATATGTTGGATTATTTCTTTTTGTTGTAAGTTCTAACTCTGCTCTTTATTTTCTTTTGAAAAAGAAGTATTTTTAAATTTAGTTTCTTTTTGTTATTAACATACTAGATATTCAAACCCGTGGCCCTCCTCCTTTTCAATGGAAAAGGAGGAGGCCTCTCTTTTCTCCCTTTCCCTCTCCCTTTTTGAGGCCCCCGCTATTTGTGCTGAAGTTTTGTTTTCAAATCCATTATCGGACTTCGGTTATTCGAGTTGATTTATTTCACGCTTAAATTCTTATATCTAAACATGTAAGTATGTAGCAACATTGACTTTTTTGGAGCGGGGAGGGTTAGGGTTTGGTCACGTAAACGTTTGACGTTTAAAAAATTAGGGGAAAAGGACTGGATTTTCAGGGAGATCAAATGGAGCTTTGGTGAAAAATTGAGACTAAGAAAATATAGATATTTTTAGGGAGCAGTGTCGAAAACTTTTTAATTAGAAGGAATAAGGTAGACCTAACATTTCATTAGCTTTCTGACAAGTTTTGCCAAAATCCTGGAATAATCATAAGATATTGTTTGGGACAGGGCTGAATGCATGGAGGAAGGAGAAGTTTCCATGAAAATTTAGCTCTTGTCTTAAACAGTCAAAATTATGTTATGTGTTCAGTGAATACGTCGGGATTTTGGTAAACGAGCAGTGTTGACACCACAGTCAGTTCCTAAAGTGCTACAATTGCCAAAGTTTGCCTGCTACAGAGCGATTTTCGGTGCTACAGTCAGAAAAATGACTGTAATAGTGCTAAAATGGCACATTCGTGCCACAGGTGGCAACCCTGTAAACGAGACGAAATTTTGGTTTTAAACTTGGAAATGTAAAATGCAGCTATCTAGCTAATTTTGAAGAAGCGGCACAAGGCCTCTCAATTTTTGTCATATTTTTACCAGCATGCAAGGTACAAAGGGGAATGGAGTGACGACTCAATTTGGCAATTACTAACCATGGATAATTGCTGCTTATCATTTTCTATGGAGTTGTTACAACCCATCATTGAGCTTTTATTATTAGAGCAGAAACCAATTTGGTATTTTAAAGAGACTTCTTTAAAGATCTCTAGTATTTCTCTGAGCTTCAAAATATACAGATAGCATTTAAAAAGACATAATTCTTGCTTGCTTAGGTCAAGTGTTCATTATGGTTTTTCAAGTGATTTCGTCCATGCTTTGTTACTTTTTTCTGGCAGCTTCAATTTCTGCCAGTGCTTTTAAAGACTCAAAAAGCAAATCAGGTGCATTCAAACTTTTTTGAAGTGAACGAAAACCTATTTTTACTTGGCTGAGTTTGCCTCAAAGAGCCGTGGTAAAACAGACTTTACTTGTACTTGTCTTAGGACACAAGATTTTCAGTTTATTCTAGCACTATTGTATAGCAGACGGTTGAATTCCGTACTGTTCAGTCATCAGTTTGTGCTGTGTTGAGGCCAGGTTATGAAATACGCGGCCAGGTTAGGTGGTCTCTTTTTTTTTATCATTGCACAAATGCCATATTTTTGGAGGCAGTGTATTTGAATTTCGGCGTTACTGAGTTTATCCAAGGGTAAGAAGTCGAGAATTTGCATGAGGCAGGAGTGATTGAACACATTCTAAGCTTTGATGTCAACTCGCTTTTAGGGGCCATATGATGCAATTGTACTAAAGTACTAAGCGGTCGATTGCCTCATTAATTTGAATTTCTGTCCTTAAGAGGAGATATCTTTGCCCTCGAAGGTTCCTCCTCGATTGCACAAAGACTACACGTGCGGAATGCGTTCTCTTCTAAACTTTTCTGCTGAAACTACCCGCTATATGTATTAGCGATCCTAAATATTTGAATTGACCGACGACTTCTAAACGAGTCTGATTTGGAGGAATGTCATTTACCAGTGTCTCTGGAGTTCGTCAGAATTTGATTTTATATTTGTTGATTTTCAGCCCGATCAAATCCGGCGTGACTGCTACGTTACGCGGCATGGCTTGTGCATCGTCCGCTTGGTTTGTCAACAGTGCATTGCCTTCTGTAAGTAAGGAGCGACGCAGCTCAATAGTAAGCAATAATATTAAAAATAAAATTTTGATATCAATAATTATATCAGAAGAATTGACATTTTATGCTGATTCCAAATATATAAGATTCATTGAGTTTAGTAATACAATCAAAAGCTACGAGCCTGAGAAGATTTCAATGATTTCCAAAAATGGGGGAAAGACCCCCTAAAAGTCAAGGAATCTTAATGAAAACCACACCAATATATTCAACGCAACGGAGAACCCTACTGTAGGGGGTTTAAGCTCCCTTCTGCAAAAATGTGGAATTTTGTATTTTTTTTTTCTAAAAGAAAGATCATGTTTCGCGTTTATTTATTTGTTTGTTTTTTCCCCAGGGGTGATCGTATCGGAACAGTGATCGTAGAATATCAAGAGAGAGCTCATTCGAACGGAAATTAACAGTTCTAGTGCACTTTGTAAGTGAACAAAAAGATTGGAGGGTAGCTAGCCCCTTCATACGCCCCCTTTTCCCTCAAAGTTATTTGATCAAAATTTTGAGATAGCCATTTTGTTCAGCATAGTTGAAAGGTCAAATAACTATGCCTTTGGAAAAAAAATGACCCCTGACAACCCTTGGGGACAGGTCTTTAAGCTATGGAATTTTTCTATTGTTTACGTATAATGTTTGTTATTGATAAGTATGCATAAATTTTTCGGTTGGGAGAGGGATGAATCTTTCTTGTGTGGGAATTTTCCACGGAGGGGAAGCTTCCAGGAGTGAACTTTTCAGGGAAAATTTTACACTGGGAGAATTTTCTAGTACTCTTATATGAAATTCTTTTTATTTGTCTCACTTTCTCCTTGCCGACTCAATTTTACATGTGAAGACGTTAAGGGTAACTGTCCGGGGTAAATTTTCACCTGGATTGAATTGTCTAGAGGATCTTTCCGTGGAGAGGGAAACTGGTTTCCCGGCATTATTTAAAAGACGATCATAAATTAAGTTTAAAAAAACAAGTTTTTTTAACTGAAAGTAAGGAGCAACATTAAAACTTAAAACGAACAGAAACTATTACGTTAACAAGGGGTTGTCCCTTTTCAATACATCACTCTTTACGCTAAAGTTAGAAGTTTTCCCCAATTATTTATGAAAGACTCTTGAAACACAAGGGTCATTTAATTAGAACAATAAGATGCTTTTTTAAAAGTACTAAAAAACTTTAGCGTGACGTGACAGTTTGAAGTTTTCCCCAATTTTTTAAGAACGGCTCCTGAAACACGAGAGTCGTTTAATTAGTACAATACGAAGCTTTTTTAAAAGTACTAAAAAACTGTAGCGTAAAGAGCGAAGTGTTGAGGAGGGGGCAACACCCCTCATATACGTAATAATTTCTGTTCGTTTTAAGTTTTAACGTTCTGCTTATCTTCAGTTAAAAAAAACTTTTTTTTTTCATTTCTACCACATGAAGGAATTAGGATATCTTTCAGTTGGCAAAGCGGTCTTCTTGTGAAGTGAAAGTCTACTTTCATGAAATATATCGCTTGACTCTAAAGGAAAAAGAATAATAAATAATACATTGTGCCAACACCGTTCTTATATGCCCCCAGGGCATAACTTAAAACCCTTGCCCTGAGGGTTTTGGGGGAGTGTCCTCTTCAAAAATATATTTTCTATCTGGAAATCAACTACGCTGAACAAAATGGCTATCTCAAAATGTTGATTGGATATATTTGGGGGAATGGTGGGCGTGGGGGGGCTAGTTGCCCTCCAATCACTTTTTACTATTAAAAGGGCACTAGCCACACTAATCGAATGAGCCTTTTTTGAAATTTCTACGACAACTCCTTCGATACGAAGTGCCCAGGTATTGAAAAAAAAACCCAATAATAATACATTGTGCCATCATCCTTTTTTACTTAGGCAGCGCGATTGCGCTGCCTATGATATTTAGAAGTATGGTGAACAAAATTAAAACAAACTGTGAGCATGTGGATTTTCAAAAAAGTGACAAAGCAATATCTGAAGAACAACTTACGTTATTAAGTTAGACCTTTAAGGGTAAGTTGTGGAGTGATTTTGAACTAGCCAAAAGACGTTATTTGTATAGTTTTAATACTACCACTACAGTTACTCTAACTAATGACGCTAAGGGTATCAAGGTGAAACTTTTAGGTAAGATTTAGGAGGAGTTTCAATTAAACGATAAAACTGTATGCATACAGGTTTTCAAAAGGGCATGTAAATAATATCATAGACAGCACCACTCTATAATATTTAGAAATATCATTGAAACTTTTAAAGCAGCTAATTAGATTCAAAATTAAAAGTTCAGGTGCCCTTTTTAAGAGTAAAAATAAATTGCATTGTAAGCTGCCCTTCTCTCAAGTACATTCATTTTCCAAATGCATCCAGTCAAAATTTTGAGACAGTACTTTTGTTCAGCATAATGGAACGGTCCAGCAACTATGTCTTTAGGGATATTGGTCCTGACAACACCCCAAAATTATGCAATTACCCCATTATGCTTTAAAACTAAATGTTGCTTTAAACTAAATCAAAAGGCATTGTATTTTTGGTTGCTAATAAGACACCTCAGCAATATATCGAAAACAACTGGGGGTATTTGAAACTTTTAGGGCTACTATTATTACTACTTCTGCTCTTGCAGTTTAAATAAATAAAAAGAGTGTAAGTGTATCCAGGTTGTCAAAGAGCATAGATAGAATCTTTTGCGAATGATATAAAGTTTTGTTTTTCAGGTCAACTTCAGGTCAGTTATAAAATTAAATTAAAAAATACTGTTTGTGTCAGGATTTAAAAATGTTGAAAAAGTTTTTCGAATATACAAATAGCAGCCCAAAGTATGGATTCTTATAGAAAAAAACTGAAAAGATATAAAAATTATTATTTTTTCCATGATAAGACTATGTCAATAAAAACGAACAGAAATTAATTAAAAAAAACTTTTTCCACAAAACAAGTTTTTCAAAAGAAAGAAAAGAGCTCCATTAAGCCAAAAATAATTAGAAATAAAGTCAAATAATCTTCCAAGCGCAAAATTACCACAAATCACTATCAATAAATAAATGAAACTCAAAACGAACAGAAATTACAATAAATAGTCGAGTCAAACTCAAAACGAGCAAGAATCAACATGCGTAGGGCCGATAATCCCAATGCCTTCTCAAGACCAGAACATAATTTGTGCTTTACTGAAATTTTTTTTTATCTATGGTAGTAAAAAAATGAAAACATTTAAAACGGATTTTGTTTTCAGTAAAGCGTAAATTTTGTTTTTTTGCCTCCTGAATTTTTGTGGCTCTGGTTCCGAATGATCTTCCCTCGTAAAAAGATAAAAAAAAGAATAAGTACACAAGGCATGCAACCTTGACATGAAATTTCGTATGTTTGTTGTCAAGGGACTTGAAAATTCAATCATGGGTATATTGGGCGTTCCAAACTTTTTGTTGCAACTTTGATAAACATCCGATCACTTAAACTTCATAAGTTTTAAATATTCAAAATCAGCACTATATGCTATTGTTTTGATGTAGCTTATGGATTATTTCCGAACTGCTAGTTTTTACAGTTTCGGCTGCTATTGTCAGAGATCGCTCTTTACTTGCAATTCGGTACAATGAACTTCCTAGAGAAGTTTTTGATACAAAATACTGTAAAATACCGAATACTGAGAACTTTGTAAAAATCTTGAACTATAAAATGCCGTTTGAGTACGGAGCACTATAACATACCACGAACTTGATAAAGCTTTCGAAAAGCCTTACCAATTAAGTAAAATATATAAACAGCGGTTAAAATTGTTAATCAAGACGGTGAAAAATAAAATAAAAAATTCCCAAGACTGTCATACCTTTTTTCCAAGGTCGTTTTTATACTGTCTTAATTAGAAATTTAACCCGTTACGTATGTGTTGAATTTTACAAATGAGGTTATGAGGAAGAGTAAAGAGCGGTGGGCGTGATTACTACGGCATATGTCGAGCATTAACAAAATAAACAAAACAGCTTTTTGCAATAAATAATACAACTATTAAAGAAATAACTATTTACAGTTTTCACGATGAAACAATTAGTTTAGTAAGAATAGAAAAAATAGAGAAGGAAGAATTTGCTAGTTTTCCTACTTTACTCACGACCTAGAAGAATGAAACATCGAGAACCTTTCAACAATTTTTAGCTAAGAGTTATAAAGGTAAATCATAATGGGGAAGTATTTTGACAAGAACTAAATATATGCTCCTCATTTCGGGTGACTATAAAAGCTAATGTATGTTTTTGAAGGGGGGGGGGGTCAGAAGCTTCAAAAAGGGCAAATTTTCAATTATTCTGGAAACTTTCTTCAGATCAACATGGAAAGAGATTTTCACTCGCTTCGTTACTATCATCTGTATATCTTCACAAAGATGAAGGGGATAGAGGAAGCCCTCAAGGATAAATATTTTTCAATGAGCCCCTCCTCCCTCTTTCCTGAAAACTTTAGGAATTATCACCTAAAAAATCATTTATGGAGTTTCAGATGTGGTGTTATATTAAAAAGGGTCATTAACCATACCTTTTGCTCTCCAGGCTGCTCGATTTTAGCTGACTCTCCTGCAAGATCGATGTTGATAAAGTCTTTCCAAGGTGAATCTTTGGAGCTAAGGGGTGTATCTTCGCTCTCAGATATTCCTACTGTGGCCTTAGGAGCTCCTGGAATAATTTGTTTCCAATCGCTAGACTGTAGATGATCGTCCCCAGTCAACTCCGGCTCTTCGCTGACAACATCCATCTTTGTATCAAGGCGTGGTTCCAATCGAGGTTCAACTTCAATATTTTTTATATTGACAATCTCCGGTCTAAATGATTCCCTAGGATCCAATGGGGAGGGCTCAAGATCAGTGTTTTCCTTCAATAAGGATAATAGCTCTTTTCCTTCAGCCTCTTTTTCAACAGTGGGGGCTTTTGCGTCAGATATATATGTGTTATATCCTCGTTCCTCTATTTGCTCAGATTCTTGATTGGAGCTTTCACTGTCTACATATAAGTATGATGGTCTTTTCTGGGGCTTCCCTACTAAGTTCCCCCCGTTATTCCGATTCTTCGACATGCTTTCGTCTTCGAATGGCAAACCCAAGACGCTAGATGTGAAAATAACTGCCATAGATAAGTAACTAATCATATTCTATTATATTGGTTGCCCCACTGGCTACTAGACTAATCTGAAATTATTTCTACCCCTTTAAATAAAACTAAAAATTTACTGATTTCTTATCTAAGCAGTTTAAGCGCAATTCAGCATTATAAAAGTAAATCGTTTGGAACCATGCAGAATCACGATTTAAAGTAAAACTTGCGAACGCAAGATCGTTTCTAATTCTTTATTTATTTATTTTTTGCAGAGTTTCACTTTTATAGTACCTTATTTTAGCAAGATTAAAAAGCAAAACAGCATGACATATTTTAGCTTTTCCTGTTGAACGCATTTCTACTCAATAGAGTAGAAAAGATTATATTACTGTTCTTTTGACGGGAACTGGAAGCCGCTCCTCCCCACCTGGCATCCATCATTTTGCTAACAGAGATCTTCCTTGAGGCACGGTCATGTGCAACGGCTTTGACGCGGTAGAGCTAATATTTGTCCCAGAGCCGACAGAAGAGTATATGGTTGTGTAGGGGTCAATTTGTGTAGGCCGAATTTTGCATGGGATGCATTGTTGGCTGACGAGCTTGGGTCTGTGTTTTCGTTGGTATTGAATCGCAGAAAGCTGTGTTTTGCCTATGTACTTACGTAGAAAGACAATGATGGGTAGGCCCCCTAGTAAATTCTTTTTCCTGTGAAAAAAAAAATCTGTAAAAAACGAATAAGGATAAGTCCTGACCAATATTGATAAATTTGCATCCTAACCAACTGTTTATCCCCGCCCACCAAGGAAGCATACTAATACTACTACTAACAACTCACCGCAGCACCAATCCGCCTGAGACCAGCACAGCTATGCACACTCCACCTCCATCCCAATCTATTCAAGCCTCCCTCTTTATACCCTCCCAGGAAGTTCCATTTCCTTTTAAATCTTTCTTTATGACATCCTCCCAGCCCAAACGAGAACAACCTGCTTTCCGTTTAGCCCTAGACGGTTGGCCGAAAAGAACAATCTTCGGTAATATGTCATCCTTCATCCACACAACGTGCCCTAGCCATCTCAACCTTTCTTTCATTATAGCCCTAGAGAGCGGTATTGAACCACATTTTTCGTACAGCCTATTGTTTCAAATACGGTCAATAAGCCGGGTACCCAGGATAATCCTTAAGCAATTTCTCTGGAAAACATCTAACAAATCTTCATCCGCTTTTCGAAGTGCCCATGCTTCAGAGCCATATTTGACTACTGTCATCACTGTAGCTTCTAATATTCTATTCTTGGTTTGCAGACTTATCTTCCTATTCATCCAAACTTTTTTTAACTGTGAAAAAACACCATGAGCCTTGGCTATTCTACTTTTAACATCTTCACTGCTCCCACCATCTTTACTAATAATACTACCAAGGTAAGTGAAGCTGTCCACCTGATCAATATTTTCATTACCCAACGCTACCTTTTCATCTTCACTTATTCCTAGCCTTAGTGACTTAGTCTTCTAAACATTAATTTTCAAACCTATTCTAGAACCCTGAACTCGCAAAACCTCTTAAAGTTCATTCATTTTGCTCACACTTTCCTCTAGAATGCTTAAATCATCAGCATAATCTAAGTCCAGGAGACTTTTTCCTCCCCAGTTGATTCCGTGGTCTCCCATTGCCTTTCCTGTGCTCCTTAAGACAAAGTCCATCAAAATAATCCATATAAAGGGGGATAGAACACAACCCTGATTAACTCCTCATTTAACAACCCTGATTTAGACCTGTCGCTAATCCTTCCTCACAAAACAAATCTTCATTCACATCCAAGTTATCAAAAACTTTTTCATTTTCCTCTATATCTTTTCCTGCAACTCTATCTTGGTTTAGTAAATTCTCAAAATGTTCTGCCCATCTCTCTTTAATTCTTTCCTTATCGCTAATTGTGGCCCCATCCCTATCTTTAATTGGGCCAAGTCCAGATTGACACCTCCCTCTCAATTTATTAACATTCCAGTGCAATGTTTTACTATTATGCCGTCTAGATGAATCTTCCAGATCCTCGGCAATTTTATCCATGGCACACACACAGACGCACATAAAAAAAACACACACAGACAAACATACAAAAAAAAAAAAAAAAAAAAAAATTAATGAGGTTGGTCAGACAAAAAAAAGTCAACACTATAAAATAATATAAAATAGAAACTGCAAATTTGAAAGAGAAAAAGATTACACAATAAGTGATAAAAACTAAGAGGAAGAGGAGATTTATTTGTTTAACATATCGACTATTTACAGGAAAAAGATATACGGCAGAAGAGATTTTTGTTGAAAAGAGTGAGGGATTTTAGGTCGAAGGGGGGAAAATTAACTAAGGAAAATTAAATTTGTTGGGGGGTTATGATAACTGGTTTGAACCTTTGTAGTTTAATTCAAGAATAGTTCACCTGCTTTATATAATTGAGTGTCGATGAATACCAAACGGCCAGAAGCTTGTCTCAAAACTGCGTTTTGGGGCTATTGACACTGTAACAGACTAACTGCTTCTTCAAACAGCGGAGATCAGATTGGTCAATTGGCTTTTGGATGTTCACAAGAGGGTATTTTTTTTTTTTTTTTTTTTTTTTTTTTTTTTTTTTAAGTGGTGCTGAATTTGGCGAAAAAGGATAATATAAATGTTTTTACTTTTATAACTTTAAAAAATCAAATAATATTAACATTTTGACTACTAAATATCAGTATATGTATATTAAACTGACAATGCACATTCATTTGTTATTTTTCAGTAAAGTGCAAATTTTGTTCTGGCCTTGGGAAGGCATAGGGGTTTTGCGCCCAACTTATGTTAATTTCTGCTCGTTTTGAGTTATACTTGGCTAATTATTTTAATTTCTGTTCGTTTTGGGTTTCATTTATTTATCGATGCGGATTTGTGGTAGTTTCACGCTTGGTAGATTATTTGATTTTATTTATGCTCCTTTTTTGCTTAATGGAGTTCTTTACTTTTCTTTGAAAAACTTATTTTGTGGAAAGTTTTTTTAAATTAATTTCAGTTCGCTTTATATTGACATAGTTTTTTATGGGAAAAAGAAAATAATACTTTAAATCTTTTCGTTTTTTAAGACTTTGTAGCTTGGCCTGCTAATTGTACGCCTGAAAAAATTTTTCGGCATCTTTTAACAATATACACCCTTTTAAAAATCTGGACACAAATAGTACTGTTTAATTTAGTTTCATACCTCCTCTAGTTGACCTGAAATGGAAAACTTGATATCATTCGCAAAAAAATCTGTTTACTTTCTTTGAAAGCTTGGATACACTTATGTTATTTTGATTTGGTTAAATTTTAAGAGCAGAAATGGGAGGGTTGGCGTGGGAGGGTGGGCGGGGGAGGGTGGGAGTGGAAGTGGGATTAGTTGCCTTGCCCTCAAATCACTTTCGACTATTAAAAAGGGCATCAGCCCTTTCTATTTTCAATCGAATGAGCCCTTTTCGAAGTTCCCACGACAACTCCTTCGATACGAAGTGCCCTGGTCTAAACAACAGCAACAAAAATAATACATTATACCAACTTCGATCTTTACTATAAAAATGTCAAGCCTTCCAATCACTTTCGACTATTAAAAAGGGCACTAGGCCTTTCGATTTCCAATCGAATAAGTCATTTTGGAAACGACAGCGCTTTCTATAAGCATCTTATATGCCCCCGGGGCATACATTACAACCCTTACCCTAAGGTCTGTTAGGGTGGTTGTCATCATCTAAGACCGAATTTCCAGAACTTTAAACTATGTTAAACAGCATGGCAATCTCAAAATTCTGATTTGATGTGTTTGGGGAAATGGTAGGCGGGACATGGGCGTTATTCGCTCTTCAACCATTTTCAGCTATCAAAAATGGCTCTAGCCCGTTCATTTTGTTGTCAAATGGACCCTTTTGAAGTGTTAAAGAAAATACGTTCAATAAAAATCTTAGATGCCCCCCAGGGAATAACATACAACCCGTGCCCGGAGTGCTGGGGGGGGGGATGTCATTCTCAAAGACCAAATTTCCAGAACTTTCTACTACGTTAAACAAAATGGCTATCTCTAAACTTTGATTGAATATATTTGGGGAAATGGTGGGCGTAAGAGGGGGTTTGATTACTCTCCATTCACTTTTGACCATTAAAAGGGGCAATTTCAATTTCCAATCAAATCAGCTCTTTTTGAAATTTCTACAAAAACTTTCTATATAAACTTTATATGCCCCAAGGGCACAACTTACAACCCTTGCACGGAGAGCTCTGAGGGGGTTATCATCCTAAAAAACCTAATTTCAAAAACTTTCAACTACGTTGAACAAATGAATATCTCAAAATTTTGATAGGATGTGTTTGGGAAAATGGTGGGCGTAAGAGGGGCGTTGGTCGCTCTCCAATCCCTTTCAACTATTAAAAAAGGCACTAGCCCTTTCAATTTCCAATTGAATGAGCCCTTTTGAAGTTTCTACGCTTTCAATAAGAACCTTATACGAAAGGCTTGGCAAGGGTTGTAAGTTATGCCCTGGGGCTGTGGAGGGGAGGGGTTGTCATCCTTAAAGACCCAATTTCCAAAACGTTCAACTACGTTGAATAAAATGACTATCTAAAATATTGATTGGATGTGTTTGGAGAAAAGATGGGCCTGAGAGGGGGTTGGTTGCCTTCAAATCACTTTTGACTATTAAAAAGAGCACCATCCCTTTGAATTTCCAATCAAATGAGCCCTTTTTCTAGTTTCTACGGCAAAGATTTCAATAACCTCACACCTTAAACCTTATATGCCCCCAGGGCATAACTTATAACCCTTGCCCTGAAGACTGTTGGGGAGTGTCCTGCTCAAAGGTACAATTTCCTGAACTTTGAACTGCGTGGGATAAAATGGCTATCTCAAGATCTTTATTGGATGTGTTTGGGGAAATGATGGGCGTGGAAGGGGTGTTAGTTACTTTGCAATTACTTTCGACTATTTAAAAGGGCACTAGCCATTTCAATTTCCAATCGAATGAGCCCTTTTTGAAGTTTCTACGACAAGGTATTATATAAAAACCTTATATGCCCCCTGGGCATAATTTACAACCCTTTGGGGGGGTTGTTATCCTCAAAGACTTAATTTCCAGAACATAAAACTACGTTGAATAAAATAGCTATCTCAAAGTTTTGATTAGATGTGTTTGGGGAAAAGGTGGGCGTGAGAGGCGGGTTAGTTGCCCTCTAATCACTTTCGACTATTAAAAAGGGCACTAGCCCTTAGAATTTCCAATCGAATGAGCCTTTTTTAAAGTTTCTACGACAACACCTTCTATAAAAAACCTTATATGCCCCCAGGGCATAACTTACAATCCTTGCCCTAAGGGGACTGGGGGACTGTCCTCAAAAACATATTTTCTGTCTGGAAATCAATGTGCTATCTCAAAATTTGCTATCTCACAAAATGGCTATCTCAAAATTTTGATTGGATGTGTTTAGGGAAATAGTGGGCGTGGAAGGGGTGTTAGTCACCTTCCAATCACTTTCGACTATTAAAAAGGGAACAAGCCACTCCAATTTCCAATTGAATGAGCGCTTTTCGAAGCTTTTACGACAACTTCTTCGATACGAAGTGCCGTGCTCTAAAGGTTAAAATTAATAAATAATACATTGTGCCAACATCGTTCTTATATGCCCCCAGGGCATAACTTAAAACCCTTGCCCTGAGGGTTGTGGGGGACTGTCCTCCTCTTTACTTAGTTACCGTTTCTTGTCTCGTTCTCGATTGTCCCCGTTTTTTACTTAGGCAGCACAATCCCGCTGCCTATGATCTATACAACAACTTTCTATATAAACCTTATATGCCCCCAGGGCATAACTTACAACCCTTGCACTGAGGGCTCTGAGGCGGTTATCATCCTAAAAGACCTGATTTCCAGAACGTTCAATTACGTTGAACAAAATGGATATCTCAACATTTTGATTGGATGCGTTTTGGAAAATGGTGGGTGTGGGAGGGGCGTTAGTCGCTATCCAATCACTTTCAACTATTAAAAAAGGCACTAGCCCTTTCAATTTCCAATTGAATGAGCCCTTTTGAAGTTTCTAAGACAACGCTTTCAATAAAAACTTTATATGCCCCAGTGCATAACTTACAACCCTTGCCCCGAGGGCTGTGGGGGGAGGGATTGTCATGCTTAAAGACCTAACTTCCAAAACTTTCAACTACGTTGAATAAAATGGCTATCTGAAAATTTTGATTGGATGTGTTTGGGGAAAAGGTGGGCGTGAGAGGGGGGTTAATTGCCCTCAAATCACTTTGGACTATTAAAAAGGGCACTATTCCTTTGAAATTCAAATCGAATGAGCCCTTTTTCAAGTTTCTACGACAAAGATTTCAGTAAAAACCTTAAATGGCCCCAGGCCATAACTTATAATCCTTGCCCTCAGGGTTGTGGGGGGGTGTCCTCCTCAAAAACATATTTTCTATCTGGAAATCAACTACGCTGAACAAAATGGTTATCTCAAAATTTTTATTGGATGTGTTTGGGGGAATGAGGGGCGTGGGGGGGGGGTCTAGTTGCCCTCCAATCACTTTCGACTATTAAAAAAGGCACTAGCCCTTTGAATTTCCAATCGAATGAGATTTATTTGAAGTTTCTACGACTACACCTTCTTTAAAAACCTTATATGCCCCCGGGCATAACTTAAAACCCTTGCCCTGAAGGCTGTGGGAGAGTGTCCTCCTCAAAAACATATTTTCTATCTGGAATTCAACTACACTGAACAAAATAGCTATCTCAAAATTTTGATTGGATATGATTTGGGAAATGATGGGCGTAGGGGGGGGGGCTAGTTGCCCTCCAATCACTTTCGACTATTAAAAAGGGCACTAGCCCTTTGAATTTCCAATCGAATGAGCCTTTTTTGAAGTTTCTGCGACAACACCTTTTATAAAAACCTTATATGCCCCCAGGGCATAACTTAAAACCCTTGCCCTTAGGGTTGTGGGGGAGTGTCCTCCTCAAAAACATGTTTTCTATCTGGAAATCAATTTGATGTTGTTTAAACTTTCCAAGACTGTTCAAGACGCATATAGTTTTCAGTAAAGCGCCAATGACGCAGTAGGTTTTAGACTTTTACAGTGAGAGAAGGAGGCGATACCCAAACTCTTGTCTGTAGTGATTTTTGTTCGTTTCAAGCTTGCTTTGCATATTCAATTTAAGTTTCACTCTTTTTAAGATTTATTTATTGATTTACATTAATATATATTGTATGTTTGTTTGCATTGATTGTTTATTTAATTTCTGTTCGTTTTAAGTTTCATTTATACTTCAATAGCAAAATACTTTTTTTCGTTTTTAGCTTGATTTTCATATTCAATCAAACATTACTCACTTTAAGATCTATTTATTCATTTATATTATTACTTGTTGTATGTTTTTTACTATGATTGTTTATTTAATTTCTGTTCGCTTTTGGTTTCATTTATTCTTTAACAGTAATTTCTGGTCGTTTTGAATTTAAATTTTAACAGGTATTTGTATCTGCTGAGCTTAAGTTTAAAATGACCTTTACTTTTCTTTGAAAAACTTATTTTTCGGAAATTTTTTTTAAAATTAATTTTGGTTCGTTTTTGATTGCAAAAAGTTTTAAGTTTTTAAAAATTTCTTATTTCAGAATCAAACTTTAAAAAAAATTCAAATGTTCATCAAAGTATCAAAACTGGTATCAAAGTAACATTGTCAAATTGTAAAAATGGGTTTGTGTCAGAACTAGAACTTTCAATTTCCAATCAAATGAGCCCTCTATGAAGTTTCTACGAGCATCCCTTTCATTTTGAAGAAATGGACCATACACGCCTTTAGGGCATAACTTAGAACGCCTTCCTCTGGGCCCTGGGGATTGTATTGACACCAGAGTTTTCCTTATCTGACCTTTGAATTTTTTTTTTAGTTATCTGAGTTTTTGTTATCTGACTTTTGAACAATTTTTAACTTAATAGTTATCTTAGTATTTTTATTAGATGCATTCGGGAAAAAGGGGCATGGGGGTTAGGGGGCGGCTAGTTACCCTCCAATCTCTTTTGACCCTCAAAACTGAACTAGAACTTTCAATTTCGAATTAAATGAGTCCTCTCTGAAGTTTAAAATGAGCATCCCTTCAACAAGAACCACATATTCCCCCAGGGCATAACTTACAACGCCTAACCCCGGAGTTTTCGTTATATGGTCTTTGAACTATTTTTTAAGAAATTAATTAAAAATACTTTTTCCACAAAATAAGTTTTTCAAAGAAATGTAAAGAACTCCATTAAACAAAAAATGAGCAAAAATAAAATCAAATAATCTACCAAGCTCGAAACTATCACAAATCGGCATCGATAAATAAATGAAACCCAAAACGATCAGAAATTACAACAAAAAACCGAGTCAAACTCAAAACGAGCAGAAATTAACATAAGTTGGGCGCAAAACCCCTATACCTTCCCAAGGCCAGAACAAAATTTGCACTTTACTGAAAAAAATATTAATGTTTTTATTTTTATAACTTTAATAAATCAAATAATTTTAACATTTTGATTAATAAATATCAGTATATGTATATTAAACTGACAATGCAAATTCATTTGTATTTTTTCAGTAAAGTGCAAATTTTGTTTTTTCTATCTGGAAATCAATATGGCTATCTCAAAATTTTGATTGGATGTGTTTGGGTGAATGATGGACCTGGGGGGGGGGCTAGTTGCCCTCCAATCACTTTCGACTATTATAAAGGACACTAGCCCTTTGAATTTCAAATCAAATACGCCCGTTTTGAAGTTTCTATGACATCGCCTTCTATAACAACTTTATATACCCCAGGACATAACTTAAAACCCTTGCCCTGAGGGTTGTTTGGGAGTGTCCTCCTCAAAAAAATATTTTCTATTTGAAAATCAACTACGCTGAAAAAAATGGATATCTCAAAATTTTGATTGGATGTGTTTGGGGGATGATGGGCGTGGGGGAGGGGCTAGTTCCCCTCCAATAACTTTCGATTATTAAGAAGGGAACTAGCCCTTTGAATTTCCAATCGAATTAGCATGTTTTGAAGTTTCTACAACAATGCCTTCTTATAATAACCTTATATGCCCCCAGGGCATAACTTAAAACCCATGCTCTGAGGGTTGTGGGGAGTGTCCTCCTAAAAAACATATTTTCTATCTGGAAATCAACTAGCCTACGCTGAACAGAATGGCTATCTCAAAATTCTGTTTGGATTGCCCTGAGGGTTATGGGGGAGTGTCCTCCTCAAAAACATATTTTCTATCGGAAAATCAACTACGCTGAACAAAATGGCTATCTCAAAATTTTGATTGGATTTGTTTGGGGGAATAATGGGCTTGGGGGGCTAGTTGCCCTCCAATCACTTTCAACTATTAAAAAGGGCACTAGCCCTTTGAATTCCAAATTGAATGAGTCTGCTTTGAAGTTTCTACGACAACGCGTTCTATAAAACCTTATATGCCCCCAGGGCTTAAGTTAAAACCCTTGCCCTAAGGGTTGTCGGGGAGTGTCCTTCTCAAAAACATAATTTCTATCTGGAAATCAACTACGCTGAACACAATGGCTATCTCAAAATTTTGATTGGATGTGTTTGGGGGAATAATGGGCGTGGGAGGCTAGTTGCCTTCTCAAAAAATATTTTCTATCGGAGAATCAACTACGCTGAACAAAATGGCTAACTCAAAATTCTCATTGGATGTGTTTGGGGGAATAATGGACGGGGGGGGGGGGCTTGTTGCCCTCCAAACACTTTCGACTATTAAAAAAGGTACTAGCCCTTTTAATATCCTATCGCATGAGCCTGTTTTGAAGTTTCTACGACAACGCCTTCTATAAAAACCTTATATGCCCCCATGGCATAACTTAAAACCCTTGCCCTGAGGGTTGTCGAGGAGTATCCTTCTCAAACCACATTTTCTATCTGGAAATCAACTACGCTGAACAAAATGGCTATCTCAAAATTTTTATTGGATATGTTTGGGGGAATGACGGGCGTGGGGGGGGCTAGTTGCCCTCCAATAACTTTCGACTATTAAAAAGAGCACTAGCCCTTCGAATTTCCAATCGAATGAGCCTGTTTTGAAGTTTCTATGACATCGCCTTCTATCTCACAATTTTGATTGGATGTGTTTGGGTTAATGATGGGCGTGGGTGGGGGGTCTAGTTGCCCTCCAATCACTTTCGACTATTAAAAAGGGCACTATCCCTTTGAATTTCCAATCAAATGAGCTTGTTTTGAAGTTTCTACGACAACACCTTCTATAAAAACCTTATATGGCCCCAGGGCATAACTTAAAACCCTTGCCCTGAGGGTTATCGGGGAGTGTCCTCCTCAAAAAGATATTTTCTATCTGGAAATCAGCTACGCTGACAAAATGGCTATCTCTAAATTTGGATTGGATGTGATTGGGGGAGTGAGGGGTATGGGGGGGGGGCTAGTTGCCCTCCGATCAATTTCGACTTTTAAAAAGGTCGCTAGCCTTTTGAATTTCCAATCGATTAAGCCTTTTTTGAAGTTTCTATGACAACGCCTTCTATAAAAACCTTATATTCCCCCTGGGCGTAACACAAAACACTTGCTTTGAGGGTTGTGGGGGAGTTTCCTCCTCAGAAACCTAATTTCTATCTGGAAATCAACTATGTTAAACAAAATGGCTATCTCACAATTTTGATTGGATGTGTTTGGGGGAAAGATGGGCGTGGGGGGGGGGGAGCTAGGGACCCTCCAATCACTTTCGACTATTAAAAAGGGCACTAGCCCTTTGAATTTCCAATCGAATGAGGCTGTTTTGAAGTTTTTGCGACAACGCCTTCTATAAAAACCCTATATGCCCCCAGGGCATAACTTAAAACCCTTGCTCTGAGGGTTGTGGGGGAGTCTCCACCTCAAAAACAAATTTTCTATCTTGAAATCAACTACGCTGAAAAAAATGGCTATCTCAAAATTTTGATTGGATGTGTTTGGGGGAACGATGGGCGTGAGGGAGGGGGGCTAGTTGCCCTCCAATCTGTTTCGACTATTAAAAAGGGCACTAGCCCTTTGAATTTCCAATCGAATGAGCCTGTTTTGAAGTTTCTACGACAACGCCTTCAATAAAAACCTTCAATGGAAATCAACTACGCTGAACAAAATGGCTATCTCACAATTTTAATTGGATGTGTTTGGGGGAGTGATAGGCATGGGGGGTTAGTTGCCCTCCAATCACTTTCGACTATTAAAAAGGGCACCAGCCACTCCAATTTCCAATCGAATGAACCCTTTTCGAAGTTTCTACGACATCTCCTTCGATACGAAGTGTCCAGGTATGGAGAAAAAAAAATACATTGTGCCCACATCGTTATTTACTTAGGCAGCGCTAGCGCTCTGCCTATGATGGCTATCTCCAAGTTCTTATCAGATGGGTTTGAGAAAAAAGAGAGTGGGGGGGGGGTGCTAGGTGGCCTCCAGTCTCTTTTGACTCTTAATAGGTTAACTAGAACTTTCAATTTCCAATCAAATGAGCCCTCTTTGAAGTTTATACGAGCATCCATTCCATAAGAACCTTAAATGTCCCCAGGGCATAACTTACAACGCCTGTTCCCGGGCCCTGGGGGTTATGTCGACATCGGAGTTTTTGTTATATAATCTTGGAACGATTTTTAACAAAATAGCTTCTAAAATTTTTTATCGGATGCATTTGGGAAAAAAAAGGCGTGGGTGGGGGCTACCTTCCGATATCTTTTAACGTTAAAAAGTGAACTAGAATTTTCAATTTCCAATCAAACGATCCCACTCTGAAGTCTACACGTACATTCCTTTCATAGAAACCTTACGTGCCCCCAGGGCGAAATCTAAACCCCGTAGTAGAAAACCGGTTGGGGGAGTGTTCAGCTCTAACGTATTAGTTGCAGAATTTTCTGTTGTGTTGAACTCAACTACTGTCACAGCAATTTGATGACATATGTTTGAGGAAACGGTGGGCATGGAAAGGGTGTCCAATCACTTTTGACTGTGAAAAAGGGCACAATCCATTTAGATTTCCAATCAAATGAGCCCTTTTTGAAGTTTCTACGACAACACTTTCTATAAAAAAAACTTTATATGCCCCCAGGGCATAACTTACAACCCTTGCCCTGAGGGTTGGGGCGGGAAGGGGGGATTGTCATCCTCAAAGACCTAGTTTCCAGAACTTTCAACTACGTTGAACGAAATAGATATCTCAAAATTTTGATTGGATGTGTTTGGGGAAAAGGAGAGGGGGGTTAGTTGCCCTCCAATCACTTTTGACTTTTAAAAAGGGCACTAGCCCTTTTTAATTTCCAATCGAGTGAGCTTTTTTTGAAGTTTCTAGGACAAAGCTTTCTATAAAAAGCTTATATGTCCCCAGGGCATAACTTACAACCCTTACCCTGAGGGCTATGGGGGATTGTCCTCCTCAAAAATACGGTTTTCATTTTGGAAATCAACTACGTAGATCAAAATGGCTATCTCAAAATTTTGATCGGATGTGTTAGGGAAATGCTGGGTGTGGAAGGGGTATTACTTGCCTTCCAATCACTTTTGACCCTTAAAAAGGGCACTAGAACTCTCGATTTCCAATCGAATGAGCCCCCTTTGAAGTTTATACGAGGACCCCTTCCTTATGAAGTGCCTCTGGAAAACAATAATAATAAAACATTGGACCCGTATGGCCTTTACTATAGGCAACACTATAGCGTTGCCTCTGATAAAGCTTTTTCACTAATATTCTTAGCTGCAGTCTTAGCTATATTTCTTCCCTAAGACACCTTTAGCAACTTCACAAATTATTTTACGAAAACTATTCCAACTATCTGCCACATTATCAAATTTTAAACTCTGAAGTTTAGTATTCAACTGTTCCGGGACAGTTTCTCTCAAGTTCTCATCCTGAAGTCTACCAACATCATAACTTCTCGGGAGGTAGTTACCCTTCCAAAATTTGAGCTTTAAATTAACCCTTGACACCACCAAATGGTGATCTTTACTTTTAACATCAATAACAGCACTCCTATATACCTTAGTCTCCTGTATTGATCCTACCAGTCTTTGGTTTATTATAGCATAATCAATAAGGTTTGCTGTCTTACCATCACGTGAATACCATGTTAGCTTATAATCCATTTTATCACCAAACACCGTATTGGTTATGACTAGATTGTTATACCTACAGAATTGCAAAGGTCTGTATCAATTACTGTTTTCTTTTCCTACACCTAATTTACCTAGGCTAGGATACCATCTATCCCCACTTCTACCGATCTGGGCGTTAATATTCTAGTAAAAACATCATATTTGTACCTGGGACCCTGTCAATTTACTCCTGTAACTGTAAGTAAAATTCATCCGAGTCACTAGTATCTCCATCAGTCGGTTCTACAGGGGCATATACTACTATAACTGATACCATTAACTTTTTAGTCATAAACTGAGCAATTAGCATTCTATTATTAGTACCTTCCTAGCCTAAACAAGACTTAGCAGCTTCCTTATTCATCATGAGCTCTACTCCCTGTCTATGTACCCCATCCTTCCTGCCTGAGTAAACAAATTCTATATCACCTAATTTCAGGCTTCCTACCCCTGGGATATGAGTTTCAGAAAATCCTAATAAGTCCAGTTCTAGTTGACTGAATTTGTCAGTCAAAATGTCTATGCGATGGTCATTTTTTAAAGTCGTAACATTCCAAGTTCCAATTTTCATGTTCTTTAAATCATGAAATTATTTTGGCCTCAGGAAAAGCAATGATCCCGGATACCAGTGAGGACGGGGATTACATATCTTCTCAAGTCTACACCGAAGTGGTTAAGCCGGCTTAGAACCGGACAGCAAGAAGTCCCTGGGACCTCCATCAATGGAGGCTTTGTGCAATCATGGGCCCATCTTGGTCACAACATGGTTTTCAGCACTTGGCGATGCTCTTCGAAATCCTGCACAAACAATCTCCGACTCATTTTATATTCATGCCTACAAACATTATGGTACTACGGGGAGGAAGCCCATAGTAGAAAAATTAGCTAGGAAGAGGTTTTTCAGCCCGAAGACGCCCTTCAAAACATACCAAGCCCAGAAGAATTGCCCATTGATCAGAATCCCGTGCGAATGCTGTATCGTTTACTAGGCTATAATTTCCTCGAGGGGTGCCACTCCTCAAGTGGGGTTAGAGTTGAACGCAACCATTACAGTCATTTATTCTAAAGAATCCTGATGTTTTTTTTGCCAGAGGTATTTACGTATTATAGCAACCACACTGTTTTTCTTGATCAGTTGTAAAACCAATTTCTCTGTGGGCACTCGGAGACAATTATCTTAGCCTGAGTGAGTTAAATTACTGTGCAGGTATATCTTAAGTAGATGTTTAATAAATAGAGTTAGTTAGGTTAGGTATTTAATATAAAGCATTCTGGACGGCCTGCTTTCCTTAATTCTCTGTAGTTGTAGGTTAAAGCCACTGAACATAACAACTAGTTCTGTGTGTTACATCAGCAATATCGTCTCCGCATAAAACCATGCGGAGACGCGATTACCACGTCTCCGCGTATACAACGAGTGTTACGTTGTGGTACTGCTATTAAACTAAAGCTCGTCTTTGTTTCACTGGTAAAAATTTATAATAACTATGGGGAGTATTCGCAACAGTCTATGTTTTAACGATAAAATTGAGTTATGAATGAAATCAGTGCTGGTTTATAATGTCAACAAGATAAAATTATCGCGTATATCGACTAAAGAAGCAAGTTATTTGAACATTGTGCACGTTTCTATTATCCTTGTTACAGTGAATGTTCGAAAATTGTGAATGTCCAAAAAGGAGAAAAAACTGCAATCCTTAAAACCCAATCTTACGAATGTCCAAAAGAGGGGAAAAGTACATGTCCTAAAACCTAATCCTTATCTCTGATGAATGAAACAAAGATGGTGGAAGAAGTAGCGCATCACTTTCTTTCAATATTTGCAACAGTTGGTGCCCCAGCAATATTGCAATCAGATAATGGTAAATAATTCTGCAATCCAGCCATACCCAAAATTTACGCTATGTGGAAAGACGTTAAAATAGTTCATGGAAAGCCTCGTCACAGACACAGCATCTTCTTTTTGCCTAGCGAACAAATGATTGAAACCGAAGAACAGCTTACAGAAATTGCCATTTGCTTTTGAGACCAAAGATCAGCTTGAAGAAATAGGCAATACTTCTGTTAAAAATTAAGTGGTGTTCTTACCGAAAACCATATTCCAAAGAAAACTTTTCAAAGAGGACTTGCAAATTACCACGTTTCCACATCAAGTTCTGGCTGAAAAACTCAAGTTAATTTTTATAACAAGAGAGGCCGCGAAAGGAAATCTTCTGCTCCAATTAACAAAATTTTTACGTAAATAGCGACGAAGACAATACTGCCTTTCCATCATAAACAACAAGTAGAAAAATAGGAAATTTTTTCATCCAAGACAGTGGAACACATCTTTAAATGAATATTTCGACCCTTTAACCAAGGGTCATCCTTAGCAAAACAAATGAAGGAAAAACAAATACAAAAGAACTCGTATTCACATTCAATCTTTAAAACTAAAATATTTTCAAAACAGCCCTAGCATAATTACTTCAAGGAAGTTCAGCCGGGACTGGTACATCAAGCGAAAGTGAAAAAAGACAATTCGTTCAAATGGACTAAAAATATTTAAAAACAAGATCTTAAGGCTAATCTTACCTTTTGGCAGCCATCCTAGAAGGTCTATCCATAACAGGTTGGGTGGAATTGTTTACCAGTCCTGTTTGAACTTCCTTGAAGTAATGATGCTAGGGCTGTTTTGAAAATATTTTAGTTTTAAAGATTAATTTTTAATGTGAGTTCTTTTATATTCGTTTTACATTCATTTGTTTTGCTGAGGACGGCCCTTGGATATAGGGTCGAAATATTAATTTAAAGTTGCCTTCCGCTGTCTTAGATAAAAAATTTCCCTATTGTTCTACTTG
The DNA here is from genome assembly GCF_049724085.1 of Artemia sp. Qi Xiang Cuo. Taxonomy (NCBI): domain Eukaryota; kingdom Metazoa; phylum Arthropoda; class Branchiopoda; order Anostraca; family Artemiidae; genus Artemia; species Artemia sp. Qi Xiang Cuo. The sequence continues at coordinate 78,126,823 of NC_142800.1, forward strand.
TTGTTTATAAAATTGTTATGAACCTCATAAAACAATTTTTTCGTGCTGAAATTGGTGACATTGAATGAATACATGTCCCTGATGTTGGCCGTGGCTGTACAGATAACCGAATTGTTTTAGCTGCTGTTGTTGGAATAGAAGAATATGACTTCTAGAAACTTGTAAATGAAAATGTCAAGTAGGCTTAAGCTTACTTGACAACCATCTTGTGAACAACGCCCGCGAATGTCAGCTCCTCTTCCGTTTAGATTATACAAGATTTTTACCTTTCAAATTGTAGCTAGTGATGTACAGTTAACTTGCACAGCCTTAAATACCAAGCGACAAATGTTTACTGTCAACAATTCGCAGGAATATTAAACGAATTACAAGAAATCACAAAATTGAAATTTAGACCTTCAAATTTAAACAAAGATATAAAACAGTATTTTTGAAATCAAGTATGATAGTGCATTACAAAACGGTAAAATATAAAACGGTTAATAAATTAGAAATGTTTACGTTTAAGGCGTATTGCTGCTGTTCAAAAAAATCGTCTTCAAAGATTTCACCAGCAAGTTTGTTTCCATGAGCTAGCATAATTGCTAGTAAATTTTTTTAGTGAATTCCTTCAACAAATTGCAACGTTGCCGAAAAAAAACTGTTTAAGGAATTTTAGCTTGGAACTGAAAAATTTGAAAAATAAAAGGGAAGAGACACGCAAGTTTCTTAATTTCGGAAACAACAATGAACAAATTTGTATTTTACGTTTTTTTTCCTTCTTTTTATGTTGCTTTTCAAGCTATCAATTCTGTTGTATATCTTTATTTTTTAGCACGAACTGTTAGTAGAAACTATTTTGGTCACAATTCGACTACTTGAGATAAAATTAAGTTGTTAATAGCTATTGAAACGATGGGAAACGCATTTACTCTTCAAATTTTTCAGTTTTGTGTTCAAAACCCACCAAACAATTCTTGAACAGCGTTTTGATTTCTTAGATAAATTAGTTAAGAATTTTTTGAAATAGTTTCTTGTTACCTCGCGAAAACACATTTGCTAGTAAAATCGTTGGTGACAAATATTTTTTGGGACGGTAGAACGAAGCCTAATATTTCCGCTATGACAATTCAAAAAACTAAACTTTGTACAATATACAGAGAGTGGGGGATTAAAACTAAAAAATAAGTTTCAGCTTTTCGATTTTTACTGACGCACACTCGTGTTTACAAGTAAAGCCTTTTGTTTTGGCCTTCAAACTAAGACGAAACCGACTTTGAAATGAAAAACTTGAAGCCGCTACTATTTCTGTATTTGAAAAACGGAGACATTTAGGATTTGGATAAATGTAAACGACGTGTAGTCTCTGAAATCAAATAAGATACAGGAAAATTAATCAAACTGACTGGTCGAGTCAATTTCGTTACATAAATGCGTTTTTAGATATGTGTTTGGTAAAAATACTAAAATAAAAAAAAAGATCCTAAATGAAAAACGATTAAAAATAGGATTTTTTAAGGCCAACGAAAATACTGAAAAACAAAGTGAATCTTTCGGGAGGATAACCGCCTGCCTTCTTTAATGCGAAATGAAAATTTCAGAGAAAATAACGACAAATATGGAAAGACAAAGAAAATCTAACAACGCTGAGAGTCAACATGAAAAACGAACCAGTAAAAATAAACAATAAAAGCCAAAACTATAAGATAAATAAAATTCAATCAAACAGTTCGTGGTAACGAACTGTAAGTAAGGAGCGACCCGGCTCAATAGAAACCGAAACTCTAGAAAACGGAATTTTGATACCAATAGCTACATCAAAAGAATCAGATTTTAATGCTGATTTCAACAAGTTTCATCAAGTTTAGTCTTACCCATCAAAGTTAGGCGCCTGAGAAAATTTGACTGATTTTCGAAAAAAGGGGGGAAAACCCCCTGAAAGCTATAGAGTCTTAATGATAGTCTTAATAAAAATCACATCATCAGATTCAGCATATCAGAGAACCCTACTATAGAGGTTTCAAACTCCTATCTGCAAAAATGTGGAATTTTGTATTTTTTGCCAGAAGAAAGATCACATATGCGTGTTTATTTGTTTTTTTGTTGTTTTTTTTCCCCAGGGGTGATCTTATCGACCCAATGGCCCTAGAATACAGTGGGAAGGCTCATTTGAACGGAAAGTGAAAGTTTTAGTGCCCTTTTTAAGTGACCAAAAAAATGGAGGGAAACTAGGCCCCCTCCCTCGCTTACTTTTTTCCAAAAATTCAAAAATCAAAATTTTGAGATAACCATTTTGTTCAGCCTTGTCGAAAATATAATAAATATGTCTTTTAGGATGAATTAATCCCCCAAAGCCCCAGGGGAAGGGCTGAAAGTTATGAACTTTACCCAATGTTTACATATAGTATTGGTTATTGGGAAGTAGCCTAAACAGACGTTTTCAGGGGGGATTTTTTCTGGTAGTGGGGGGGGGGTCGGGGGTTGTGTGGGAGGATCTTTCCATGGAGGAAGTTTTTATGAGGGAAGGTACATTGCTACGAAGGGGCGCCGGATTTCCCAGCATTATTTAAAAAAGGATCAGAAATTAAATAAAAAAAAAGTTTTTCAACTGAAAGTAAGGAGTGACATCAAAACTTAAAACGAACAGAAATTATTGCGTATATGATTGGGTTCGCCCGTTAGTCAGTACCTCGCTCTTTAAGCCACAATTTTTTTAGTACTTTCATAAGAGCTTTTTATTCTAATTATCGGCCTTTGTGATTAAAGGGTCATTTTTAAAGAATTGGAATAAAATTCGAACTTTAGCGTAAAGAGCGAGGTATTGACTAGGGGGTGAACCCCCTAATATACACATTAAAAATATATTAATATAGAAGTTCGTTACGTAAGTTAATTCGTAAGTTACGTATATTTATTACTAATAAAAACGTTCGTAAATAAAATTGAACAACTTTCGTGAAAGCCATTCAACCAAATAAAAGTAAAATTAATGTGCAAATTTTGTTTTAATTATTCACGTACGGTGAGCCAAAATCAAAAGCTGCATTAATTCAAAAACGTTCAAAAATTAAATTAAAAAAACAAGTTTTTTTTAACTGAAAGTAAGGAGCAACATTAATACTTAAAACGAACAGAAATTATTCCATATATGAAAGGAGCTATCCCCTCCTCAGCGCCTGGCTCTTTACGCTAAAGTTAGACTCTTTTTCACAACGTTATTTTTTAAAACAATAAAAATTTATTTTCTCAAATTTATTCATTTTTCAATCCTTTCACTCTGACTGCTGACTCTAGACTGACCATGAATCGTTAGCCCTAGCATTCTAACTTGACAGAAAGAAAAGGGAACATTTACGATTTCGAAACAATTTTAGAGGTGTCATTGACCCCATTAGACTTTAATAAACCATGAAAATATATCAAAGTGAGAAAAATCCTGTTTTTTCATTCTCAGTGACAGATACCATAAATTATGTTCGTAGATCGTTACACTAAATTGTAGATGGCAGCACGCAGTGTAATCAGTATTCAATAAGGGGGTCTACTCTTACTTTCAGTTAAAAAAAAACTTGTTTTTTTTTTTATTTATAACAACCAAGGACCTAACACCAACGGCGAGTTACTTACTAATACCCACGACAATTGAAAAACATCTAAAAATCTTTGACTGCTCTCGTTGGATACTAGTGAATGACTGCCTGGCAGGGTTGCCACTGAACGCAATAAAAAATCACCATTTTCTCTTAGAATAAATCACCAAAAATCACCAAAAGGCAAATTGGCTGTGAAACATTTTCGTATGCCAAATAGGTCCATATCTTTTAAGTAATTTTCATACCTAAGCATTTTTTGTATTATACCCGATGCATATTTATACCTATTTTTAGATGAATTTATGCTTAATACTGGTATTTACATATTTAGGTGTATTTATACGTGCTACCAGTCTCTAGTAGTCTTCAGGACAAAGAAAAACATTTTCCGTACCAGAAGATTTGTAATGTTACTTTCATACGGATTTTGTTCACAGAACTAATAACAGTTTCCATTTTTTGTGTTCATTTCCACATTTTCCAGATTCTTAGACTTTAAAGACAAATAGGAAATTAGTAGTTAAAGAATGTATCTGCCTATAGTGGATTTAAGACTATTTTGTGCCAAAGCTCCAAAAATGGATGGGATTCATAACATTTTTGCCTTTGGCATCAATTACAGTCCAAATTTTTACCATGTTTTTCCACTTACTATTGAGTATTAGGTGGCAATTGTAAGCTTTTAATTTTCTTACCAATAACTATCAACTAGCTGTATTACTTCTTAAAAGTGAAATGGAACAAAATTCCCAAATAAAAAAGATTTGGTAAACATTCAGATGAAACCTTTTTAGAGTAATTATTCCTACATTTTATTATTTTTTGTTTTGGCCAGAAAATCTTTTTCGGCAAACAGAAGGACATCAAAACAAAAATAAAATTATACAATTATGACTTTCTACACAAAATCTCTTTAAATCTTTCTTGTCATTTTTGTATTAAAAAATAAAATTAACGAATGAGGAGCTAAAGGAAACATTCTTTAATCATAACCTAGATGTAATTTCTTTTTCACGGAAGAGCACAAGAAAGATTCAATGTGGACCCAAAATCGGGTGTGACTTATGTTTCTATCTTTCCTACTTCTTCATGAATTTAAAAACTTGACAGTAAAGCAAGATTTTTCAACTTCTTCTTGAATTTAAAGAAAAAACTTATACTAACTTTTGAACTTTAAGGAAAAATAGCAAAATACAATTTTTCAGCTAGCTGTAAACAAAAGATAATGACTTCGTTTAAATATAAAAATAAATGTTTGGGTTCAATCAGTTTTGATTATTAATCTTCTTGAATTTCCATTTTCCTCCATTTTTTCGTCTTTGACACAGATGCATCAGGTATGTCCCAGAATACATCCGGGACAAGCCTATGCACATGCATGAGAGACTAAATGGCACTGGGGTCCAGCCTGTTTGACAGTGGGCTCTTAATGAGCTTCACCAGAGAAAAATGTTTCTCTGCTGAGGCACTGGAGTGAGACAAGGACATCAGTACTCCCATGAACCTGGGGAGGATCAAGAACAAACAATTTTCCCCGCTGTCCTTACAAACCCTCAAAAAAACCACGCAGATTCTAGCTTGGTGTTTTTTCTGATTTTATCATCAACATGCGGAAGCATTTTCCCCTCGGTGTTGAGTAAATCTCTTTCAATATCTAAATTTGCGGAAAACCTACTGTACATTAAAGCTATAGAAGGAATCGTACCAGAAATGACAATTGTCGGATTAAAACATTTCAACTGATTCAAAAGAGGATCACAGGCATAGATTCGTGATTTAATTTGCAAACATAGCTTCTAATAGAAAGTGAAAAATTTGAACAGCACATTGTTAAATATTTGGTTTTCAAGATTTTTTCCCATCTTACTGGTATGCGTTTAGAAATTTGCTCCAAAATACATGTCTTTAAAGTTTTGCGGATTATTTGACTTTGTAACGTCTATAGCAAATAGGCTAGTGCGAGCCAAAACATCTGCTTTGATTAAATTTGACATTATTTCCTTCAAGTAGCTTTTCACCTTAAAAGAAGTAAAAGAACTTGTAACTCTTTACTCTGAAACTCTACATTAAGTTGGTTCACTGTTGTTAGAATTTAAGCAAGGAACACATAATGTAATTTAAAATCATCGCTTATTAGTTGGTTGTAACTGGATGGTATATTACTTGCAAGATAAGATTGACAACAAAGGTTAAGCGTCCCATATTGCTCTAAAAGACGTTAAGCCACACTCTGCATTGACAGCCATCTCGTTTTGCCAGGGTAAATCAGACAGCGCTCAACTATATTCAGGAAATATTTGGCACTGTCTAAATTTCATTTTCCATTTTGGGCTAAACATGATAAAACTAAAAAATGTACTTTAAAACATAAAACGAACAGAAGTTATTCCATAAAAGAGGGGTCGCCCCCTCCTCAATATCTTGCTCTTTACACTAAAGTTTGACTGATTGTTCCAATTTATTTAGAGCGACTACTGAAACACGGGGACGTTTAATTAGGATAGGAAGCTTTTTTAAAAGTGCTAACAACTTTAGCGTAAAGAGCAAGGTATTATGGAGGGGGCAAAGATTCATATACGGAATAAATGCGCCAAATTAATATGCAAATTTTATTTTAATGTTTCATGCACGGTAAGCCAAATTCGAACCAGCATTACTTGAAAAACGTTCAGAAATAAAAAAAAACAGTTTTTTTTAACTGAAAGTAAGTAGCGACATTAAAAATTAAAACGAACAGATATTATTCCATATATGAAAGGGGTTGTCCCCTCCTCAACGCCACGCTCTTTACGCTAAAGATTTTTTTTTTAAGTAGAGTTGTGACAAAGAGTCAAGCCACAATCCTGAACACTCTGCTCTTCACGCTCAAGTTTGACTCTTCGTCACAATTCTACTTAAAAAAGAATCTTTTGCGTAAAAAACGAGGCGTTGAGGAGGGGACAGCATTTTTCATGTATGGAATAATTTCTGTTCTTTTTAAGTTTTAATATCGCTCCTTACTTTCACTTAAAAAAAACTTTTTTTTTCATTTGATGTAATTTTAAATCATCGCTTATAAGTGCACTGTAAAGGGCATTAGCTAGTGGTATATTATCTGAAAGATAAATTTGAAAATAATTTTTTTCTTTTCTTACTGAATTAATCTGCAATTAATTTTTTCGACCCTTTAGCTGTCGCATATGATAGTGAAAAAAACTGTTCGACTGGTTTCTGTTCTTCCGGAGAATAATAGCGAAAAATTATTACAAGAAATATCGTTATTGTTCTGTCTGTCGATTCATCGATGATGATTGAGATCTTAATCACTTTCAATGCTGCAACTATCTTCTATTCACGTGCTTTTCAAATAACATTTTTATTATTGTGGTTGTATTGTCCTTGCCAAGGCCATAAGATGAACACTAGGTTTGTCTTTTTTTTTTCAGAGGGCTTAATTTACTTCTTAGCTTTGACTGCAACTGGTATCCTCATCCATGTATTTTGCTTTGCAAGTCAGTGGAAGTTCCTTCCAGGGAGGAGCCTTAAACGATCCATCTGGCTCTTCAAAAGAGTTAGTATAATTAACATTATTAATGTCGAAATCACTTTCTGGTCCAAATTTTCATGAGTATCTGATTTAACTACATCACAACCTGGGTTTCTTGACTGTCCTCTGATATCAAAATAGATAGAGATATAATGTTTGTACCAGAACTATTTACAACAGAAGCATCCTGTGTCACAAACGTCTGAACAAATGTCTCATTTACAGATTTTTTTTTTCCACAGAATAAGCTACCTCTGTCATTTCTTCAAAAGCCTCACTTGCAGAATTCTCACCAAGCTGTTCACGGAAATTTTGCGCTTTTAGTAGGAACAATAAACGGGACTGGGATAGGATGCTTTACTAGATTTTTGAAAAATTTTCTTTTAACCTTACTAATTCTTTATTTAGCAGCAAGGTAATTTTATAATTTCCTGATCTTCAATGAACTTCCCATCCACTCTATGTTATACAAGAATTTTAGAGTTAGGGTTTGGAATAAGTATTCCTATTTTCAGTCGAAAGTCTGGACCTTCTGAATGCATCGAGGATTGTGAAACCAACTTCTTTTAAACCACACTCATCTGAACTCCAGACAAATATTACAGTAACGACCTTGAAATGGGAGTTAGAAAAAACCTCTCCGGGGCATAATTTAGGATCTGAGCTAATTCCTTTAAGTTTGACTCTCCTAGTGCAACTATTTTCCAAGATAGTGAAAAGCCCCTCAGCTGAAATTATACCTCATCCAAAGTATAGTCGATCTCTGCTTATTATAGTAGTTGAAGACTAGAAATGTGTTTATAGCCTACCTACTCAGACGTTAGGATGTGACTATAGGCTAAAAAGGAAGTAATATAACATATTATCTGCACCGACAACAAACACAAAAATGAGCCGTGTGTCGTAGATCCTGTGACTGTTCTATATTATATTTTCTCTAAATTTTCTTCTTTGTTAATAAAGATGGCTAGGTTTATGGTCATCTACTGTGATCGGCTATTTTGATATGCAATAAATTCGTTATGCACCGACAATCAAGTCTGTTGAATAGCATTTTCATCAGAATTTGCCTCACTATGTACAAACGCTGGAGCGCAGCCATAGTAAAATCACCAAATCTTATGATGAAATCACTAGATTTAAAGTTAAATCACCAAAAAATCACCAGATCACCAAAAAATCACCAAACGGAAAAAAAATCACCAACGGTGGCAACCCTGCTGTTTGGTGAGCAAGTCGCCATGGGACCAAAAAATTTTGTAACTTCCAAGGCATAAAGACCTAACTTTTTCGTAACTTTTCAAAGGAAAATCTCTTTTAAGGCAGGGTGCGTTTATTTCACTATCAAGAGCGGCACGTGGAGGGGGGCAATCGTTGCCTCTATATTTCAGAAAAATCATTTTTATGTAATCCCATTGAAAAATCTCCGCTCTAAATTTTAAGAAATACCTTTTTTGTTTTAACTAAAAAATTTGAAATCACCCTTTCCTCCCTTCCAAATTTTTATCAATTGCAATCCGTTTTCGCTTTTGCAGTAGAAACAGTCATGCAATAACAAAATCCGAGTTGATTCAAGCGTAATCTGGCCTTTTTTCTTGAGTAATTTTGAATGACACTTTTTTTCAGCGCAATAAAAATAGTAGAAACAGGCATACCTTGAAGTTGATCTTTTGTCACCTTTTGTAAAAGAAAATCCCCGAGAATGTGGAGGAATGAAACAAATAATTGCCTATACATAGGGCGCGTTTGATCTAGCTTTGCCAATGTTTGCCTAACTTTATTCTCAAAGTGACATTGATTTGGATGTAATTTAGGACACTTTGAAGAAAAGGCAAGTAAAGATTGCATTTTTATTTAGTAAATTCTAGATAAACGTCTCCAAGAGATAACCCATCTGGAATTAATTTATTACTAATTTTTTAAACAATTATAAGACACGCCATATTAGATCCTTATGCAGGTAAGTAAAATAATCAATTTGGAAACATGGGGACATACGGAGTATCCGGGATTTCCGAAGAATTTTGGTCAGAAATGGCTCATCTGATATGCATTAGATCAGAAACGGTTTTTGGATTGAGTCTACTGTGTATTGGGGTCTTTATTATTCTTGACCTAGAATTCTGAAACCCTGCTCAGTACTGGGATGAGGTAGACACGTCAATGTCAGCATAAAATTTAGCATAAACTGTAAGGAAGGATTGTCAGCTCCATTGTTCAAATTGGCAAAAAAGTTCCAAAAAATTAACTACAGACGGATTAAAACTTAAATCTGTCTCACTTATAATAAAAGGAAAACGTCTCCACTCTGTGTTTAACACGTTAATATTGACATAAGGAAAGCATTCTTTAAACATCTTAATGAAGGTATAATTGACTTTACTTGCCTGGAATTTGCGACGCTTGGAGAAAGACTGAACTAGATCCAATAAAAGGCCCTTTGAGTTGGTTCAAGGTTTTATCTCGGTTAGGAGCTTGATATAAAATACTAAACAGTTTCTTTTGCACTTGGCGCTCCTCGACAACACCCTTTTCGATGCTGTCATCCTTGTATAGTTGAAATTCTGCACCGAAATGCATATCTTTTATACTCATGAAGCTTCGAGGATCTGAAAAATCCAAGAGAAATGAGCAGGTTTTTCAGGCTCTCAGTTGACTTTCGCTAATGAAACTGACTCCTATTTCTTGAAGAAGGGATGAAACATTAGACTTTAATTTCTGGATTTTTAAGTCTGCACTCTGAAATTCGACGTTTAGTCTGTTAAAAATAGGTAAAACTTTTTTAAGAAACAAGTAAAAAGTGTTTACTGTTGAATTGACCCGACCCAAATAAGGATTGACACCACTCAGGTCCTTTCCTTCTAAGAATGGTGCCCCCCTCTCAATGCTTGGGAATAGCCTTGGTTATAAACGAAATTTGGCTCATTTTGATAGTTTCAACTATTTCGTCCGTATCAGCTATTCATAATCCCGTGTAAAAAGAGCAAGTAAAAGTCTAAATAGGGATAAAATCCTTTTAATAAACAGTGTTTCACAAATAGTGATAGAAATTCACAAAAAATACCAGATATTTTGGTCACATATGCAGTTTTACTGCTTATGACGATCACAACAATTATGACCAAATCATCTGGTATTGTTTGTGAACTTCTGTTATTCTCTGTGAAACACTGTCTATTAAAAGGATTTTATCCCTATTTGAACTTTTATTTATCGTCATGGAAAGGCAGTGTGGTCTCCGAAATTATAAAAGGAGCAAGTTTCTGTTTATAACCTGATATTATGCCAAACCATTCGGAAGGGGTGGGGGTGTTACCCAGAGAATAATGCATTTCTTGCTTTATCATCTTTTTACTTAAAAATAAATTATAACTAAAATATATTATATTATTACATACCTGTGTTTTTATTATAAATGTGAATTCCTGACTTCAAATTCCTTCTCTGTATAATGTATGTATGACTAGTAACTGAAAAATACTCAACTGATCTAACATATTGACAGGGTTCGGACAGGTCGGTTCGTTTCAAATTATAGGCTCTGTCCTATTTTTATAGGATTTCCCGGGCCCAAATATAGGCCAAATATAGAATTCGGAAGTCCTTGGGATCAGATCTTTGGTAGATGACGTGGGATGCCTGGTCACATAAATTCGTCATTTCCTGAGTTTTTGCATTCAATTATTTTTTTTTTATATCAAATACAAACTGTACAAAGATTAAAAAACAGTAAAAAATCAGATACACATACTGTGCCCACGATTGACTGATACAAGTAAAATATTTGGAATCACTCTTGCTGCTTCTTGGGCATCAATTTCGATATGAGGTCAGTTTTTCTCTTTGCAATAGACTGCTCCATTCTCGCAGATCCCACCATCTGCTCTCTTTCACTTGTTCTGGACTTCATAGCTCCTTCGAGCAAAGAAACAGCTAGGGCAGTGTATATTAAACTCTTGGAGTCGTCAGCCTTCTTCATTCTGTCGTTTGCTTACTGAAGTAAAGTATCTGCTACCGCTCTCTTTTATTTCTCTGATTCTCTAAGTTTTTTACTTTTTCTTTACAGGTCTTCGATTACTTTCTTTTTTTCGTGGACCTCCTGCAACTTCCGCTTGCTGTCCTCTTTGAAAGCTGCTTTTTCCTTCTCGGATAGCTCTTCTTTTTTTCTTTTCATCCAGATATTGTTGATACCAAGACCATGTGGAACATGCAAGATTCAACAGCTCTTTTGTAATAACAAACCGTTCTGGGTTTCCTCCATAAAGCCTCAACGTGTCATATACCATCAGTCTCGCATCCAGAACGCGTTCAGACATCAAGCCCTGGTCTTCGCCGAGAATCCTACCAGAACGCGTGAACCCAAGCTCAACATCTGCGCTGCCATGCGACAACGTCAGCACCGCTTTGATAAGCTTGGTAAGTTCCGGGTACCTGCTGTCCCCGTGCTCATTCACAAGTCCAAAATAATGGCTCCAAAAATGATCGATCCGAGTAATGTCCTCACGGGGTCCAGTTTCCGTTCGCAAAAGCAGCCACTCGGCCTGGGCGACGTCTGAGCTTACTCCAATCCCAATCTTGCGTGCCACAACCGCTATGTCTGCAATGCTTCTTGAATCCTTCGTGTTGATCGGACTCAAACACCGTATAGCCTCTAGAAAACCATCCTTTTCCAGAGGACATTTGTTCAAAATATGGCGAATACCCTCGATAAAATGTTTTTGCACATTGACATAGAAAATGGCCTTGTCTCTCAGTGGTGCTTTCTCACCGAAAGCTCGTTCCACATTTTTAGAAACTATGGGCTTTTCTTCAAATTTTTCAGCAAGGTTCAACATTTCTGATGAGAAATTTTCAGTCTCGGTCACGAAATCTGGAGTAAAGACCCGTCCGAAAATCGTCACAACTAGTCTTTTGATCTCTGAGTGCTGAACATGAATGAGAGGCTCTTCTTTCTGGAACAGTTGTGTGAAACTCATGAACAGTTCTGCTGAGGCTAGAAAAAACTCGAGTTGGGCCTTTATCGTCGCACTTTTGATATAAGCCACAATCTTCAGAAAATTGGGAGTGGACAGAAGATTATTCAGTTTTTTCTCTCTCGGCAAGAAGTTCAGGAAGTGCTCTAAGATTGCCGGCCACTGCTGCATGATTCTAGCGAGGGCACGTCAGATCGTCAGCCAGCGGCTTGGGACATGACTTTTAAAAGCATTCTCTGGCACCCCCACTTTCTTTTGGTACTTCCGATAGTCTTCACAACCTGCAGGCCAGCCGTCAAAAATGAATGCACAAGAATAACAAAGTTCTCCGAACACCTGAAGACCTTTCAAGAAAGCGTTAGGAATTATATGGATGTTGCAAGTGCCAATGTTCAACATTCCCTTTCCCGTCACTTTCTTTTTTTCGGCATTGAACTTGTTCCAAACGCTTTTGTTGACGTTTGGTCCGTCACTTCTAGCGTGATCAGTTTTTCAAGTGGCAACTGATTCTGCTCAATGGCTAACATAATCTTCCTATACAGGTCATCACTTGTCGCGTGGCCCATAAAACTTGTACATAAATGTCTGCTCTGGATTTCGTTTCCGTATGAGGACCAATATCGAACATGTATCTGTAACTCCTTCATACCAGCGTTGTTGGTTGTCTCGTCATATTCTAGTACAAAAAATTACTGAATGTCCTTCACAAGCATTTGCCTACACTAAGTATGCAGCGCATCGATGATCAGATACGTGAGTTTCTTCGCACATAGGGACATTCCGTCGGGAATCTTACCGGAGAGCATCGCAAGGAAGGTTGCGACAATATGGTCTGAAGAGTTAGCAGACATGGAACTCTGTACCGTCTGAAATGCCCATATTAACTCAGCTTTATAAGCGACATCACGCTCACAAAACATGCTTGTACCAACTAATGGTTTATCCTTGGTTGTTTCATCAACTCGAGATTGTCCGGTCAGGTGAAGCTGTAGTGGATGTAGTTGAGCAGTAACTGCGGCTTCGTGTTCTGCAGATCGCACATCTTGGTTTCGCTGAGCAACCCCAGCTGTGTAACCAAGATTTTTCAAGCAGAGTTTGCAAAAGAACGAGTACTGGTCGTTCCCAGTCTTACACCATTCGCCAATCTTTCTACCATGAACTATTGAACTTGGTAGGCCCCATACTTAATTACCAAGCATCACCTGCAAAATAGCATCCCGCGATTAAAAGGCCATAAAAAGAAAAAATGTGGATATGTCCGAAACTGGGCTGTATTCGCATCAGTCTTTTATAGCGTTCAGCCAGGAAACGCATAAGTCGCAAGAACTCACAGTCTCATTAAGCGGAGACTGCTAGCCTATATACTGATCTTCGCTCATTTCAGACAGGCCCAACATGACAAAAAACAAGACATAGGCTACTATGTCAACACAACAGCACAGCCAAGCAGAAGCAGCTTACTAATCCCAGCACAAAAGATTAGTTAAGTTCCAACAGCTCAACAGTTGTTATTAATTATCGATCTACACCAAAAGAGAGCACAGTCTACAAGCAGAGTCAAAAGCAAAGAAAATCACATCTTGGCTTACTTAACGAGTAGTGAAAATTGCAAATCATGAGCAATGTTCTTGGTGATCTTCAGCCAAAAATATAGGAATAATAGGATTTTAGCCAAAATATAGACATTTTATAGGAGTGCATTAAAATATAGGAATTTATTGGAATTTATAGGCGAGTCCGAACCCTGTATTGAGTCAAGTGCAAAGACGTAATTCAAGTCAACAAGATTGAGTCCAAAATCTGTTTGCTTTGTCACATCATTGCAAGTGATAATCCCACGTAAATAGAGTGTTTTCTTAATTTACTATGCGAGCGAGCAAAACGGCAGTATTTTCATTCTAATAGTTGAATGATTGTGTGATAATATTACCTAATCCCGATGTGAAAGAATGTTGATACTTATGACAGTGTAACTAAAGCGGAAACAAAGGAATTTTTCACGGAGAAAAATAGATTGCTCAGAGAATGTGCAATTTGTTAAATGTTAAAAAACGTGCCAAAAATGTTACGAACATAACCTCAGTGGCAACCCTGACGAAACTTGGCAAATGAACAATTCATTCGTCAAGCAAGCGACCAACAATTAATTACACGGAGGAGCTATGTCATATGATTTTATTAATCGCTTCTCGTGCACAAGCTCTTTTAGATCTGAGGAGTTGAGGATGTGTTACATTTTGTGAATGTGACTAGTGTCGGGCGATATTTGATATCGATATTTATACATCAATATATCGGACCAAATATCGATATCAAATATCGAAACGTATTATCGAAACCGATATTTCTTAGGGGTCTCTAACCCCATATATTCCCCGTGGAAAATCCACCATATGAAAATTCTGCAAATTTTTAGCATACATCTTCGAGATTCTTTGTAGGTTTGAATTCTTTCATATATAATTTATCCATATCTTACATCTTACCCTGATATCTTTTTCGCAAGAATTCACTTCGGTTCCCGAGTCAAATATGTGTGAAGTATTACCAACTGAGAATGAAAAGTTTACAATAAAAAATGTATAATGAAAAGTTTGGATTTTGAATGTTATTAATTAAAAAAAACTTTCCGAAAAATAAGTTTTTCAAACAAAGTAAAGGCCATTTTAAACTTAAGATCAGCATATACAAATACATGTTAAAATTTAAACTCAAAACGACCAGAAATTACTATTAAAGAATAAATGAAACCCAAAACGAATCGAAATTAAATAAAAGGTAATAGCAAAAAACATACAACAAGTAATAATATAAATGAATAAATAGATCTTAAAGCGAGTAATTCTTAAATTGAATAGGAAGATCAAGCTTAAAACGAAAAAAAATATTTTGCTATTAAAGCATAAATGAAACTTAAAACGAACAGAAATTAAAAAACAATCAACGCGAACAAACATACAATATATATATTAATGTAAATGAATAAATAAATCTTAAAACGAGTGAAACTTAAATTGAATATGCAAATCAAGTTTGAAGCGAATAAAAATAACTACAAACAAGAGTTTGGGTATCGTCTCACTGCAGAAGCCTAAAACCTACTGCGTCATTGGCGCTTTACTGAAAACAATTCTTTGAAATATTTTCACTTTTGTAACATTAAGAAATCAAAAATTAATTAAGATTTTAGGGAATAAATATCAGCATATGTATATTAAATTGACAATGCACATTTTTTTTCAGTAAAATAATTTGAATTTTTTTCAGTAAAGTACAAATTATATTCTGGATTTTAGAAAGCATAGGGGTTTTGAACCCTACTCACATTAATTTATGCTCGTTTTGAGTTTTACTCTAATATTTATTTTAATTTTTGTTCGTTTTGGGTTTTATTTATTTATTGATACTGATTTGGGGTAGTTGTATGCTTGGTAGATTATATGATAGTCCGGACGCCAGGTGTTGAAAATATGAACCATACTACGACGGATTGGGGCTGCTACGAGAATTAGCCTACCCTCCACCCCCTAAATTGACCATGCGGATTCAAAAATACCAATGGCACTTGCTTGCGAGTCGTGAAACACTCCGAAACTTGAAATTTTATTATATTTTGATGTTTCATGCAAGAAAATGCATGTTCCACAAAGTTTGAGGTGCAGTTTTCCGCTCAAATAGAAATGCCTAGAAGCCATAGAATGTTTTCATAACTAACTAACACGATTAGTTACAAAAAATGGCAGAGTTAAAAAAAAATGGCAAAACTATATGAGTCTTGAACAGTCCTGGAAAGTATAAACAAAATCAAATTGAATATTAGATATTAAGTGATATTAAATGACAGATCCATCAGTTCAAGATTTTTTTTCACTGTAATTTTTATTTTCATTTTCAATGCTGTAATAACTGGAAAATAATAAATTTGTAATATACGAGAATTCGTTTTCAGTAAAGCACCAATGACGCAGAAGGCTTTAGGTTTTTACAGTTAAAGAAGGGGGCAGTATCCCAATTGTGCTTGTAGTGAAACTATATTTGTCTTGACCAATCTTGAAAAGAACTAATAAATTAAACTGAATATTTGATGCATAATGATATTAATTGCTAAAAAATCATCAGTTCAAAATTTTTCTGTTATTTTAATATTTATTTTCAATATTAAGTACAAAAGAAAAAAATTCTAATATAATTCGTTTTCAGTAAAGCGCCAATGACGCAGTAGGTATTAGGCTTCTGCAGTGAGACGATACCCAAACTCTATTTTTATTCGATTCAAACTTGATTTGCATATTCAATTTAAGTTTCACTCGTTTTAAGATTTATTTATTCATTTACATTAATATATATTGTATGTTTTTCTCGCATTGATTGTTATTTATTTTCTGTTCGTTTTAACTTTCATTTATACTTTAATAGCAAAATATTTGTTTTCGTTTTAACCTTGATTTTCATATTTAATCTAAGCATTACTCACTTTAATATCTATTTATTCATTTATATTATTACTTGTTGTATGTTTTTTGGTATGATTGTTTATTTAGTTTCTGTTTGTTTTGGCTTTCATTTTTTCTTTAATAGTAATTTCCGGTCGTTTTGAGTTTGAATTTTAACAGATGTTTATATCTCCTGAGCTTAAGCTTAAAATGGCCTTTACTTTTATTTGAAAAAATTATTTTTCTGAAAGTTTTTTTTTAATTAATTATTGTTTGTTTTTGATTGCAAAAAGTCTCAAGTTTTTATGGCGTGGGGGGGGGGTGCTTAATGTGCGATTATTCTTTAATTTAAAAAAAGGATCTATAACTTTCAGTTTAATTCGAATGAGGCTTTTTTCAAATTATATACGATTACCTCTTTGATAAAAACCTTATATATGAACAATAGGCAGCTTGCATAACTTGTGGACAGCGATTGACAACAATGAATGGATTGAAAAAATAGCTCCCATAAGGGGGTTTAGACCATTTCACTTGCTGACACAAAGGGATCATGACGGTTTGGAATTGACCCTAATAGGAATTTGTGTGCCAAAGCAAATTTGCATCTATCACAGAGTATGTATTTTAACCTTATAATTGGATAATTATAATAGACTTCCTATGTGTTCTTCCCATACGAAACCTCTTCCCATAAGTTATAAACCCCCCTTAATAAGTTATGCCTCAGGGCATTACTTACAACGCCTACCCCTGGACCCTGGTGGGCTGTGTCGACACCGGAGTTTTTTGTTATCATAACTTTGAACTATTTTAACAAAATGTCTATCTCAAAATTTTTATCTGATGCATTTAGGGCGTGGAAGAGGGAGAGGGGCTAGTTGCCCTTCAATCTCTTTTGACTCTTAAAAAGTGAACAAGAACTTTCTATTTTCAATCAAATGAGCCCTCTCTAAAGTTTATACGAGGATCCCTTCCATAAGAAATAATATGAAGGATTCAGAGAAACCTTAAATTACAACCCTTGCTCTGAGGGCTTTGGGGGAGTTGTTATCCTCAAAGACCTAATTTCCAGAACTTAAAACTACGTTTAATAAAATGGCTGTCTTAAAATTTTGATATGATGTGTTTGGGGAAAAGGTGGGTGTGAGAGGGGGGTTAGTTGCCCTCAAATCACTTTAGACTATTACAGGGGGCACTAGCCCTCGGAATTTCCAATCGAATGAGCCTTTTTGAAGTTTCTACGACACCGCCTTCTATAAAAACCTTATATGCCCCCAGGGCATAACTTAAAACCCTTACCCTGAGAGCTGAAGGGGAGTGTCCTCATCAAAAACATATTTTCTATCTGGAAATCAACTACGCTGAACAAAATGGCTATCTCAAAATTTTGATTGGATGTGTTTGGGGGAATGATGGGCGTGAGGGGGCTAGTTGCAATCCAATCACTTTCTACTATTAAAAAGGGCACTAGCCCTTTGAGTTTCCAATTGAATTTGCCTGTTTTGGAGTTTCTACGACAACACCTTCTATAAAAACCTTATATGACCCCAGTGCCTAACTTTCAACTCTCGACCTGTGGATCTCGGGGCATTGTCGCCTTCATAAACAAAATTTATACCTCGAACTCACCTATGCTGAACAATCTAACTATCTTAAAATCGGGAGGCAAGGGTTTTTGTGACATGATGAGTGTGGGGGGGGGGCTAGTTGCCAACCATTCAATTTTAACTATTAAAAAGGGCAAACTTCCTTTGAATTTCCAATCGAATGAGCCTTTTTTGAAGTTTCTACCACAACACCTTCTATAAAAACCTTATATGCCCCCAGGGCATAACTTAAAACACTTGCCCTGAGGGTTGTGGGGGAGTGTCCTCCTCAAAATATATTTTCAATCTGGAAATCAACTACGCTAAAAAAAATGGCTATCTCAAAGTTTTGATTGGATGTGTATGGGGGAATGATGTGCGTAGGGGGGACTAGTTACCCTCCAATCATTTTTGACTATTAAAATGGGCACTATCCCTTTGAATTTCCCATGAAATGAACCTTTTTTTGAAGTTTCTATGACAACGCCTTCAATAAAAACCTTATATGCCCCCAGGGCATAACTTAAAAACCTTGCCCTGAGGGTTGTGGTGGATTGTCCTCCTCAAAAACATGTTTTCTACCTGAAAATCAACTACGCTGAACAAAATGGCTATCTCCAAATTTTGATTGGATGTGTTTGGGGGAATGATGGCCGTGGAGGGGGGGCTAGTTGCCTTCTAATCACTTTCGACTATTAAAAAGGGCACTATCCCTTTGAATTTCCAATCGAATGAGCCTTTTTTGAAGTTTCTACGACAACGCCTTCTATAAAAACCTTATATGCCCCAGGGCATATCTTAAAACTGTTGCCCTGAAGGTTCTGGGGGAGTGTCCTCCTCAAAAACATATTTTCTATCTGGAAATCAACTACGCTGAACAAAATGGGAATCTCAAAATTTTGTTTGAATGTGCTTGGGGAAATGATGGGCGTGGGGGGGCTAGTTGCCCTCCAGTCACTTTCGACTTTTAAAAAGGGCACTAGCCCTTTAATTTGCAATCGAATGAGCCTGTTTTGAAGTTTCTGCGACAACCCCTTCTATAAAAACCTTATATGTCCCCAGGGCATAACTTAAAACCCTTGCCCCGAGGGTTGTGGGGGAGTGTCCTCCTCAAAAATATATTTTCTATGAGCAAATCAACTACGCTTAACAAAATGACTATCCGAAAATTTTGTTGGGCTGCTTGGGGGGAACGGATGGAAATGGGGGGGAAGGGGGCTAGTTCTACTTCACTCACTTTAGACTATTTAAAAGGGCACTAGCCCTTTTAATTTCCAATCGAATGAGCATGTTTTGAAGTTTCAACGAAAACGCCTTCTATTAAAACCTTATATGCCCCCAGGGCATAACTTAAAACACTTGCCCTGAGGGTTGTGGTGGAGTATCCTCCTCAAATATTTATTTTCTATCTGCAAATCAACTACGCTGAACAAAATGGCTATCTCAAAATTTTGATTGGATGTGTTTGGGGGAATGATGGGCGTAGGGGGGGACTAGGTGCCCTCCAATCATTTTCAACTATTAAAAAAGGCACTAGCCCTTTAATTTCCGATCGAATGAGCCTGTTTTGAAGTTTCTACGACAACGCCTTCTATAAAAACCTTATATGCCCCCAGGACATAACTTAAAACCCTTGCCCTGAGGGTTGTGGGGGAGTGTCCTCCTCAAAAATATATTTTCTACCTGGAAATCAACTACACTGAACAAAATGGATATCTCAAAATTTATAGTGGATTTTTTTGGGGAATTTATCGGCGTGGGGGAGGGGGGCTAGTTACACTCCAATCACTTTCGACTATTAAAAAGGCACTATCTCTTTATTTTCCAATCGAATGATCCAGTTTTGAAGTTTCTACGACAACGCCTTCTATAAAAACCTTATATGCCCCAGGGCATAACTTAAAACCCTTGCCCTGAGGGTTGTGGGGGAGTGTCTACCTCAAAAATATATTTTATATATGGAAATAAACTACGCTGAACAAAATGGCTATCTCAAAATTTTGATTGGATGTGTTTGGTGAAATGATGGGCGTGGGGGGAAGGATTATGGCTAGTTACACTCCAATCACTTTCGACTATTAAAGAGGGCACTAGCCCTTTAATTTCCAATCGAATGAGTCTGTTTTGAAGTTTCTACGACAACGCCTATAAAAACCTTATATGCCCCCAGAGCATAACTTAAAACCCTTACCCTGAGGGTTGTGGGGGAGTATCCTCCTCAAAAATATTTTTTCTATTTGGAAATCAACTACGCTGAAAAAAATGGCTATCTGAAAATTTTGATTGGATGTGTTTGGGGAAATGATGGGCGTGAGGGGGAGGGGGGCTAGTTACACTCCAATCACTTTCGACTATTAAAAAGGGTTCTAGCTCTTTAATTTCCAATCGAATGAGCCTGTTTTGAAGTTTCTACGACAACGGCTTCTATAAAAACCTTTATATACCCCCAGGGCATAACTTAAAACCCTTGCCCTGAGGGTTGTTGGGGAGTATTCTCCTCAAAATACATTTTCTATCTGGAAATCAACTATGCTGAACAAAATTGCTATCTGAAAATTTTGATTGGATGTGTTTGGAGAAATGATGGGCGTGGGGGGGGGGGGCTAGTTGCACTCCAATCTCTTTCGACTATTTAAAAGGGCAATATCCCTTTAATTGCAAATTGGATGAGCCTATTTTGAAGTTTCTACGACAACGCCTTCTATAAAAACCTTATATCCCCCCAGGGCATAACTTAAAACCCTTGCCCTGAGGGTTTTGGGGGAGTTTCAACCTCAAAAATATATTTTATATATGGAAATAAACTAAGCTGAAAAAAATGGATATCTCAAAATTTTGATTGGATGTGTTTGGTGAAATGATGGGCGTGGGGGGGGGGAGGGGGGCTAGTTACACTCGAATCACTTTCGACTATCAAAGAGGGCACTAGCCCTTTAATTTCCAATCGAATGAGTCTGTTTTGAAGTTTCTACGACAACACCTTCTATAAAAACCTTATATGCTCCCAGGGCATAACTTAAAACCCTTGCCCTGAGGGTTGTGGGGGAGTGTCCTCCTCAAAAACATATTTTCTATCTGGAAATCAACTACGCTGAAAAAAATGGCTATCTGAAAATTTTGATTGGATGTGTTTGGGGAAATGATGGGCGTGGGGGGGGGAGGGGGGCTAGTTACACTCCAATGACTTTCGACTATTAAAAAGGGCTCTAGCTCTTTAATTTCCAATCGAATGAGCCTGTTTTGAAGTTTCTACGACAACGCCTTCTATAAAAACCTTTATATGCCCCCAGGGCATAACTTAAAACCCTTGCCCTGAGGGTTGTTGGGGAGTATGCTCCTCAAAAATATATTTTCTATCTGGAAATCAACTACGCTGAACAAAATTGCTATCTGAAAATTTTGATTGGATGTGTTTGGGGAAAGGATGGGCGTGGGGGGGGGATAGTTGCACTCCAATCACTTTTGACTATTAAAAAGGGCAGTAGGCCTTGAATTTCCAATAGAATGAGACTTTTTTGAAGTTTTTACGAGAACGCCTTCTATGAAATCATTATATTCCCCCAGGTTATAACTTTAAACCCCTGCCCTGAGGTTTGTTGGGGAGTTTCCTCCTCAAAAATATAATTTCTATCTGGAATTTAACTACGCTGAACAAAATGGCTATCTCAAAATTTTGATTGGATGTGTTTTTGGGGGAATAATGGGCGTGGGGGGGGGCTAGTTGCCCTCCAATCACTTTCGACTATTAAAAAGGAAATCAACTACGCTAAACAAAATGGCTATCACAAAATTTTGATTGGATGTGTTTGGGGGAATGATGGGCGGGGGGGGGCTAGTTGCCCTCCAATAATTTTCGACTATTAAAAAGGGCAGTACAACTCTCGATTTCCAATCGAATGAGCCCCCTTTGAAGTTTCTAAGACGACCCCTTCCGTATGAAGTGCCTCTGGGAAAAAAATAAATAAACAATAATCAGAGGCAACGCTGTAGCGTTGCCTGTAGTAAAGGCCATACGGCTCCAATGTTTTATTATTTATTATTAATTAAAAAAAACTTTCCGAAAAATAAGTTTTTCAAAGAAAAGTAAAGGTCATTTTAAACTTAACCTCAGGAGATACAAATACCCTTTAAAATTCAAACTCAAAACAACCAGAAATTGCTAATAAAGAATAAATGAAACCCAAAACGAACGGAACTGAAATAAACAATTACTGCAAAAACATACAATAAGTAATAATATAAATGAATAAACAGATCTTAAAGCGAATAATGCTTAGATTGAATATGAAAATCAAGCTTAAAACGAAAACAAATATTTTGCTATTAAAGCATAAATGAAACTTAAAACGAACAGAAATTAAATAAACAATCAATGCGAACAAAACATACAATATATATTAATGTAAATGAATAAATAAATCTTAAAACGAGTGAAACTTAAATTGAATATTCAAATCAAGTTAGAATCGAGTAAAAATAAATACAAACAAGAGTTTGTGTATCGTCTCACTGCAGAAGCCTAAAACCTACTGCGTCATTGGCGCTTTACTGAAAACAAATTATATTACAAATGTTTTCTTTTGTACTTAATATTGAAAATAAATATTAAAATTACAGTAAAATTTTGAACTGATGAGCTTTTAACAATTAATATCATTATGCATCAAATATTCAGTTTAATTTTTAAGTTCTTTTCAAGATTGGTCAAGACAAATATAGTTTCACTACAAGCTAAATTTGGATACTGCCCCCTTTTTTAACTGTAAAAACCTAAAGCCGTCTGCGTCATTGGTGCTTCACTGTAAACGAATTATTTGTATATTACAAATTTATCATTTTCCAGTTCTTACAGCATTGAAAATGAAAATAAAAATTACAGTGAAAAAAAAACTTGAACTGATTGATCTTTCAACAATTAATATCATTATATATCTAATATTCAATTTGATTTTGTTTATACTTTCCAAGACTGTTCAAGACTCATAAAGTTTTGCCATTTTTTTTAACTGTGCCATTTTTTTAACTAATCGTGTTAGTTTGGTATGAAAACATTTTATGGCTTCTAGGCATTTCTATTTGAGCAGAAAACTGCACCTCAAACTTTGTGGAACATGTCTTTTCTTGCATGAAACACCAAAATATAATAAAATGTCAAGTTTCGGAGTGTTCCACCACTTCCAAAGCAAGTGCCATTGGTATTTTTGAATCTGCATGGTCAATTTAGGGGGCGGAGGGTAGGCTAATTCTCGTAGCAGCCCCATTCCGTCGTGGTATGGTTCACATTTTCAACACCTGGCGTCCGGACTATCATATAATCAAGCAGGCATACTTGTGCCTCTATAAAGAGGCGACCCACCACAATGTTAAGCGATTTCAGTTCCTAGAGGTCGCAGAGAGACGGCGGTAATCGCATTTTGTAGCCCAAGCTCAAACTAAGAAACTTGCAAAATTTCATCCTCCTCCGACTTTATCTTCATGGGGTAAACTGGGCCGGAAGTTTCGACCCTCCCACCACAGCCCCCCCTTTAACGTTGTCCGATTGGGCTGAAATTTATAGGTTAAGCTTTTCTAGGGCCCGGGAGCTTATCCTCGAAATTTCAGCTCAATCCAATCACTCCTTCCCTGTTTTCAAAAACCAAATATAGCCACTTAAAGTTCATTTCTTTTTTTTATTAACCACTCCTACAGGCCACAGTTGGCAACTGATGCTGGTGAATGAGGACTCATTAGAAGCAGAATTTAACCTGTTAGGGCCTTTTGATATTTTCAGACCGAAAGAACTATCCCCCGAATTTACATTTACGAAAAACCTCGTTTTCCTATAATAGCCCATGTTAATTTTTCCCACCACAACCCCCCTTTAACGTTGTCTGATCGGGCTGAAATTTAGAGGATAAGCTTTACTGGGGCCTGGGAGCTTATTTTCGAAATTTCAGCTCAATCTGATCACTCCTTCCCTGTTTTCCAAAAACCAAATATCAAGTTTTGTGGGAATTTGCTTGCGTCAAAAATAGATTCCATTTACTAAAAAACAACTACAATTGTGTCTCTTTAGTCCAGCGGTTGATACTCCAGACTGTCATGCGGAAAACCCGGGTTCGATTCCCCATCAGAGCAAATTTTTTATATACAGAATTTAAACTTTAAAAAAGAAACTCAGTTTCTTTTTTAAATTATTTGAAAAAAACTACGTTTTCTAAAGAGTTAAAGAGGCTGAGTTACAAGGTCGAACCTTAAAACGTATAGGGATTAGGAGGCACAGTTGGGGGGCTGTTAAAGAGGCTGAGTCACAAGTTCGAACCTTAAAACGTACAGGGATTGGGAGGCACCCTGTACGACGTGATTTGAGTAATCAGGAATTAAAAGTCTTAACACAAGAATGTTTAAGAGCGAGGGGTTTGGGGGGCGGCAGCCCCCCAACATTAACTTCTGACACCATCAGCTAACAGTTAGTCAAGCAATAATAAGTAATAAACTGTACAAAACGTGCAGAAATTATTTGAAAAAAACTACGTTTTCTAAAGAGTTAAAGAGGCTGAGTTACAAGGTCGAACCTTAAAACGTACAGGGATTAGGAGGCACAGTTGGGGGCTGCCGCCCCCAAACCCCCGCTTTCGCAGCCTTTAAATAAAAAAAAGTTCTTTAAACTGAAAGTAAGGAGCGACATTAAATCTTAAAACGAACAGAAATTATTCCGTATATGAAAGGGGCTGTGCCCTCCTCAACGCCTCGCTCTTTACGCTAAAGTTTGACTTTCTCACAACTCTTTTTTTAAACAATAAAAACTTTAGCGTAAAGAGCGAGGCGTTGAGGAGGGCACAGCCCCTTTCATATACGGAATAATTTCTGTTCGTTTTAAGATTTAATGTCGCCTCTTTATTTTCAGTTTAAAAAACTTTTTTTTTTTATTTAAAGGCTGTGAAAGCGGGGGGTTTGGGGGGTGGCAGCCCCCCAACTGTTTCCCCTAATCCCTGTACGTTTTAAGGTTCGACCTTGTAACTCAGCCTCTTTAACTCTTTAGAAAACGTAGTTTTTTTTCAAATAATCTACCAAGCATACAACTATCCCAAATCAGTATCAATAAATAAATGAAACCCAAGACGAACAAAAATTAAAATAAATATTAGAGTCAAACTCAAAGCGAGCATAAATTAAAGTGAGTAGGGTTCAAAACCCCTTTGCTTTCTAAAAGCCAGAATTTAATTTGTATTTTACTGAAAAAAAATTCAAATCAGTTTACTGAAAAAAATGTACATTGCCAATTTAAGATACATATACTTGTATTTATTCCCTAAAATCTTAATTAATTTTCGATTTATTAAAGTTATAAAGGTGAAAATATTTCAAAAAATTGTTTTCAGTAAAGCGCCAATGACGCAGTAGGTTTTAGGCTTCTGCAGTGAGACAATACCCAAACCCTTGTTTGTAGTTATTTTTATTCGATTCAAACTTGATTTGCATATTTAATTCAAGTTTCACTCGTTTAAGATTTATTTATTCATTTACAGTAATATATATTGTATGTTTGTTCGCATTGATTGTTTACTTAATTTCTGTTCGTTTTAAGTTTCATTTATACTTTAATAGTAAAATATTTATTTCCGTTTTAAGCTTGATTTTCATATTCAATCTAAGCATTACTCTCTTTAAGATCTATTTATTCATTTATATTATTACTTGTTGTAGGTTTTTTGCTATGATTTTTTATTTAGTTTCTGTTCGGTTTGGGTTTCATTTATTCTTTAATAGTAATTTCTGGTAGTTTTTAGTTTGAGTTTTAACAGGTATTTGTATATACTGAGCTTAAGTTTAAAATGGCCTTTACTTTTCTTTGAAAAACTTATTTTTCGGAAAGTTTTTTTTAATTAATAATAAAACATTCGATCCGTATGGCATTTACTATAAGCAACGCTATAGCGTTGCCTCTGATCAAAGCTAAACTAGCCGATCAGACAGGGTGAATTTTCTCAGTCTGAAAAATTCTGTCAAGGAAAAGGAGGTATCTGTCACAGATATATATATATATATATATATATATATATATATATATATATATATATATATATATATATATATATATATATATATATATATATATATATATATATATATATATATATATATATATATATATATATATATATATATATATATATATATATTTTTTTTTTTATATATATATATATATATATATATATATATATATATATATATATATATATATATATATATATATATATATATATATATATATATATATCTGTGACAGATAGCTCCTTTTCCTTGACAGAATTTTTCAGACTGAGAAAATTCACCCTGTCTGATCGGCTAGTTTATAAATATTTTATAAATAAATATTTATATAATAAATATTTTGCCCGAATAATTCCAAATCTGGGTTTTTATTATATTCATTTATGTAATCGAAGTTTATTTTTATTGTTTGATTTTATATTATTTGAATTTTGAAAAAAAAGGTTATACAAAATACCCTTTATTTACCATTTGCGTTACTGAGCTTCGACAAATCCATGAGATAGCAAAAAAATGGTCCGAAATATCGACATCGATATATCTAACATCGAAAGTAAAAATATTGATATATCGATTAATCAAAATATCACCCAACAATAAATGTGGCGATGATTTAAAGTTTATCTCAGGGATGTAACAGAAGTTTATTTCAGTAAAATTTCCGACTTTGTAACCAGAAGAAGCAGAAGTCTTGGAACCGTGTGTTTGCACACTTGAAAATGATTTGCCCGTAGAACGCAGAGATGATACTAAATGCCTTTTGGGTTGAGCCATTGAGATAAAACGGGCTGGAGCCAATTGCCTTCATGAGAAGCTTTGCTTGGCCGCTGCGAAGCTTAGTTTTGACCGTTTATATTGGGCAAAGAGATAATCCTCAAAACGGAAAGCGTTTACTGCTAGTACTCGTACGAGGACAAGTAAAAAGAAGACTTTGCTTCTAATTTTCATAATAGAATCCTTGTGTTGAAAGATGGAAACTAAATAGCCAAATATAAGATAAAGAGCTATACGCCTTAAATGTATTATTTATTCATCTTTTTCCTTTTTCCTCCGGCACATCATATAGAATAGAAACTCTTTGAAACTTGGAAGGGGGTTCTTTCGATAGAAAATTAAAGGTTGTATTTCCCTTTTTAAGGTTTGGAATTAATTGGAGGGCAGCTGGCCCCCTTCCGATGCAAATTTTACCCTCTCCTTGTAACCCCTCATCGATTATTAGATCGAAATTTTGAGGCGACGGTTTTGTTCATAATAGTCGAAAATTCCAATAAATATACCACTTGTGATGGCCTGACCCCCCAAGTCGCTGGGACAAAGGCCATAAATTATGCAAGTTACTAATTTTTTACTAATAGGTTTTTTAACAAAGAAAGCGGAAAGGGAAAAACTGGAGGTCTGATTGGATTAAAATTTTTAGGGAATGTTCTTTGGGATAGAAAGGTCAACGGATTTTTTTGGGGGTTGTTGGAGAGGAGGGCCCAGAAATCGGTCAAAACACTTTTGTCCCTGATCAGGTTGAAACTTACAGCCTTAAAAGCACTCGGATCAACGTGAAAACAATTTACAAAACATTATTGGTGGTACTGACCTCCTTAAAGTGGACCCCCAAAACACGATTTAAATGCATTTTTTTGATCAACTCAAAACTTACATTATCGATTCCTTTTGTCAAGAGGATCCCAATGCACAAAAAAAGGAAATACAAGACTAATGGCTCCCCCGAAAAAGGGTGGAAATTTGTTTGTTCTCTAAAGTCAAGGAAACTCTTATGTAAAAAAGAAAACCGGGCTGGGGGCAGGAATACGAAAACTGGGGCGAAGGAATTTTTTTCTTTTCAATTGGTTTGAAAGTTACAACTGAAAGTTCTTGGGTCAAGAGAACCTCAATTTATATCGACAAATGTTTGGGCTAAGGGGACCAAACACAGAAGGAATAATACTAAACAACTAATGACTCCCCTGAAAATAAGCCTAAAAAAGGGTCATTTTTGATCGGCTTAAGACTTAAGACCAAAAGTCTGTGGGCTAAAGGGACAGTTATACAATATATTAGTACAGTTAGAAAATATTAACTTGAAAAAAAAATATTGTTTTTCCCGAAAATGGTGGACCAATACGGCTAACAAATTTTTTTTCTCAACGGTTGGAAACTTAAAATTATAAATCCCTTGCTGAAGGGAGCCTAGTGCACAATAAAGGTCTTAGTTTAAGGGTACGAGCTTCCTTCAAAATTTTAGCCCAAAGAAGGGCCAAATTTTCGCTCCCGATTAGCTTGAAACTTTCAAGGATCGCTGTTGGGCTAAGAGAGGCAGGCATCTGCTCACCTGATAAATCTCGAGGAAAGATCATGGCTAGAGCAGTAGCTGTTTCCTACTAAAATTAAAAAAGAATCTCGAGCTTGCTAGTTAGACTCATGTAGAGACATTTTTAGAGATTTCTTTGCCATTTCAATGGTTTTCCTAGTATCTTTTTTTTTATTTAGTGACAATTTAGTTTATTGGATAAAGAAGAAAAGAAGGTATAGTTTCAATAAAAGACGACAAGTGAGGATTTAAACCTAATTCAAAACAAAATTTGTCAGAAGTTCATTTGCGTCTTTTAGTTTTCGCGATTAGTTATTTTCAACACCATCCTGGGGAGGAAAGTTACTGGGTTTGACTCCCCCCCCCCGACATTTTTTTCCAACTCATAAAAGAGTAACAAAATGCAAGTAAACAAATTTGTAATGCATTTTAAAAGTTTTTTGTAAAAGTTTTTTGAAAACAAATATGTAGTATGATAAGTCAGCCCATAAGCGTGAACCTAGAAAGAGGAGAATGTTTTCCCTTTAAGGATTTTGTCTCTGTTTTCAACATGAATTTTTGTGAGCCCGAATAATTCCAAATCTGGGTTTTTATTATATTCATTTATGTAATCGAAGTTTATTTTTATTGTTTGATTTTATATTATTTGAATTTTGAAAAAAAAAAAGGTTATAAAAAATACCCTTTATTTACCATTTGTGTTACTGAACTTCGGCAAATCCATGAGATAGCAAAGAAATGGTCCGAAATATCGACATCGATATATCTAACATCGAAAGTAAAAATATTGATATATCGATTAATCAAAATATCACCCAACACTAAATGTGGCGATGATTTAAAGTTTATCTCAGGGATGTAACAGAAGTTTATTTCAGTAAAATTTCCGACTTTGTAACCAGAAGAAGCAGAAGTCTTGGAACCGTGTGTTTGCACACTTGAAAATGATTTGCCCGTAGAACGCAGAGATGATACTAAATGCCTTTTGGGTTGAGCCATTGAGATAAAACGGGCTGGAGCCAATTGCCTTCATGAGAAGCTTTGCTTGGCCGCTGCGAAGCTTAGTTTTGACCGTTTATATTGGGCAAAGAGATAATCCTCAAAACGGAAAGCGTTTACTGCTAGTACTCGTACGAGGACAAGTAAAAAGAAGACTTTGCTTCTAATTTTCATAATAGAATCCTTCTGTTGAAAGATGGAAACTAAATAGCCAAATATAAGATAAAGAGCTATACGCCCTAAATGTATTATTTATTCATCTTTTTCCTTTTTCCTCCGGCCACATCATATAGAATAGAAACTCTTTGAAACTTGGAAGGGGGTTCTTTCGATAGAAAATTAAAGGTTGTATTTCCCTTTCTAAGGTTTGGAATTAATTGGAGGGCAGCTGGCCCCCTTCCGATGCAAATTTTACCCTCTGCTTGTAACCCCTCATTGATTATTAGATCGAAATTTTGAGGCGACAGTTTTGTTCATAATAGTCGAAAATTCTAATAAATATACCACTTGTGATGGCCTGACCCCCCAAGTCGCTGGGACAAAGGCCATAAATTATGCAAGTTACTAATTTTTTACTAATAGGTTTTTTAACAAAGAAAGCGGAAAGGGAAAAACTGGGGGTCTGATTGGATTAAAATTTTTAGGGAATGTTCTTCGGGGTAGAAAGGTCAACGGATTTTTTTGGGGGTTGTTGGAGAGGAGGGCCCAGAAATCGGTCAAAACACTTTTGTCCCTGATCAGGTTGAAACTTACAGCCTTAAAAGCACTCGGATCAACGTGAAAACAATTTACAAAACATTATTGGTGGTACTGACCTCCTTAAAGTGGACCCCCAAAACACGATTTAAATGCATTTTTTTTATCAACTCAAAGCTTACATTATCGAGTCCTTTTGTCAAGAGGATCCCAATGCACAAAAAAAGGAAATACAAGACTAATGGCTCCCCCGAAAAAGGGTGGAAATTTGTTTGCTCTCTAAAGTCAAGGAAACTCTTATGTAAAAAAGAAAACCGGGCTGGGGGCAGGAATACGAAAACTGGGGCGAAGGAATTTTTTTCTTTTCAGTTGGCTTGAAAGTTACAACTGAAAGTTCTTGGGTCAAGAGAACCTCAATTTATATCGACAAATGTTTGGGCTAAGGGGACCAAACACAGAAGGAATAATACTAAACAACTAATGACTCCCCTGAAAATAAGCCTAAAAAAGGGTCATTTTTGATCGGCTTAAGACTTAAGACCAAAAGTCTCTGGGCTAAAGGGAACTTGCTGTGCAGTTAGAAAATATTAACTTGAAAAAAAATATTGTTTTTCCCGAAAACGGTGGACCAATACGGCTAACAAACTTTTTTTTCTCAACGGTTGGAAACTTAAAATTATAAATCCCTTGCTGAAGGGAGCCTAGTGCACAATAAAGGTCTTAGTTTAAGGGTACGAGCTTCCTTCAAAATTTTAGCCCAAAGAAGGGCCAAATTTTCGCTCCCGATTAGATTGAAACTTTCAAGGATCGCTGTTGGACTAAGAGAGACAGGCATCTGCTCACCTGATAAATCT
The DNA here is from genome assembly GCF_049724085.1 of Artemia sp. Qi Xiang Cuo. Classification (NCBI taxonomy): domain Eukaryota; kingdom Metazoa; phylum Arthropoda; class Branchiopoda; order Anostraca; family Artemiidae; genus Artemia; species Artemia sp. Qi Xiang Cuo. The sequence goes on from NC_142800.1 coordinate 78,157,801, forward strand.
CGGGGAAAGATCATGGCTAGAGCAGTAGCTGAATCCTACTAAAATTAAAAAAGAATCACAAGCTTGCTAGTTAGACTCATGTAGAGACATTTTTAGAGATTTCTTTGCCATTTCAATGGTTTTCCTAGTATCTTTTTTTTTATTTAGTGACAATTTAGTTTATTGGATAAAGAAGAAAAGAAGGTATAGTTTCAATAAAAGACGACAAGTGAGGATTTAAACCTAATTCAAAACAAAATGTGTCAGAAGTTCATTTGCGTCTTTTAGTTTTCGCGATTAGTTATTTTCAACACCATCCTGGGGAGGGAAGTTACTGGGTTTGACTCCCCCCCCCCGACATTTTTTTTCAACTCATAAAAGAGAAACAAAATGCAAGTAAACAAATTTGTAATGCATTTTAAAAGTTTTTTGTAAACAAAGTTTTTTGAAAACAAATATGTAGTATGATAAGTCAGCCCATAAGCGTGAACCTAGAAAGAGGAGAAGGTTTTCCCTTTAAGGATTTTGTCTCTGTTTTCAACATGAATTTTTGTCAAGATATCTTATGAGGTTGTTACACGAAAGTTTAGTAAAATTTCGTCTTTACCGAAAATTAATTTACCGCAATTATAGTAAAATTACTCGGTATTGTTCCGACACTTTCTTCTCACTTCATAAAATTTCAATAAAGACATCGAACATATAATCTTCAAATTTAGCATTTTATCTTTAAACGATTTACCCCTTGGTCCTTTGAAAATCCCGAAAGCGATGTCAGAGCACTTCCAACCTATGCATTGTGCACACCCTTTACTGCTTTACTTTGTATTTTATTACGAAAACGTTTTCAACGCAGAAAGTTCAAAATATGGGGATTGTGGATATTTTTAATGTTAACAATTTTATATCTGATACTTTTAAGAAAAGAGTATGTCGATATTTACTGCAGAAATTCCTTGGACATTACTTACAGAGCAAAATTAGCCTTGAACAGCTTGAAGTTGACCTATATAATGGAAGTTTAGCTATTAAAGCTGTTTCCCTGGATTGTGAGGTAAGTGTGAAATTCTACATTAAAATTTCGTTTATAAAGGTAAGAAAACATCTTGGTTAATTTGTTGTGGTTGAACACATTGCAGGGAAATACAGTTAACTAATAAAATAAAAGTAGGCCTACTTTTAGTTTCCATATTTTGAGCTTTTTCCAAATCATGGTTGATTTAGATGCTGACAATACACCTAACCCCCTGATTTACTAGGCTACTACTTCTGACAAAGCACTATAGCACCAAACCATCTTAGGCCAGTCAAAATTATCCCTCTTTACAATCTCCCTAGAAGTCCTAATTTCTTTTAATTTTTTTCTTTCACCACACTTGGGGAGGAACTGCTTTAGTTTAGCCCTAGATAGATGGTCTGAAAGGACACTCCTTGGAAATCTGTAATCCTTCATCTACAAAATGTGTCTTAGCCATTACCTTAAATTATGTTATCTAGTGAGATAAATAATAGCCTAATCTTGTAGAGCTGCTCATCAGTGATTATGAAGGGTTAATAGCTCAGTGATTTGGAAGTCATCACCTTTGTTTATGCATTTAAGATTGCCATCAACAAGAGTTGGTCCACCAATCCATGGAGAACAGAATGGGACATCATTGAGTTCCACTAGGCTACCACTCTATTGGAGAAGTATTGGTTATAGATTCTGGTATATGCTCTCTTATCAGGATAACTTCTCACTAGGGTAAAATATCTTTTTTTGGGAAGGACCTCTTTTCTTTGACAATCCCAAAAAAATAGAGATGATTTTTTTGGACCAATCTTATTTTACTATAGCCTGATGAAATGTGAGAGTAGTCTTCTTGGTGAAGTTTTGCCAATAATTTGTCAGCATAAATAAAAAAAGGGGTATCTGTTTTGACAAACAATTGGAAAAAAATATAATATTTATGATTTATAGAATAAATATCAAACAATAAAAACTTCATTTTTAGAATCAAATGAAAATCAGCTTTCTATTAGTATGTGAATAAAACTGAAATACTGAAAGGATATATACATCCAAATAGTATAATTAGTATTTCCAAAAAGAGGTCATGGGTGCCCATATGGGGGGGGGGGGCAGAGAGGGGCTCTCGCCCCCCCTGGCTGAATGATACTGCCTTATTTTTATATTTTTGTTCTGAGATTTCTACTATATAGCATTAAAAATGCCAATTAGATGCAGTTTGCCCCCCCCCCCTGGAATTCAGCTTATGGGCGCCCATGAAAGAGGTCCTTCTAGGTAAGCTCACAAACTAATAATTCCAAGTGTTTGATCTAAATAAAAACAAACTATAAGCATGTGGACTTTCAAAAAGGTGACAAATCAATATCTTAAGAACAACGTATATTATTAAGTTAGACTTTTAAGAGTAAGTTGTGGGGATTTTGAACTAGTAAGAAGGCACTATGTGTATGCTTTTGATACTACCACTACAGTTACTGTTACTAATGATGCTAAGAGTATTAATGTGAAACTTTTAGGAATTATTTAGGGGGATTTCCAATTAAATGAAAAAACTGTATGCACACAGATTTTCAAAAAGGCATATGAGCAATATCATAGGCAGCATCACTCTATAGTTGCTAGAAATATCATTAAAACATTTATAGAAGCTAATTAAATTCAAAATTAAAAGTTTTAGTTTCCTTTCTAAGAGTAAAAAGAGAATTGAGGGCAATCAGCCCATCTCTTAAGCCTATTTATTTCCCAAACACATCCTGTAAAAATTCTGAGACAACTATTTTGCTCAGCATAGTAGAACAGTTCAGCAACTATGTCTTTAGGGATATTGGGCATGTTCACCTCCACAATTATGCAATTGGCCCATTAGGCTATTTAACTAAATGATGCTTGAAACTAAATCAAAAAGTACTGTGTTTGTGGTTGCCAATAAGAAACTTCAGCAATATAGAGAATGACTGTGGGTATTTAGTTGAAGCTTTTGGGGCTACTGCTGTTACTACTTCTGCTCTTAGAATTTAAATAAGTTTATCAAAGAAAAGCAAAGAACTCCATTAAACCAAAATGGGCAGAAATGAAGCCAATAGCCAAGTCAAACTCAAAACAAGCAAAAATTAACATTTGTAGGGTTGATAACCCCCATGCCTTCTCAAGACCAGAACATATTTTGTGCTTTACTGAAAACAAAATATGTTTAAATGTTTTCAATTTTTTTTTACTTAAATAAATACAAAAAAATTAAGATTTTAAGGAATAAATATCAGTGTAGGTATATTAAACTGTCAATCCACAGTCATTTGTTTTTCAGTAAAGCCTAAATTATGTTCTGGTCTTGAGAAGGCATGGCACTTGTCAGTCCTAGTAATGTTAAGTTTTGCCTTTCTTTTAGTTTGACTTGGCTATTTATTCTAATTTCTGTTTGTTTTGAGTTTCATTTATTTTTTGATAGTGATTTGTGGTAGTTTTATGCTTGGTAGATTATTTGACTTTATTTCTGTCCATTTTTGGCTTAATGGGGCTCTTTACTTTTCTTTGAAAAATGTATTTTGTGGAAAAAGTTTTCTAAATTCATACAAATATAAGGCAGTGTCATTCAGCCAGGGGGGGCGGCTGGAGCCCCCTGCCCCCCTCCCAATGGGTGCCCATGCTTGCATCTATACAAAAGTGTTAGGAGCATTAGCTTATTCAATCAAGATGGGTAGTTGAGGTTATTGTGTTGGTCAACAACTTTTGCTGCCTGTCTTTGGATAGACTATTTTCTACTGATCACCCTCGCCCAAGGGTGTAACAACACATGTCCCAAATTGAAGCAATGGTCACACAAGACCCTTATGCAGCTTGGCCATAACTTGGGTAGTCTGCTACTTGTTGTATACATAATTGTGCCAAAGGTTTGGTGTATTTTTCTATATTAAATTCAAGTTTTCAGTTGAAGGCTGAAAGTGAAAGTGTATTTAGCTTTTGCTTCATAGAAACTCCTATAATTAGTGAAAGCAGGTTCAATAAGTTTTGAACCATCAGCATAAAGGCTCATCTTATTTCTTACAACTTGTGGAACATCATTGGTGTAAGTATTGAACAAGGTTGGACACAAGATTGTTCCCTGAGGCACACAATTGACAACTTCATCAAATTTGAAGAAGAATTCTCGTCCATTTCTCTGCCTCAATTCTTGCTATCTTAACCTTTCTCTCATTAAAGCCCTGAAAAGTGAGATAGAACCATATTTTTTTTATACAACTTACTGTTTGAAATATGGTAGGTCTAACAAGTAATTTACCCAGGGAAATTAATTACAGCAGTCCCCTCCCAACCTCAAATATAAGCAAAAAAAAAGAAGCAAAATCAAAAGTGAAAAACTTGATCAAAGTGGCCAATCCCCAGCTGTGGCACTTGGGGCAGCTGAAACAGTTGCCCCTCCCCTAGGAACAGCCCTGACATAGCCCTGGGATACAAAAGAAAAGAAAGCACTGAAACTATATTTTAAGTCATTTAAAATAATCTTTTTTTTTATCTTACAGTTGAATTGAAATGTCTTGGTGGAATGTTTTTCACCAAGTTAAGAATGCAAGAAAACTGGTTAAAGAGAAGACATGATGTGTAACATTATAGAAGTGCCACTCTTTTGAAGGAAACTTCTTGATAAAATAAAAGTAGTATTGATTAGATTCCTTATTTTATGATCCTTTTGAATAAAATAACTGTTGCCCTATCAATGTGCCACCCCCCCCCTGATAGTCAGCTAACATGATATCTGGAAAGAGCATAAAATAAGGAATCTAAAGGTTCTACTTTTATTTTATTAGCACATGTCCTTTAGATATGGTCAAACACAACAAATTTACTCACAACTATCCCCTTTTCATGGTACTGACTTTCCATGAATTGTGGATGCTGGTGTAAAACTCCCCTTGGTAAAATTCCAGATGAGGGGTCTTTTTCAATTTTGGAAATTAGTTGAGTAGGAAAATGAAACTTTCATTTATTTATTAAAAACACTTACATGTGAAAGACAGGCCTTGATACAATCAGTCTGAACATTGCTGCACCTTAAGTTTATAGCTTACTGCTTAAATAAGCATTCTATGAGAAATTATGCTATTATAAGGTTTGGTAAATCTTAGAGGTTTTGTTTTTACATTACTTAGCTTGGTACAAAGGTGGAATATACCACATGATGTGACTTTTTGTGCTCTTTCCAAGAGCACATTTCAGGCCCTTTTATTGACACCTTGTTCCTTGTTATTTTCCAGTAGTGAATGTTTACCAAAATCTATGAAAGCTGTTTTAAAGTAATTAATTAAAAAAAAACTTTTTCCACAAAATAAGTTTTTCAAAGAAAAGTAAAGAACACCATTAAACCAAAAATGACCAAAAATAAAATCAAATAATCTACCAGGCGTGAAACTACCACAAATCAGCATCGATAAATAAATGAAACCCAAAACCAACAGATGTTACAATAAATAACCAAGTCAAACTTAAAACAAGCAGAAATTAACATGAGTAGGGCTCAAAACCCCTATGCCTTCCCAAGAAAAGAACATAATTTGCACTTAACAGAAAAAAACATAAATGTTTTTAGTTTTATAACTTTAATAAATCAAATTATATTAGCATTTTGATTACTAAATATCAGTATATGTATATTAAACTGACAATGCACATTCATTTGTATTTTTTTCAGTAAAGTACAAATTATGTTCTGGCTTTGGGAATGCATAGAAGTTTTGAGCCCTACTCATGTTAATTTCTGCTTGTTTTGAGTTTGACACGGTTATTTATTGTAATTTCTGTTTGTTTCGGGTTTCATTTATTTATCAATGCTGATTTGTGGTAATTTCACGCTTGGTAGATTATTTTATTTTATTTTTGCTCATTTTTGGTTTAATGGAGTAAACAAATAAAAAAAACACGGTATTTAACTACATATCATTTTCAGTTAATTTTAATGGTCAGGGAGTGTAAAGGGGCTGTATTCCTGTTCTTGATAATTTTCATCTATTCTACATTTGATTTAAATATTTATTTTAATTTTTGTTTGTCTTGTATTTTGTTTATGATTTCATAGTAAATTCTTGTCTTTCTAAGTTTGACTCTATTATCAATTTTAACTTATGTTTCTTTCAAGTCTGACTTCTAAGAGAAGGGCAGTGTTATATAAGAAATTATATATTTAAGATGGTAATGGATTTGGTTACACAAAACACAGCAGTTTTCTGTACATTTTACCTATTTAACTGACAAGGTATATGTTTATGGTTATTCTTGTCTACTTGTACCAACAATGGCTACAAAAAAATGAACTTTCATCTCTATTAAAATAAATAGTTTTTCAAAGCTCTTCATATTTGTTTTTCTAATTTCTGTTTCTCATTTAGTCTTTCAATGAATTGGCTTCAGAACTGAAATTACCTCTTATTTTCACTGATGGATACATTGAAGAGATTTCTATCAAAATACCCTGGTCCAACTTATTTGGTGAAAGTTCATCTCTTGATATTCATGGACTGCATGTTGCTGTTGCACCGAATCGGCATATGTCTACTAGTAAGTCTTGTATCCTTTTTATATCCTCCCTAAATTAAGTTTGATATATTTGGTTTGGCCATCTTTATAGCTTTTGTCCTATTTACCATCTAATTGGACGTGTGCAAGAAGTGGGCTGTGATTAAACCTTTTACCGTTTTACAACCAGGAATGTGACAAATTGCCTGACTCTGATTCAAATTATCACAAACCATCTAAATTTGAACCCATTTACCTGTAAACCCCCAAACCTGACTCCAAATTCAGTATTCTAAACTTTTATATGCATAAGTACTCAATTAAAATTGTTCAACCATGGTTTCAACAAATATAAGATGTTTCAATTTTTGCTCAGTTTACTTCCAAACTCTTTTATTATAATGTGTGAGGTACTTTCCGGTTACTGGAAACACTCCCAAAAAGTGAAGTTAGATTAAGCCTAATGAAAAATAACAAAATATGATGATGAAATAATATTTCAGAAACAAAATTATGGAACCCTAACCCAAACCTAACCTATGTCTTACGTAACCTAACCCCCAACACACCCCCTAATGTGCAATTATATAGCCCAAATTATACAAGTCCAATGCATTCTGTCTCAAGTCCAATGCATTGTATCATCCATCACTTGTTTTTTTTAGCTATGAAACCAGTTTTCTGAGATTTAACCTAAGTGTTATTCTTGAAGATGTTTCCAATAACCGACAAGTACCATGTGTGACATCAATTTGTAGGCAACTTTTTTTGGGGTTGTGTGATGCAATTAAAAATTGCAGTTTTTAGTAGAGGGTGCAATAGGTGGTGCACAATAGTATAACCCTTGGGAGGGAGGTCACAGGTTTTTTCCTCAAAGGGAAAGAGATCCAATATGAAAAAAAAGGGTTTTTAGAGCCACTAATTTTCAGTTTTTCTGTTTGCGACTCTTTTTGAATAATCTAAGGGAAAGAATATACGGTACAACGCCGTTGTATAAAGATATGGGTATTGTCAACTCTATAGGCTGTTATAATTATTTTAATGCAGGAGAATCTTCTATGCACTACAAAGCCTTGGCATAGTTACTAAAGCACTTTTTTTCAAAGAAGCAGAACTGAAAAAAGAGAGAGAAAAAAATACAAATGTTTTCAGTATTTCAATTTCCACACAGCCCATGGGCTTAAAGAGAAAACAAATGGTACTTGTTAAGAATCCGGTAAGTACACGTGAATTGTATTGCAAAGATACCCGTATTTCATATGAGACAATGTATGAACAAAGGGTTTCTCACTCCGGGAACTATATTTAAACTTTAGTTTTTTGGGGTTTAGGGGGAATAAAAGGTTGCTAGGTTGGGTTAGGGGTGGGTTACATATTTAATATATGCTATGCTTTACCCCCCCCCCCCCTAATATGCAAATATATAGCCCAAATTTGTTTCTGAACTATTATATTTTTACTCTATTTTGTTATATTTCATTAGCATTAACGAAATTCACTTCTCGCGTACTTACTGGAATCTTAACAAGTACCAAAAAATATATTGGCAAGATTCTATTCTTGGACAGTTACACTTACAATGAGAGATATAGAATAGAATATGTTTTAGCTTCAATAGCCCTAATCTAACACAAAGATAAAAAAGAAAAGTTACACAAACAGCAACAGCAACTATCCAAGGAAGCAGGTGCTTCTTCAGGGTCAACAAACAACGAAAATAATACTCTACAAAGAAATTACATTTTTTCTGTTGTCAAAATGGAGTTTTCTTTGAATAAAAGTTTACGGGCTCTCTTTCTAGCTAGCCTAGCATAGTATTTAGTTTGCAAGTTGTCTTGGCAAAGAAGAAAGAATGTGACGGCACAACAGGGATTCTTGACTATCTAGACCAGTGGTTCTCAAACTGGATACGCAAAATTTTTTAGGGGGTACGTGGGCGGCCAACAAAAAAAAAACAACCCTTTAAATTTTATTTATATTTTAGCTATTAGTAGTGGTGGTACATAGTACCACCACTACTAATAGTAGTGGTACTATTACTTACTACTACTTACTAGTGGTATCTTAGAAGGGGTATCTGAAATGTTTTGTGGGTAAAAAGGGGTACAGTGTAAATAAGTTTGAGAACCACTGATCTAGACCAACGTCCAGGATGAAAACATATCGTCGTTCGGGGGTCGTTCGGACTTGTTAAAATTTATCAGAGGAATTTTAAAAGAGTCTATAAAAATTTAAAAAGGAAGAAAAACGAGGGAACATGCACAAATCATAGGCAACGTTTATAGAAATAATACAAAGAGAGAAACTAGTGGATGCTTTGTTAAATTAAATTAAAAAAAATAAGTTTTTTCAGCTGAATTAAGGAGCAACATTAACTTAAAACGAACATAAATTATTATGCATATGAGGGGTGTTCTTCCCCTTATCAATACCTAGCTCTTTACCCTAAAGTTCGAATTTTGTTCCAATTCTTTAAGAATGACCCCTCTTCACCCATGAAAAATTATTTCATGGAAGATGGAGGAATCTGTACCCCCACGGGACTCCCTCCCCTCGTCTCCTCCCCCCCCACCAGAAAAATTCCCCCTGAAAACGTCTATACTTCCCAATAACCAATACTATATGTAAACAATGGGCAAAGTTCATAAGTTTTAGCCCTTCCCCTGGGGACTGTGGGGAATTAAGTTATCCTCAAAGACATACTTTTAGGTTTTTTGACTATGCTTAACAAAATGGCTATCTCAAAATTATGATCGGGTGACTTTGGAAAAAAATGATTATGGGAGGGGGCCTAGTTGTCTTCCAAGTTTTTGGTCACTTAAAAAGGGCACTAAAACTTTTAATTTCCGTTCTAATGATCCCTCACGCGATATTTAAGGACCGCTGGGTTGATACGATCACCCCTGGCAAAAAAGCAACAACAAAAAAACAAATAAACATGCATCTGTGATCTTTCTTCTGAAAAAGAATACATAATTCCACATTTTTGCAGATATGAGCTTGAAACCTCTACAGTATAGTTCTCTAATACACTGAATCTGATGGTGTGATTTTCATTAAGATTAAATGCCTTTTATTGGGTGTTTCCTCTTTTGTTCGAAAATAAGGCAAATTTTCTCAGCCTCGTAACTTTTGATAGGTAAAACTAAACTTGATGGAATTTATATATTGGAAATCAGTATAAATATCCGATTCTTCTGATATCGGTAAATTCCGTTTTTTAGAGTGTCGGTTACTATTGAGCCAGGCTGCTCCTTACTTATAGTTTGTTACCACAAGCTGTTTGATGTTTCCATAACGTAGGAGACAAAAGTTATTTTCATTTTTGGAGCTAAGCAACGAACGATCTGCAGAACAACCTGAGCCGGCGGAATGTGGATGAGGAATATCTTTTTGGAAAAATGTATTTCCTGCAGGGGTTGGTCATTGCCTTATTGAAGGCACATGAAAGGAGGCGCAATAAAAACGAAGACACAACGTATCTCTCCTGTACTCAAGAATTTCTGACCTTGCCTTTTTTAGAAGAAGAGAGTATGGAACTTTGCCATCTTTGAAGATTACTCGTTGGCCTCTTTTTTGGATGGATTCAATTTTATCTGACTCTTTCCGGGAGATGCTAGGGTAATAAACTGGACAAGCATGTTCTAGATGTGGGTGGACAAAGGAAGTATAAATCCTTGAAAAGTGGGAAGGGGTATGCCAAGTTAATTTGGGAACTTAAAGAGGGGGATAGGCGCATTGCCTAGTCCGGAATAAGGGGAGAAGGAAAATTCATTACAAAATAACAAATAAATAACTATACATATGTCAGACTTCATTAAGCAACCCGATGAGGTTGTCATCAAGCCTTAAGCTTTCATCAGAAGAAAGTTCATATTGATGATGGTGCAGAGTACGCATAATATCAGTAGGACCATACCAAGCGATTATTTTCCTGTTACGATAAGAACGTGCCAAATAAAGAAGAAACGCAGCGCCGGAAATAGTAGATTAGAATTAGATTCAGTATTTAAAAGCAAAGTCCAATTTTAGTGCAGGTATTATCTTCAGAACCCCAATTTCAAAGATTCACAACTTCATTAGCCAACTCAATAGTGGTAAGCCGTCTAATGATGACCGTAAATATGGTATCATGCAGGATGATTCTCCAGATAAGATGAAAGCAAAAATTTTTTTCTGATATTTATAAAAATGATCGTTCTGATTCTCATTACCCTCGACCTCCATTTTGTACCCTTCTTCCTACTTCCTTACATAAAATGTCCTTGATGGAATCATTTTCCCTAGATGAATTTAATGCGGCACTCAATTCTCTTAATGTCAAGTCTTCCCCAGGTAATGATGGTATTTATATTAGATGGATTTTTCAATCCCCAGAGGTTTCCATACTGCCCTCTTAAGTCTGTATAATCTTGTTTAGTGAAGCCAAAAGTTTCCAGATGCTTGGAAAATTGCCCAGGTCTTTCCTGCTTTAAACTCTTCTTACCCATCTAGTGACCCCAAGTCTTACCGACCTATATCTCTTTTACCAACTTTCAGTAAAATCCTTGAAAGGCTTATTCTATCAAGAATTGAGTGGTTTGCTGAAATTAGTAATCTTTTTCCAAGTAAACAAACAGGCTTCGGAAAAGGACATAGCTCTATGGATAACATAGTTTGCCTTGAAATTGGGGTTTGTAACTCTCTTGAAACCAGGCAGGCCACAATGGCAGTCCTATTTGACTGGTCAGATGCCTATGTAGTCCATGATAAATTGGTTGATCTTTTAATTAACCTGGATGTTCCATACTCTTTCAAAAATTTCTTGAAGTCCTTTTTAAGTGATTAATCAAAAAACTTTTTGCGATAAAATAAGTTTTTCAAAAAAAAAAAAAATAAAGAACTCCCTTAAAACAAAAATAAAATCAAATAATCTACCAAGCATACAGCTATCACAAATCAGTATCAATAAATAAATGAAACCCAAAACAAACAGAAATTAAAATAAGTCAAAATCAAAACGAGCAGAACTTAATCTGAGTAGGGTTCTAAACTCTATGCTTTCTAAAAGCCAGAATATAATTTGTAATTTACTGAAAAAAATCCAAATGAATTTACTGGAATAAATGTGCATTGTCAGTTTAATATACATATGCTGGTATATACTCCTTAAAATCTTAATTAATTTTTGTTTTCTTAAAGTTATAAGTGAAAACATTAAAAAAATTTTTTTCGGTAAAGTACAAATTACATTCTAAAGTACAAATAATTGAATGAGCCTTTTTTGAACTTTTTACGACAACATTTTCTATAAAAAACCTTATATGACCCTAGGGCATAGCTTACAACATGAGCCCTGGGGGCTCTGGGGGGAGTGTAATCCTCAAAGACCTAATTTCCAGAACTTTCAACTACGTTGAACAAAATGACTAGGCTATCTCAAAATTTTGATTGGATGTGTTTGGGGAAATGGTGAGCTTGAGAGGGGGGCTTGTTGCCCCCCAATCACTTTCGACTATTAAAAAGGGCACTAGCCCTTTCGGTTTCCAATTGAATTAGCCCTTTTTGAAGTCTCTATGAAAACCTTATATGCCCCCAGGGCATAACTCACAACCCTTGCCCTGAGGGGTTTTGGAGGTTTGTCATCCTCAAAATTATAATTTCCAGAATTTGTTGAACAAAATGGCTATCTCCAAATTTTAATTGAATATGTTTGGGGAAATGGTGGGCGTGAGAGAGGGGTTAGTTGCTCTCCATTCATTTTCGACTATTAAAAAGGGCACTATCCCTTTTAATTTCCAATCAAGTGAGCCCTTTTTGAAGTTTCTACGACAACCCTTTCTATAAAAGCCTTATATGTCTCCAGGGTATAACTTACAACCCTTGCCCTGAGGGCTCTGAGGAGGTTGTCATCCTAAAAGACCTAATTTCCAAAACTTTCAACTACGTTGAACAAAATGAATATCTCAAAATTTTGATTGATGTGTTTGGGGAAATGGTGGACGTGAGAGGGGTATTAGTTGCCCTCCAATAACTTTCAACTATTAAAAACGGCACAAGCCCTTTCAATTTTCAATCGAATGAGCCCTTTTTAAAGTTTCTACGACTACGTTTTCTATAAAAAAACCTATATGCCCCCAGGGCATAACTTACAACCCTTGCCCTGAGGGCTGTGGGGGTGAAGTTATCCTTAAAGACCTAATTTCCGAAATTTTCAACTACGTTGAACAAAATGGCTATCTAAAAATTTTGATTGTATGTGTTTGGGGAAAAGGTGGGCGTCAGAGGGGGGTTAGTTCTCCTCCAATCAATTTCGACTATTAAAAAGGGCACTAGCTCTTTGAATTCCCAATCGAATGCGCCCTTTTTCAAGTTTCTACGACAAAGCTTTCAATAAAATCCTTATATGCCCCCAGGTTATAACCCATAACCTCTTCCTTCAGGACTCTGGGGGGTTATCATCCTCTAAGACATAATTTCCAGAACTTTCAACTATGTTGAACAAAATGGCTATCTTAGAATGTTGATTGGATGTGTTTGGATAAATGGTGGGCGTGGAAGGTTTGTTAGTTGCCTTCCAATCAGTTTCGACTATTAAAAAGGGCACTAGCCATTTCAATTTTCAATCGAATGAGCCCTTTTTGAAGTTTCTACGACAACGATTTCTATGAAAACCTTATATGCTCCCAGGGCATAACTTATAGCCTTTGTCCTGAAGGTTGTGGGGGGGGGGGGTTATCATCCTCAAAGACCTAATTTTCAGAACTTTCAGCTACGTTTAACAAAATGTCTATCTCAAAATTTCGATTGGATGTGTTTGGGGAAAAGGTGGGCGTGAGAGGCGTGTTAGTTGCCCTCCAAGCACTTTCGACTATTAAAAAGGGCACTAGCCCCTCGAATTTCCAATTGAATGAGCCTTTTTTGAAGTTTCTGCGATAACGCTTTCTTTAAAAATCTTTTATGCCCCCAGGACATAACTTGCAACCCTTGCCCTGAGGGCTGTGGGGGAGTGTCCTCCTCAAAAACATAATTTCTATCTGGAAATCAACTACACTGAACAAAATGGCTATCTCAAAATTTTGATTGGATGTGTTTGGGGAAATGGTGGGTGTGGAAGGGGTGTTAGTGGCCTTCCAATCACTTTCAACTATTAAAAAGAGCACTAGTCACTCCAATTTCCAATAGAATGAATTCTTTTCGAAGTTTCTACAACTCCTTCGATATTAAGTGCCCTGGTCTAACCCCCCTTCCTCCCCCCCCCCCCAAAAAAAAATATATATTGTGCCAATATCGTAATATCGTTCTTTACTTAGTTCAGAGATTCTCTTCAGCTTTTGATTTTCCTATTTCAGTTAGTAAAACCAAAGCCATTATATTTGCTAATTGCTCAAGAGATTCTCCAAGTCCTCTTCAAATTTTCTCTAGTGAAATTCCATATCGTAACTCAGTGAAGCTACTTGGCCTATGGATATACTCTAAAATTTTATTGCACGCACATATTAATTCTTTGAAATCCATGATCATTCGGAGACTTTGTATTCTAAAGAGACTTTCTGGAAGTAAATGGGGATGCCACCCTAAGGTTGTTTTGGATTTTTATTCGGCCAACCGTCTAAGGCTAAACAGAAAGCAGGTCGTCTTCGTCTAGGGTGGGAGAATGTCATAAAGAAAGATTTAAATGAAATGGGAACTTCCTGGGAGGGTGTAAAAAGGAAGGCTTTGAATAGATTGGGATGGAGTAGGAGTGTGCGTAGCTGTGTTGGCCTCAGGCGGCTTGGTGCTGCAGTGAGTTGTTAGTACTAGTAGTAGTATATATCAGATCGAATCTAGAAAATGGTATCCAATTCTACTCAATTCGTTCATCATCTGCATTTAAAACCCTGGAATCTTTACAAAATTTTGCTATTCGAATTGCTCTGGGTATGCACAGGCATACTCCCCTGTCTAAATTAAAACAACTGTCTGGTTTGGTTTTCCTAAGTGAAAGAGCATCCAGTCAAAGGAAGAAAACTTCTCGTGAATTTAGGCTTATGGAAGCAAGTATGTTGTTTATAACCAGACCTTTGCTTTGAAGGCAGCTTGCACCAATGGTCATTCATCTTGGAATCGGTTTCAGTTGGAGGTCCCAAATTGGAGAAAGTATTCCCCCTATGCGTACCCCTTTGCTGACACTCCGCCGTGGGAAATGGGTCCACCTATTTGCAAGCAGAACTTATTCCAATAAATAAAACAAAATTCCTAATAATGAGATTCAGACTATTCTGGCTGAACAGATCTGGAAGTTGTACCCTAATCACAGGGAAATCTATTCAGATGGATGTTTTCAGGGTGTGAAAGCTGAAGCAGGAGTATGTATTCAATCACTGAACCCTAACCTTTTTTTACCCCTTCCTTTGGGATCTTCCATTTTGTCAGCTGAATTATGTGCCATTCGCTTGGCCCTAGATGTTCTCATAAATTGTAGCATTGTAGAGGGGAATATTCTTTGCCTTTCTGACCCCAAATTGACAATACTGTTGCTGAAAAACATTAATAGAATTGCCAATGATAAGGACCTATTCATCATTAGAAGACAGCTTCTGAACCTCCAGGCTAAAGGCAACCAGATTTATTTCCAACATGTTCCAAGCCATAAAGGTATCAAATATAGTGATACTGCTGATTTACTGACAGCCAAGGCTTCTTTGTTAAACCCAAGTCCTCTATCTTATTTGAATTTACGTGATATTATTAGGGAAAGATCGAATGATAATCACAGTAAATTGACTTTATATCTTTTTTATACTAGATTATACACAGTGCTATATTACCGTCTGAAATCGGGTGCCCTTCTTCTCAATAGTTTGTTATTTAATTGGAAGCTACATCAATACCCTCTATGCCGGGTCTGCTTCGCAACTGATCAAACTATCCAGCATGTCTTATTTGATTATCAGCCACTGAGTGTGGAGACTGTTTCCTACCTCCTCTCCTCTCGCTGACATAATAATCTTTTTCACTTAATTTCAAACTTTACTGTCACCTACACTAATTTAAAAACAACTTTTATTTTTTGAATTTTGGATTTGGGTAGCCAAACATAATTGACGAAGACAAAGTATACTACAAAAAAAAAAAAAAAAATCAAAACCACAAAAAAATACCCTTCCCGGTTTTGCAGGGTACCCTTCCGCCATAGGGCACCCCTTTCACCGTGGAAATGCATTAATAATAGACAAGTGTTTTTCATAAAACCTTGTTCTCAATCAACTATACATCATCCTCCATCCTCTTAATCTTCCCTCAGCCCCAAAACAAAACTAGGAGGAGTAGAAAGCTGTGCCCTTACAATATCTTTAGGCACGCCATTCTAATCATTCTTTAATAACACACAAATAAACTACTAAAATCTTTTTAATACCCATTTGGCTACTCAAAAATCAAACTAAAACTAATAAAAAATAATTTAAAATCTTTTATCTTTAATTTTTAAATTATTAAAATAATTTAATCTTTAATCGCAACTGATGAAACTATCCAGCATGTCTCATTTGATTGTCAGCCACTGAGTGTGGAGACTATTTCCCTTAAACGCCTCTGCTATATGGCTAATATCCAAATACCTACACTGCAATCCTGAATTCTAACCTGCCTTGGCACGTGGATAGAAAGACTTTTAAGACATCTATTGATATTTAAAAGAAGAGTCTAATTGATTAGTGTTTATTAATGCATAATGAAGTCATTAAAAAGAAGGAGGTTATTCATCATTTGTTCTGGAGAGTGCAGAAGAGAGCAGGAGTGAGCGTGAAGAGCCGTATTGGTACCGGCCAGCCTATAGGTCTTAAATTACAGGGGAAAGGTGACTCAAGTACCCGCACTTCCCACAACCCATCAATAGAATTAAGAAGTTTAATTGGGATGATTGGTTTGTTTTAACTGATAAGAAGAATTGGTTACAGCTAATGACAATGGATTTCTAAATATCTGATGATACTTTTTGGAGAGTCAAAGGGGTGAAAGAACTTATTAGTAGTTCATATACCCTGCTAAAAATTTTTGGAACTGGAACTGGAGTAAAATCCAGACACAAAAAGTATAGTTTTTCAAGAGAGGGGCATATGCGCACCTCATTAACACTATGCTAAACCAATCGACCAATAAGTAGCAGGTCTTCGGTGTGTTCAAGATAAGACAAGTCCGAAAATCCAATAAAACAGGTAGAGGGTATTTCCGAAAGAACACTACATCAACAAATGCTGAAAATCTATGGAGAGAGTACCCCTTCCTGTGTAACCACATTGAACAGGTATATTACCCAAAATCTGACCGTTTGATTTCAGTTTCTCATAAGAATTGATACACCAACTTTGATTCTACAAGAATAGAGGCGTTAGTCCCAAGCTCATGCAAGGGATGAATGAACAACAAAAGGAAGATGCAATGAATGAACAACACTGTCAAACGCTTTGGATGTGTTAAGTGGCACATACATAGAGAACTTGTCCCTTGAAGCTAGTTTCAAACAGTTCGTGGTAACGAACTGGTAACGGATTATTGTATTTTTTGCCATAAGAAAGATCACGGATGCGTGTTTATTTCATTTTTTTTCCAGGGGTGATCGTATCGACCCAGTGGTCCTAGAATATCATGGGAGTGCTCATTGGAACGGAAATTAAAAGTTCTAGTGCTCTGTTTAGGGGACCAAAAAATATGGAGGGCAACTAGGCCCCTTCCCACGCTCATTTTTTCCCAAAGTCACCCGATCAAAATTTTGAGATTTCCATTTTTTCAGCATGGTCGAAAATATAATAACTATGTCTTTTAGGATGACTTAGTCCCCCAAAGTCCCCGTGGGGAGGGCAGAAAGTTGGGAACTTTACCCACTGTTAACATATAGTATTGGTTATTGGGAAGCATACAGACGTTTTCAGGGGGGATTTTTCTGGTAGTGGGGGGAGGGGGGGGTCGGGGTTATGTGTTAGGATCTTTCCATGGAAGAAGTTTTCATGGGGGAAGGGACATTGCTTTGAAGGGGGCGCCGGATTTCCCAGTATTATTTAAAAAAAATCAGAAATCAAATATAAAAAAAACAAGTTTTTCAACTGAAAGTAAGGAGAAAAATCGAAACTTAAAACGAACAGAAAATATTATGTATATGATTGGGTTCGCCCCTAGTCAATACCTCGCTCTTTAAGCCAAAGATTTTTTAGTACTTCCATACGAGCTTTTTATTCTAATTAATGGCCTTTGGGATTAAGGGGTCATTTCTAAAGAATTGGAACAAAATTCGAACTTTAGCATAAAGAGAAAGGTATTGATTAGGGAGTGAACCCCGCTTATATACGTATTAAAAATATATGAATATAGAAGTGCGTTACGTAAGTTAATTCGCAAGTTACGTATATTTATTATTAATAAAAACGTTCGTAAATAAAATTAAACAACTTTCGAGAAAGCCATTTAACCAAATAAAAGTACAATTAATTTGCAAATTTTGTTTTTTGTTTCTTGTACGGCGAGCTAAAATCAAAACCTGAATTAATTCAAAAACGTTTAAAAAATTAAATAAAAAAACAAGTTTTTTTTAAATGAAAGTAAGGAGCGACGTTAAAACTTAAAACGAACAGAAATTATTCCGTATATGAAAGGGGCTGTCCCCTCCTCAACGCCTCGCTCTTTACGCTAAAGTTTGATTTATCACAACTCTATTTTTTTTAAACAAATAAAAAACTTTAGCGTAAAGAGCGAGGCATTGAAGAGGGGACAGTCCCTTTCATATGCGGAAAAATTTCTGTTCGTTTTAAGTTTTAAAGTCGCTCCTTACTTTCAGTTAAAAAAAACTTGTTTTCTTTTTATTTAACCTCTTAAAAGAACCGAGAGGGCTCGAGGCGCATTATTGGCAGGCAATCCGCATTTTAAACCCTTATTTATTTGTATCATAATTAACTAGATCAGTAACATGAGGCAACCAAATATAATCAAATAAATTGCTAATATTACACGCGACAGTTATAGGCCTATTGGAATCACATCTATTAAAATCTTTACCACGCTTCAAAACTGAAGTTGCCGTGCCCCAAGGAAACTATTTGGGTCAAGGGAATTACAAAGGAACCTTTCCGGGTTCGGATGAAAAGCCCAAATGCTATCTGGTTCTAGGCAAATACCCCCCCCCCCCCGGCGAATACCCCCCACGGAAAATATCCCCGGCGGAAAATACCCCCCCCCCCCCCCAAAAAAAAACGTGGAAAAAAATCCTTTCTAAATTGGAGAATTTTATGTGAGTTTTGGTTTTTTAATTTCCGTAGGGAGATGGAATTTTGATTAGTGTGTATTATGTGCCGCTCACTCAAGTTTACGCTGTGTAAAATTCTAGAACACACCGTTTTTTTTTGTTAGTTTCTTCGTTACTTTAGAAATAAATTTGCGCTATAGATTTGCACATTGGGGGGGGGGGGTAATCATAACGGGTCTGCACGCAAAATGTGTTTGGTACAATTATTCTGCATATTAGATAGATAGACAAATATGTGTATTTTAAAGCCAAATATACGGCCATGAACACAGTAAAATAACATAAATGAATATAGTGAATGAAGGGGGTGTTAAACCCCCTTTCTCCAAAAAATGCCCTCCCCTACAAAAAATACCCCCCCCCCCCTTTGAAAAGTAACCCCCGCGGAAAAACCCCCCCCCCTGTGGAAAATAAGGTTTCTAAATTTGAAACTTTTATCTTTTATTTGAGTTTTTTCTATAGTTTTGTTGAAAAGTGCTAAGGAACGGGAAAAAGACCAATTTACACACCAGAAGTGTCTTAAAAACTTAGAAAAAAAAACACAAATCCAGTTGTGTTGAAAATTCTTCCATATGATTTTCTGCAATTTTTGGCAGTAGCGGGTGCCAAATTAAAAAAAAAAAGAAGAAAAATGAAGAAGAAAAACAATTTAGGCAAACAATCATGAATATTATGCTAAAACATATGACACCAAAAAGTTTAAGAAGGTTTGGCTATCCTTTGAAAAGATAGTTGGCTTTAGACCGCGGCGCCACGCCATGAGGGAAGACCGGCAGCGGCGGGGCCAAAAATAGCGCGCCACGTCGCCGACGGCGCGATCAATGTTGACCGCAAACATAAATGTTTTCATCAGTCTTTGTCAAATCACAGCTTAAATTTACAACAGATTCTAGCCTATTCATGAGTTGAAAAATTCACAAGTCGCTGGCTGGAAACTGGTCTTCTTCCTTATTCATCAAGAGAAGTAGAAATCTGGTAGAAACGAAATGGCTGTGGCGTTTCAGAACCCTTGCATAAGAGTAGTTGAAGTATCTATTAGCTATGTATTCTTAACATAAATAACTATCAAAATCAGTAGTTTTTTTCATCGAGTTTGCTCCATACAAAACTTCAAATACCGTATCACAAAATTCGTCAGTTATCTGGGTAATAACTTTGAATATAACTTTGAACTTGGAAGCTTAATTTTTTCATAATGCCCTTTGCCTTTATCTGTTTTGTCACCTTTAAAACAGTTGAAATGGGCGACTTTATTATGCCTTTATTATGACCTGGCTTTTTAATGTAACTTGGGCACTGGACCAAGGGCGCCATTATCACTCGAGCGCGACGTTAGGTGGGGATGTCGATATCGCTTTCGTCACACCAATTCGTTATAGTGTGAATATGCCTGGTACTTATGAATGAATGTTTTCAAATTAAACCCGTTTCATCAATGAGAAAAAAAAACGGATTGTACGCATATGTCCCTTTCCCTTTGGACGATAAAACCATGCAAGTGCTGTATCAAGTATAACTCACGATATGCCTAGTCAGTTTGTTACACATATTTATAAGTAGTAGGCTAAATATGTCACTGAGTTATATATTTCTGTATATAACTTATATAGGCCTAGTCAATGATTTACACATATTTATAAGTAGTAGGTTAAATATGTCACTGAGTTATATATTTCTGTATATAACTTATATAGTCCTAGTCAGTGAGTTATGTATATTTATAAGTAGTAGGCTAAATATGTCACTGAGTTATGGCCTTTGCAAAACAAAAGTGATCCGTTTATCTGGCCTTCCCCAGGCCATTCAGCGTGTCCTCAGGTGGCAATAGTGGAACGCTCTACAGATATGTCGGATACCTCCATAAGAGGCACGGACCAAGGGGGGACCTTGTCCCTAGGGGTCCATAATAGAATCTGGGGCACCCTTGCCCAGGGTCATAAATACAGGCAGAGGAGGAAGAAGGCCCCTCAAATGTACACTCAAAAGCACCCACTGGTTTGTCCACAAGTTCCATGAGTTGCAAACCTTCTCCCAGCAAGGGGTTAAATTGCATGGTGATGCAGAACACCATCGCGGGAGGATACTCTATAGGAGGACAACTGCGGCAGGGCAGAAGATCCAAATCTAGTGACAACGGCCTCTGTAAAGAGTTTCTTCAACACTTTTGGGGCACTTGCGATACTGGGGGCCTTGCGGTCAACTCTCTTCCCACTTAAAGAATGGCACCCCTCGAGGACATTACAGCCTAGTAAACGACAAAGTATTCGCACGGGATTCTGACTAATGGACAATTCTTCTGGGCTTGGTATGTTTTGATGGGCGTCTTTGGGCTGAAAAACCTCTTCCTAGCTAATTTATCTATTATGGGTTGCCTCCCCGTAGTAGCATAATATTTGTAGGCATGAATATATAATGAGGCTTGAGATTGTCTGTGCAGGATTTCGACTCTTGTTGATAGAAGAGCATCGCCAAGTGCTGAAAACCATGTTGTGACCAAGATGGGCCCAGGATTGCACAAAGCATCCATTCATACTGGAGGTCCCAGGGACTTCTTGCTGTCTGGTTCTAAGCCGGCTTAAGCACTTTGGTGTAGACTTGAGAAGATATGTGATCCCCGTCCTGCACTGGTATCCGGGATCATTGCTTTTCCTGAGGCGAAAAAAATTTCAATGATTTAAAGAACATGAAAATTGGAACTTGGAATGTTACGACATTAAAAAATGACTATCGTATCGACATTTTGACTGACGAATTCAAACGATTTGAGCTGTACTTATTAGGAGTTTCAGAAACTCATATCCAGAGTTAGGAAGCATAAAATTAGGTGATATAGAATTAGTTTACTCAAGCAGGAAGGATGGGATAAATAGACAGGAAGTAGGGCTCATGATGAATACGGAGGCTGCTAAGTGTTGTTCAGGCTGGGAAGGTATTAATAATAGAATACTAATTGCTCATTTTATGACTAGAAAGTTCAGGGTATCAGTTATAGTAGTATACGCCCCTGTAGAACCGACTGATGGAGATACTAGTGACTCAGATGAATTTTACTTACAGTTACAGGAGCAAATAGACAAGGTCCCAGGCAGAAATATGATGTTATTACTGGAAGATTTTAACGCCCAGGTTGGTAGAAATAAGGATAGATGGTATCCAAGCTTAGGTAAATTTGGTGTAGGAAAAGAAAACAGTAATGGATACAGACTTTTGCAATTTTGTAGGTATAACAATCTAGTTGTAACCAATACGGTGTTTGGTCATAAAATGGCTCATAAGCTAACATGGTATTCACGTGATGGTAAGACAGCAAACCTTATTGATTATGTTATAGTAAACTGAAGACTGGCAGGATCAATACAAGATACTAGGGTATATAGGAGTGCTGTCATTGATGTTAAAAGTAAAGATCACCATCTAGTAGTGTCAAGGGTTAATTTAAAGCTGAAATATCGGAAGGCTAATTACCTCCCAGGAAGTTATGATGTTAGTAGACTCCAGGATGAGAATTTGAGAGAAACTTTCCAGGAACAGTTGAATACTAAACTTGAAAGTTTAAAATTTGATAATGTGGAAGATGGTTGGAATAATTTTAGAAAAATAATTTGTGAAGTTGCTGAAGGTGTATTAGGGAAGAAAGCTAGAACTGCAGCTAAGAATATTAGTGAAAAAGATTTATGTTTAATTGAAAGGAGAAAGGACTTGTAGAATAATTATCTGAGTGATAGATCTTATCAAAACAAAAGGAATTTAAGGAAAGTGGAGAAAGCATTGAAATATGAACTAAGGAGTTGTGAAGTGGAGGCCATGGATAAAATTGCAAAGGATTTAGAAGATGCAGCTAGACGGCATAATAGTAAAATACTGTACTGGCACGTTAACAAATTGAGAAGTAGTAGTCAATCCGGACTTGTCCCAGTTAAAGATAGGAATGGGGTGGCAATTAGCGATAAGGAAAAAGCTAAAGGGAGATGGGCCGAACATTTTGAGAACTTGCTTAACCGATATAGAGTTTCAGGAAAAAATATAGATGAAAATGAAATATTTTGTGATACCTTGGATGTGAAGGAAGATTTGTTTTGTGAGGAGTAATTAGAAACAGTACTAAAAGGATTAAAGAATAATAAGGCTCCAGGTGCTGATAGGGTGGTAAATGAGTTTCTTAAATATGTTGGCGCTGAGGTTAAAAATAAGTTATTGAAGATTATGAATATGATTTTTGAAAAAGAGGAAGTACCTAACGATTTTAGGAAAACCTTAATTAAGCCACTTTATCAGAAAGGTGATAAAAGTGAGTGTGGTAATTATCGAGGCATTAGTCTGGTCTCTGTAGGTAGCAAATTGCTTTGTAATATGATACTTTTTAGACTGAGAGATGCCGTAGACAAAGTTTTAAGAGAAGAGCAGTGCGGTTTTAGAAAAGGTAGAGGATGTATTGACCAAATTTTCACTCTTAGGTTAATCATTGAGAAGTGCACAAGTTTTCAAACACCTTTGGTTCTCAGTTTTATAGATTATGAGCAAGCGTTTGATTCTGTTCATAGAAGAGCTTTAGTAAAGGTTTTATCCTTGTATGATATACCAGAAAAATACATTAAAGTGATTAGTGCTATGTATGAGAATAACACAGCTGCAGTTAAGGTGGGAAATGAGGTTGCCTGCTTGTTTTTCATTAATTTAGGAAATAGGCAGATCTGTTCTCTATCCCCATTTATACAGGTTATTTTAGTGAGCTTTGTCTTAAGAAGCACGGGAAAGGCAATGGGAGACCATGGAATCGAGTGGGAAGGTAAACCCCTCCTGAATTTAGATTATGCTGATGATTTAATTGTCATAAATGAAAGTGTGAGGAAAATGAATGACCTTTTAGAGGTTTTGCGAGTTCAGGGTGCTAGTATTGGTTTGAAAATTAATGTTAGGAAGACTAAGTCACTAAGGCTAGGAATAAGTGAAGATGAAAAGGTGACGTTGGGTAATGAAAAGATTGATCAGGTGGGCAGCTTCACTTACCTTGGTAGTATTATTAGTAAAGATGGTGGGAGCAGTGAAGATGTTAAAAATAGAATAGCCAAGGCTCAGGGTGTTTTTTCACAGTTAAAAAAAGTCTGGAAGAATAGGAAGATAAGTCTGCAAACCAAGATTAGAATCTTAGAAGCTACAGTGATGACAGTGGTCAAATATGGCTCTGAAGCATGGACGCTCCGAAAAGCGGATGAAGATTTGCTAGATGTTTTCCAGAGAAATTGCTTAAGGATTGTTCTGGGTACCCGGCTGACTGACCGTATTTCAAACAATAGGCTATACGAAAAATGTGGTTCAATACCGCTTTCTAGGTCTATAATGAAAGAAAGGTTAAGGTGGTTAGGGCATGTTGTGAGGATGAAGGATGACAGATTGCCGAAGATTGTTCTTTTCGGCCAACCATCTAGGGTTAAACGGAAAGCAGGTCGTCCTCGTGTGGGATGGGAGGACTCCATAAAGAAAGATTTAAATGAAATGGGACCTTCCTGGGCAGGTGTAAAAAGGGAGGCTTTGAATCGATTGGGGTGGAGGAGGAGCGTGCGTAGCTGTGTTGGCCTCAGGCGGCTTGGTGCTGCGATGAGTTGTTAGTAGTAGTAGTAGTCTGCTTTAAATTAAAAAGAAATTAACTTTTTGGGATCCCTGCTTTCAGTAAAAAAAATTTCGAGATATGACCATTTAAATGTAATACCTCCCGATCCCCCCCCCCCTCTGGATACCACCTAGATAGGATACCGTCTCAGCTTTCATTAGAAAAAAAATTTACTTAATAATTAACTAGGTCACTATATGGTTCAAACAAACACGCAAAAAAACTTTAAACAGCTTAGTGTTACTTGAAAAAAATTGAGGGTATTAGTAAAGGGGTACAAAGACAACAACAAAAATGTCGAAATTATTCAGATATACCTCAATGTATTGGAAAACTGAGTCATAGATTCGCCGTGGCATTCAATAAGATCCAAAGAATACAATTAAAAGTGAGCACACACAAAAGCCAAATTAGGCCAGTAGCCTATGAGAAATCACAAATACCCAAGACAATGAACAAGTCCTAATGGGGGGCCCTGGGACTATCAAAATATTTCAATGGTTTCCAAGGGAATTTGATATAATTTTCTTCTGTCTCCACTTTAAATGAAAAAAAAATAATTAACTTTTTGGCATCCCTGCTTTCAATAAAAAAAGAGAGATATTATCATTTAAAAATGATATCCCCCTACCCCCCCCCCCCGGTAGGCAATAATTTAAAAATTATTTATGAATCATATTTTTGAGGTAACTTCTGTTTCAATCTAATTCCCCAATCTTGTACATATCTTAGTCTATAGCTAAATTATGTCTCAATAGAAGGTTTTTTTTGGGGGGGGGGGTAAAAATGTTTCAGAAAGAAGATTGGATTTTATATATGACGTTCAATAATTTAGTATAAAACATTAAGAAAATCTTAACTAAAAACCGCAAAAAAAAAAAAAAAATCTGCAAACTTACAATTCAGTTGTAGAAACAATTTGTCGGCTGTCAATTTCAAAATACAACTGAAGGCTGTATAGTAGTGAATGTGTTCTATAATTCTATTCAATTTGAAAATAAATTTATTGACTACGTATGATGTAAGAAATACCGATTGGTATACTGCATTCGAAATGATTTAAACTCATTTCATAAAGACGATACTTTTTTTGTCAACATATGAAGAACTGTATATATCGCACTATTTGCAATTGCATATTGCATCTGTCTGGTTTTTATGCCAAGTTGCAAAAGAGACGAAAATTAATAAACAAGAGAGTAGTGAAGAATTATGGTATGCACAGTAATATTTGGCAGGGAAAGTCACTGGTGATAAATCGCTAGGGCTGGCACCGTGATTGAGTGGTTTTCGGGGACTCGGGGAACCAAATTTTTTTTCGGGGTGACGCATAGATTTTCGGGGAAATACCCGAAAATACGGGGATAGTGCAAGCCCTGCTTGATTTCTAGTCAGGATTAAATAAAAAGACAAGTTTTTTAAACTGAAAGTAAGGAGCGACATTAAAACTTAAAACGAACAGAAATTATTCCGTATATGAATATGTGGAGGGACTGTCCCCTCCACAATGCCTCGCTCTTTACGCTAAAGTTTTTTATTGGTTTAAAAAATAAAGTTGTGAGACAGAGTTAAACTTTAGCGTAAAGAGCGAGGCGTTGAGGAGGGGACAGCCCCTTTCATATACGGAATAATTTCTGTTCGTTTTAAGTTTTAATGTCGCTCCCTACTTTCAGTTTAAAAAACATGTTTTTCTTATTTAATTTCTGATCGTTTTTTAGTTAATGCAGCTTTTATTTTGGCTCACCGTCATTGAATAAGCAAACAAAATTTGCATAAGAATTTTACTTTTCTTTTGCTAAATGGCTGTCTAAATTTGGCTATGACGTAATTTACAAATTAACTTACGTAACTAATTTCTATATTCATATATTTTTTTTCTGGCAAAAAATAAAAAGTTCCAGATTTTTGCATATATGAGCTTGAAACCTATGCAACAGGGTTTTCTGATACGCTAAATCTGACGGTGTGATTTTCACTAAAATTATTTCACTTGTAGGGGATGTTTCCCCCCTCTTAAAAAAATCAGGTAGATTTTCTCAGGCTCGTAGCCTTTGATGAGTAATACTAAAGTTAATAAAATTTATATATTTAGAATCAGCATTATAAGCCCATTCTTTTCATACATTTATTGACATCAAAATTCTGTTTTTAAAAAGTTTCGATTACTATTGAGCCGTATCGCTTGTTTTTTTTTTATTACGTATATATTATTACGTATATGAGGGGGTTGCCTCCTTAGTCAATACCACGCTCTTTACGTTAAAAGCTAAAAAAAATTTTAATTAAAAAAACCCTGAATAACAAATGCCGTTTAATTAGAATAGATAGCTCTTTTGAAAGCACTAAAAAAAACCTGTTGCGTAAAGAGCAAGGTATTGACTTGGGGGTGAACCCCCTCATATACGTAATAATTTCTGTTCGTTTTAAGTTCTAATGTTGCTTCTTACCTTCAGTTGAAAAAACTTGTTTTTTTAAAATTTAATTTCTGATCGTTTTTTAAATAATGCTTGGAAATCCGGCGCCCCCTTGATAGAAATGGCCCTTACCCCAAAGAAACATCCTCCACGGAAATATTCTCCCGAGTAACCCCCTCCTCCAGCCCCCCTCCCCCAGCAAAAAATCCTTCCTGAAAATGTCTGTATACTTCCCAATAACCCATACAATATGTAAACAATGGGCAAAGTTCATAACTTGCAGCCCTTCCCCTGGGAACTGTGGGGGATTAAGTCATCCTAAAAGACATATTTATTATATTTTCGACTATGCTGAACAAAATCGCTATCTCAAAATTTTAATTGGGTGACTTTGAGAAAAAAATGAGCGTGGGAGGCGGCCTAGTTGCCCTCCATTTTTTTGGTCACTTAAAAAGGGCACTAGAACTTTTAATTTCCGTTCCAATGAGCCCTCCTACGATATTCTAGGACCACTGGGTCAATACGATTACCCCTGGGGAAAAAAAACAAACAAATAAACACGCATCCGTGATCTTTCTTCTGGCAAAAAATGGAAAATTCCACATTTTGTAGATAGGAGCTTGAAACCTCTACAGTAAGGTTCTCTGATACGCTGAATATAACGGTGTGACTTTCATTAAGTTTCTATAACTTTTAGGGGGTTTTCTCCCCTTTTTTCATAGAAATGTCCCTTACCCCAAAGAAACATCCTCCACGGAAAGATTCTCCCGAGTAACCCCCTCATCCAGCCCCCCCCCCCACCAAAAAAATCCTACCTGAAAATGTCTGTATACGTCCCAATAAGAAATACAATATGTAAACAATGGGCAAAGTTCATAACTTGCAGCCCTTCCCCTGGGAACTGTGGGGAATTAAGTCATCCTAAAAGACATATTTATTAGATTTTCGACTATGCTGAACAAAATGGCTATCTCAAAATTTTAATTGGGTGATTTTGAGAAAAAAATGAGCGTGGGAGGGGGCCTAGTTGCCCTCCATTGTTTTGGTCCCTTAAAAAGGGCACTAGAACTTTTAATTTCCGTTCCAAGGAGCCCTCCTACGATTTTTTAGGACCACTGGGTTAATCTGATTACCCCTGTAAAAAAAAAACAAAAAAAAACAACAAACAAATAAACACGCATCCGTGATCTTTCTTCTGGCAAAAAATGGAAAATTCCACATTTTTGTAGATAGGAGCTTGAAACCTCTACAGCAGGGTTCTCTGATACGCTGAATATGATGGTATGACTTTCATTAAGTTTCTATAATTTTTAGGGGGTCTTCTCCCCTTTTTTCGAAAATCAGCCAAATTTTCTCAGCCGCGTAACTTTTGATGGGTATAGTTAAAATTGATGAAACTTATATATTTGAAATCAGGATAAAAATCTGATTCCTCTGATGTATCTATTGGTATCAAAATTCCGTTTTTTAGAGTTTCGGTTACCATTGAGCCGGGTCGCTCCTTACTTACAGTTCGTTACCACGAACTGTTTAAAAATCGAAATACTAAACCACATGAGAAGTAAAAGCTCCGACTTCGCGGTTGACGCAATAAAGAATTGCTGCAAAATTAATTTGAAGTCGACCGAACGCCGCCACCTCTGCCGACGGCGCGAGCCTGCGGTGCGCCGGCGGCGTTACGACACTTCGGTGGTGTTCGACCGGGCCTCTCGTCGGCGGCTTTCGGTCGATCCGCCGGCGCGGTGCCGGGGTCTAGTTGGCTTTGGGAACCAACACATTCGAAATTGTTTAAGTTTTCCACAGGGGGGGGGGTATTTTCCGCTGGGGTTACTTTCCAAATGAGGGGGGGGGGTATTTTTTGGGGGGTTAACCCCTCATTCACTATATTCATTTATGTTATTTTACTGTGTTCATGGCCTTATATTTGGCTTTAAAATACACTTATTTGTCTATCTATCTAATATGCAGAATAGTTGTACCAAAGACATTTTGCATGCAGATCCGTTATGCTTACCCCCCCCCTATGGGGAAAATCTATGGAGCAAACTTATCTCTAAAGTAACGAAGAAACTAACAAAAAAACCGGTATGTTCTCGAATTTACACAGCGCAAACTTGAGTGAGTGGCGCCTAATACAAAAGTACCAAAATTCCACCCCCCTACGGAAATTAAAAAAATAAAACTCAAATAAAATTCTCAAATTTGGAAAGCCTTATTTTCCACGGGGGTATTTTTTCCTGGGGGGAGGGGTATTTTCTGCGGGGGTATTTTCCGCGGGGGTATTTTCCGGGGGTTATGTTCCGGGGGGGGGGGTAAACGCCGGCCACCATGCTATCTATATCAGAAGACTGAAATTTCGGTTGCTTTATCGACGTCATAATAGTGTCAACGGAAACATGAATAATATTTTATTGTGACTCTTTAGGGTGTAAACACTTGAGATAAAAGAATTGAAACTCGAAAATGAATAGCGTAATTTATGGTAATACTGAAAATAAGCTACTATCAACATGTGAATACTCAAGTTATAATCATCAAGACGCTTCCATTTATTGGAACTTTCGGAAATTCGAAAATTTCGGAACTTTTCGGAATTTTCGGAAATTCGAAAAATTTGTCATTGAGGATACTCGTATGGTTGCTCATTAAATTTCTATAGCAGGTTTCAACGACTTTTAGATCATCGAAAGTGTCTATATTTCAGGAAATTCCTCAGCGAGCCTTTTAATCATAACTGAGAAAGGGAGGTGATTTGGGAGAGTATCTTGGGGAACTCCATTGTGGACAGGGAGAGCATCGGAACAATTATTCAGATATTTGACTAATTGTGATTTATTTGATAAGAAGGAGGTAGGCTACCAATCTTGCCGGGAAAAAGTGAATATTGCATTAAGTGACAAGTTTCCCAACAAATATATTGTTGTTAAGAAGGTGAAATACTTTTTTGTGGTCAGTTGAATTTAAATTTACCCAAGTATTAGACTTTTCAAGAAATTCCCTCAAAGGAGTTGATAAAACGAATAAGGTAGTGGGAAGTTGAAATGGACTTAACGCTTCCGAATTTATGTCTGATTGTGGATTTGCTGTTTGATCTTCGGTGAGACAACTATAGAAAACGTTTATCTAAGTAACATTTTTACAGATATAAAACTTAAATTTATATATGTAAACCCATAATATATATATATATATATATATATATATATATATATATATATATATATATATATATATATATATATATATATATATATATATATATATATATATATATATATATATATATATATATATATATATATATATATATATATATATATATATATATATAGAGGATATGTATATATAAAATATACATATATAAACACATGAATAAACTCAACCTTGGACAGACAGAAATTAAAATGAATAATCAAGATAAACGAAAAACGAGCATACTGCTATGTACTAATAAATAAAACTTAAAGTGAGATATTAATTACTTTGCAAGTAACATAAGATTGGCTAATAAAAGCTTATTTTAACGTTTTTTTATACCCTGGTCTAATAAACAAACCAAATTTACTATACCATAAAGAAACTGTAAGTAAGGAGCGACCTGGCTCAATGGTAACCGAAACTCTAGAAAACGGGTTTTTGATACCAATAGATATATCAAAAGAATCAGATTTCAATGCTGATTTCAAATATTTAACTCATCAAGTTTAGTGCTACCCATCAAAAGTTAAACGCCTGAGAAAGTTTGGCTGATTTTCAAAAAAAGGGGGAAAGACCCCCTAAAAGTTATAGAACCTTAATGAAAATCACACCATCATATTCAGCGTATCAGAGAACCCTACTGTAGAGGTTTCAAGCTCCTATCTACAAAAATGTGGAATTTTACATTTTTTGGCAGAAGAAAGATCACGGATGCGTGTTTATTTGTTTGTTTGTTTGTTTTTTTTTTACCCAGGGGTGATCGTATCGACCCAGTGGTCCTAGCATATCGCAGGAGGGCTCATTGGAACGGAAATTAAAAGTTCTAGTATCCTTTTTAAGTGACCAAAAAAAATGGAGGGCAACTAGGCCCCCTCCCACGCTTATTTTTTTCCCAGTCACCCGATCAAAATTTTGAGATAGACATTTTGTTTAGCATGGTTGAAAATGTGATAAATACGTCTTTTAGGGTGACTTAATCCCCCGAAGTACCCTGAGGGAGGGCTAAAAGTTATGAACTTTACCCAATGTTAGCATAGTATTGGTTATTGGGAAGTATACAGAAGTTTTCAGGAGGTTTTTTTCTGGTAGTGGGAGGGAAGGGTGGGTCGGTGGTTATGTTGGAGGATCTGTTCATGAAGGAAGTTTTCATGGGGGAAGGGAAATTGCCATGAAGGGGGCGCCGGACTTGCCAGCATTATTTATTGGTTATTGGGAAGTATACAACCATTTTCAGGAAGGATTTTTTCTGGAGGGGGGGGGCTAGAGGAGGGGGTCACTCTGGAGAATATTTCCGTGGAGGATGTTTCGTTGGGGTAAGGGACACTTCTATGAAGGGGGCGCCGGATTTCCAAGCATTATTTAAAAAACGATCAGAAATTAAATAAAAAAACAAGTTTTTTCAACTGAAATGTAAGAAGGAATATTAGAACTTAAAACGAACAGAAATTATAACGTATGTGAGGGGATTTTACCTCAAGTCAATAACTCGCTCTTTACGCTACAGTTTTTTTTTTAGTGCTTTCAAAAGAGCTATCTATTCTAATTAAACGGCCTTTGTGATTCTGGGGTTTGTGAATTAATATTTTTTTTAACTTTTAACGTAAAGAGCGTGGTATTGAATAAGGGCAAAACCCCCTCATATACGTAATAACATATACGTAATAAAAAAAAACAAGCGATACTGCTCAATATTAATCAAAACTTTTAAAAACGGAGTTTTGATGTTAATAAATGTATCAAAAGAATGTGTTTATAATGCTGATTCTAAATATATAAATTTTATTAAGTTTAGTATTACTCATCAAAGGCTACGAGCCTGAGAAAATTTACTCGATTTTTTAAAGAGGGGGGAAACATCCCCTACAAGTGAAAGAATTTTAATGAAAATCACACCGTCAGATTCAGCGTATCAGAAAACCCTATTACATAGGTTTCAAGCTCATATCTGCAAAAATCTGCAACTTTGTATTTTTTGCCATAAGAAAAATATACGAATATAGAAATTAGTTGCGTAAGTTAATTTGTAAAGACATCCATTTAGCAAAACAAAAGTTAAATTTTTATGCAAATAAAAGCTGCATTAACTAAAAAACGATCAGAAATTTAAAAAAAACAAGTTTTTTAAACTGAAAGTAAGGAGCGACATTAAAACTTAAAACGAACAGAAATTATTCCCTATATGAAAGGGGCCGTCCCCTCCTCAACGCCTTGCTCTTTACGCTAAAGTTTAACTCTGTCTCATAACTTTATTTTTTAAAACAATAAAAAACTTTAGCGTAAAGAGCGAGGCGTTGAGGAGGGGACAGCCCCTTTCATATACGGAATAATTACATTTCAACTGAAATGTAAGAAGGAATATTAGAACTTAAAACGAACAGAAATTATAACGTATGTGAGGGGGTTCTCCCCCAAGTCAATACCTCGCTCTTTACGCTACAGTTTTTTTTAGTGCTTTCAAAAGAGCTATCTATTCTAATTAAACGGCCTTTGTGATTCAGGGGTTTGGGGCTGTCCCCTCCTCAACGTCTCGCTCTTTACGCTAAAGTTTGACTCTGTCTCACAACTTTATTTTTTAAAACAATAAAAAACTTTAGCGTAAAGAGCGAGGCGTTGAGGAGGGGACAGCCCCTTTCATATACGGAATAATTACATTTAAACTGAAATGTAAGAAGGAATATTAGAACATAAAACAAACAGCAATTATAACGTATGTAAGGGGGTTCTACGCCAAGTGAATACCTCGCTCTTTATGCTACACTTTTTTTAGTGCTTTAAAAAGAGCTATCTATTGTAATTAAACTGCCTTTGTGATTCAGGGGTTTG
The DNA here is from genome assembly GCF_049724085.1 of Artemia sp. Qi Xiang Cuo. Lineage (NCBI taxonomy): Eukaryota > Metazoa > Arthropoda > Branchiopoda > Anostraca > Artemiidae > Artemia > Artemia sp. Qi Xiang Cuo. The sequence continues at coordinate 78,190,593 of NC_142800.1, forward strand.
TGAATCAAAAATTTTTTTAACTTTTAACGTAAAGAGCGTGGTATTGACTAAGGGAGAACCCCCTCATATACGTAATAATGTATACGTAATAAAAAAAAAACAATAAAAAAACAAGCGATACGGCTCAATAGTAATCGAAACTTTTAAAAACGGAATTTTGATGTCAATAAATGTATCGAAAGAATGTTTTTATCATGATGACTCTAAATATATAAATTTTATTAAGTTTAGTATTACTCATCAAAGGCTACGAGCCTGAGAAAATTTACTCGATTTTTTTAAAGAGGGGGAAACATCCCCTACAAGTGAAAGAATTTTAATGAAAATCACACCGTCAGATTCAGCGTATCAGAAAACCCTATTACATAGGTTTCAAGCTCATATCTGCAAGAATCTGCAACTTTGTATTTTTGCCAGAAGAAAAATATACGAATATAGAAGTTATTTACGTAAGTTAATTTTTAAAGACATCAATTTATAAAAATAAAATTAAAATTTGTATGCAAATAAAATCTTCATTAACTAAAAAAAGATCATAAATTAAATAAAAAAAAACAAGTTTTTTTAACTGAAAGTAAGGAGAGACATAAACCAATAACCAGAAAAGAAATTAGGCCTATTATTAAAATTGCGGGATAGTAAAAACCGCATCGATATTTATTATACATTTTTAACGGGTATCAAAAATTAATTTTTCATAAAGTTAAAAAACTTTAGATTAAAGAGTGATACGTTGAGGAGGGGAAAGCCCCTTTTATATACGGAATAATTTCTGTTGGTTTTAAGTTTTAATGTCGCTCCTTACTTTCAGTTTAAAAAACTTGTTTTTTTTATTTAATATATTCAAGCATCAGCAATTAGCCTTATTTGATAATCTGCATTTTTTTCATTAATTTGTCTATTCATGGAAACCTTGCCTTCGCCTAGATCAATTTAAGATAAGACATTTATTTCAAAAAATGACTATCACAAGCACCGAAGGGCCGAATTCGCATTTCGGAGTGATAAAAAAAATCATAAAAATAGCCCAACAACTAAAAAACTATCTAAACAATGCCAAAAACAATAATATCAGAAAGGCAAAGTCATTCATTCGTCAAAAAAGGAAGAAAAAAAGCGTCAAATGTAAGAAAGTTGAAAAGGTAAAACCTAAACAAAACTAAAAAAGAGTGAGATAAAAAGAGCGTTAAAAAGATTTAAAAGAGAACATATAAACAAGGGGGCCGGAACAAAAGAACCAAACGGACACAAACTTGGGCATTATCAGTACCAAAAAAAAAAAAACAACAAAAAAACTAGTTGTTTATTTGATCAGTAATGAAGGGGACAAAGGTTTTTCATACCTGGGGGCTAAGCAACGGATGGGGGACAAGGTAGGGACGGGTTCAGAAGCGGTACATGGCAGGCGGTGTCTGGATGGGGAGTGTTTTTTGGGGAAAATGTTTTCCGTGCGAGGGTTTATTATTGCATTTTTTGCAAAACGGAGGCACAGCGTTCCTCTCCTGTGCTCAAAAGTTTCCAGCTTGGCCTTTTTTAGAAGGAGTGAATATGGTAACTCTGCAGCGTCATCTGCATTATCACTGAGACTACTCATAGGGTTACTTACTAAGTTTCGGTAACAGGTTTCAACAACCGTTAGGTCATCCACAAATTTCCATCTGTCCAGAAATTCCTTAGCGATGCTATTTATCATGACAGAAAAAAGGAGGGGACCTAGGAGAGTACCTTGGGGTACTCCATTGTGTACAGGGAGGGGGCTGGAATATTGATTCTGATATTTGACTACCTATGATCTATTTGATAAAAAGGAGGCAACCAATTTAACCAGGAAAGAATCAATATTGAAATCAGTTACAATTTTCTCTACTAAAATATTGTTGTTAAAAAGATCAAATGCCTTTTGAAGGTCAATGGAAATTCAATTTAGCCAGCAATTCGGCTTTTCGAGAGTTTTCCCAAATGAGTCAATAAGAAAAACAAGGCCATGGGAAGTAGAGATGCATTTGATGTTCCCGAATTGTCTGACGTCAGTAAGAGATAGGATTTTCTCTCTTAGCCAATCTGCAAAGAATCCTTCATATAGTTAGAGAAAGTAGGAGTGAGTGAAATAGCGCGAACACCTTCAAAACCAGGTTTTACGTCTTTCTGTTCAAGGAGGTTATGAAACCCTGTTTCCAAATTTGTGGATATTGGCCAGACTCAGTAATCTCATTAAAAATAACAGTCAAGTAAATGTAAGTTATTTCATTTTAAAAATATAAAGTTTTTGTTTTGTTTGAAAACATGACATGTGTGTCAAAATTGTATTATATTTTTATGTGTGAACATCTGTTGTAGCTTTCCACCGTACTTCACAGAAAGTTTAAGAAAAGGTAGCGTTTTGTTCTTACTGCGTTCCATGTGTTTCAGCTTTCCACCGTACTTCACAGAGCGTTTAAGAAAAGGTAGGGTTTTGCTGCACTCCCTGCGTTTCAGCTTTCCACAGTACTTCACAGAATGTTTAAGAATAGGTTGCGTTTTGTTCTTACTGCATTCATGCGTTTCAGGTTTCCACTTTTTCTTCACAGAACGTTTGAGAAAAGGTAACGTTTTGTTCCTACTGCATTCCATGTGTCAGGTTTCCACCGTACTTCACTGAAATTCTAAGAAAAGGTAGCGTCTTATTTTTACTGCTTTATTTTTTAGGCTTTTCTTTTGAAAGTATGTGGAACTCAATGACAAGCAGTATGCATATTGCAGCTGAATGTTTTGGACCGGGCACTGAATACGTTGTTCCAGAATCTGAATCTTTGGACAAATTTGCAAAGGCTATTGAGTCTGGTAAGAACAAACTTTCTCTTTAACTCGTTTTCCTAACTTACTGACTTTCTTGTTGCTTTTTGTACCATTATTAGTCACTTTTTTGTTTGTTTGTCACGTAACTTTGTGGAATTTGTTAGCTATTTTTTTACCACTTCCGAATGTTCAATTATTTATAATTTTTTTTCTGTATGATTGCAATTCCTTTAATAGTGCAAATATTCAACATCAAAACTCTCTCTTCTTGTAAACTCCCCCTTATATTAATAAAACAATGTTAATGGGTGATTAGGCAGAGCTATATGTATAAAAGAAACTATATGTACTATATAAAGAACTAATATATAAACTTGATACCGCTGTGGTAACACTTGCTTTTGGCCGCAGTTACTTAGTCTTGAACCTCAGATAAGATAAATTTTGTCTTAGAGAAGATTAAAAAAAAGTCAAGACGAGGGGTGCAAAACAAAAGGCTTTACATAATTTGACCTTTTAGCCCGTTTTTCTCAATTCACTTATTTTTTTTCATTTATTCACTTATAACTTGATCAATTTGATATTTATGTATATGGAAAACCCAATTAATTAATTCTATTGGTCCATTTATTTATTCAGTTGTAAAATATGAATTCTATCTGGACAGCTACATATTGGCTTAAATCCAGCAGATTAATAAAAAGGAAAAAATGTAAACTGGACTATAAAAATCTAAATTCAACTTAAAAATTTAGTAACACAGTGTCTTTCTGGAGACAAGCATAATTACGCTGCCTCTTAAACTTTTAAGATGAACGAACTGATTATCCTTCATAAACTTGCTTTTTACACCCCCCCCCCCCCCGCAGATTAAGGGTAAAAACAAAGAAATGAATCTGGGAACGACAAACGGGTTTATGGCCAAAAGATGGAAACAAAGAGAAAAAGAATCAACGAATATTTCGCCCATATATTACAATGCGTCTTCAGCGTACAAAAATGGCCTTTTACCGGCCATAGACCGTTTTGTGGTGGCTGGCCAGTTTGGCGTTAGATCTTTTATAAATCCAGGATAGCAGAAAACCTAGTCGTAACTGATCGAGTCAAGAGGGGAGTGCCCGATAGCTGAGTACACCCCCTTAGCTGGGGACTAAGATGGCCCATAGTGCATGGGAAGCTGATCAAATAGGACGCTCAAGTTCGTTCAAGACGCTTAAGATTTTCAGTGACTTTTCTTCAAGAAACTATACAAATCGTCTAATTGTTGTTTTCTAAATCAGTTGTTTTTATTTTCTGGCTTAGGGATGTGGCAATTGCCTTTTTCTTTTTTCTTAGCCCCTGCGTATCTGTGTATTTTTATTCTAACCATTACTTCTGAGTGTTTATACTACAATTTTTCGAGTAATATATAAACTACACTAATCTTATTAGGGGTAGGGGGGGGGAGTAACTTGTTTTCTTACAATGAAAGTGTAAGGTTTTTTCCAAGCATTGCAAGATTTTACACTTCTAGTGTGTACCCATGTTATTAGCGCCTGAGCTGGCCCTTGAACGCAGCAAGTGTTTATGATAACTGAAAAAAGAAGAAATAAAGAATGAAATATTAAATTAATTTCTCGGTTCATACATATGTACAGTAGCACAGGCGTATATTTTAACAAGATCAGTTTATTAGTTTTCTTGTTAGTTTCTAAGTATTGAATGCTTAAAGACAACCTAAATTCTGGTAGCTCCTTGTTTTAGTTGCTACAAGACTTCAAGTGAGACTACTAGATACAAGTTTACGGATGGAACATATTCTTAGAGGGCCAAGAAAAGGAGTTGCATTGGAAGCACAGATTAAAAGGTACATTGATTTTCGAAAACTTTTTAGTATTTTGAGTTTTTAGTCGTGTCTAGAATAGAACATGTAAAATCAATTGGAATTCAATAAGAGAAAGAAACTAGAATGTATTTCTAGTGCTGTTGATGTACCAGTTAACTTGGTCGAAATTTCAAGGGAATGTCACAGCAAACATAGATGAAAGATAGAAGGACTTATAGATAGAAGAGATGCACAATATAAGAAGCCGCGAAAATCAATAAATTAAAGGTGAATCGTAGCTATAGAGCAAATGGGCCTCTAGGGCTTTTACAAAGTTGTGGCCCGTGGCCTTGACGCAATACGCTTTGACTAAAGTTAGTGATTTCGCCTATAACAATAATAAACCACGCAACTTACAAAACTTACAAAATTGATGTGAAAAATTAATACTTACACTGGAGAAATGTTTCTGAAGCGGATTAGACTATTTGAATACTTTTGTTAGTTCTGTATTTTGTAGCCTATTCCACAAGCTTTTATTGTAGCTTGTGTTGTTGAGAAGAAGGCAATCACTCTAACGCAGAAACTAGTATTCTAGTGAAGACTTAGCAAAATTGGGACGGCTCTCTCTGTTTTGTGGGAATACTCTCCGCAGAAGTTTTACTAAATGCAAACATTTTCTATATGATTATATATGGTCGTCACGTTAAGTCTAACAGTAATTTGATTATTTTCTGCTTCTCCTTTAAGATTTCGAAAAATTTGAATTTATATGAAGGGCCATTATATTTTGTTGGTTGTATTCTAGAATTTGTAGTATCTTTGTCGGGTAGTTGTGCTTCACATTTTCTTGGTGGTAGCTTATAGTGGGGTAGCGTTTGTTCCTTTTGTTCTGAATATATACGGAGATGTTGGGACTTGTTAAACTAGCCAATCCATAAAATTTGTGAATCTTATTTTGAGCACGTATACATGAAAGAGAGAACGAGAAATTCCTGAAATTATTGTCAGGTGGGTGGAGACAGGAATCGGAAAAGAGGGAGTAACCAATTGTGATATAAGTTGGTTAGTTCACCTTCAAGGAACGAGAAAGACAAAAAATTCGGGAAAGAGAAAAATAAAGTAAGAATAAGGTTTTGGGAAATTCTCAAAGTCTCGTCTTGATTGACATCATTTACCCTGCCAGCAGAATTTTTTGTTGGTGGATCAATTTTGAACACGGGGCTATGACTGGATTGTCAATACAACTAAAAAGCCTTCGAATATTCCAATGTCTATGATTGGCTGTCCGGTCTGCTGCTGATAGGGTGATTGGTGTCAATCAAGACGAGGCTTAATTGAATCGCCAAGTGAAATATTTTTTCTCTTACCAAAATATCAGGTCTTGGCAAAAGAAAAAAAAGAAATATAAAAACAGATGCATAACTTTATGTCAGACCTGCACATATTGCATAATATCTTTTATAGTCTTATTTTTGAGATAGAAAAAGGGAAAAGATAGAAAAAAGATAGATTAAAGAAACAAAACACATTAACAACAAAACCCGAAGTTTATAAAAACTTGTATGAGTAGATACCACCCTTTACAAAACCCTACATAAACAGTCGCTACCAGCCATCCTTACCCCCCCCCCCCAAACGAAAAACAACAAAACAAAACAATAAATAATAATAAGATAAATAAATAGATTAATCAAATTAAACGAAATAAATTAGTTTTTCATAAATATTCACGACCTAACTGGATATCGAAGACACAAAATTAAATTCATTCATGTACTCTTTGCTCCTCGCCGCCCTCATGAGAAAAATAATATCACAATCACTCGAGAGAAAATTCGCCCTGTAGGGATTAAAGTTCATATGTAGACAAACAGTGTCCTTTCAATTTAGTGCGAAATTCATGTAGCTCATCAACTGTCGAAACAGCCTGAGGTAATGCTTCCCCCATCCGAGGGTCAACATGTCTTATGGAAAAAATGATCACTTTGAAATAATCTGAGGTCTCTGAACTAGCGGTGATGCTCTAGTCGGGTAATTAACACCACTTGTAAACATTTCCCTAAAATACTCAGGTAATAACGTGTATGTATATTTAAACATAAAAACAGCATTATAAAAAAGGAAAAGACCAGCATTCGGTAATATATTCACTTGATTATATCTATGGCGGACAGACATATTAGGTTATCCCCAGTTGAAACACGTAGGGCATTGTTTTGTAAACTTCTAAAGGGACAAAGGTGAGTTAAAAACGTACTTGACGACCTAAGACAGCTATATAGAAGGTATAGGTGAACAAAAGAACTATGAAGCAGAGCTCATAATATCTTTTGGAAAAAAGTGCTTCAGTTTCCTCATCATCCCAACATTTCTTGCAACATTGCCACTAACACATGAAATGTGCTTTTGGAAGTTAAGGCACTCCGAGTAAGTACTATACTAGCTCTTTACAGCACAAAGAAGCCTGAGGCTAACGAAGATTCATAACCTTTTCCTCAACCCTACTCTAATCAGACATTAAATTTTTACTTCCTACCTCAAATTTTCCCCTCATTATTTTATTTGTGAAAATTCTAGTTAAATTTTCTTAAAATAGTAGGTCACGAAAAATTTATAAACTAACATTGAGAAACAGGTTTTTTTTTTAATATGGGAGAGATTAAAATAATAGAATAGGAATAGAAAATCGAGAAATAGGGTGAGTCAGAAGCAGAGAGAGGTTGAGAGGGAGGGGATAGAAGAGGTAATGAGTGGGAATGCTGGTTCTGCTTCTTTCAGTTTAGAAAATTTATTTGTTCAATTAACAGGAATTGTATATATTCTACAAATTACTCTGTTAGCGCATTTTCAACAGATAAGGATTTACTTGAACATTTTTCATTATTGATTAAAAAGCTGTGACCCATTTGATAATATTAACTGTAAAATTTAGAATTCTTACCTAGTCAAAATATAGTGAGAGAGAGGGTGGGGTTGAGAATTTTAGATTTGAGAAAAATAGTTTATTTTTTATTATTTTCAATTCTCACTTAAGTATCTAATCTACTTCAATCGCGTCTAATGAAAGGAATTACATTTCTAGTGTATCTTATTCTGACGAGACTGCTGCTGAATGTTTTGCAGGATTTTCAACAAAGAAAGTTTCACTTGAAGGTGTCTCATTGTTCATGGAAGAATTTGAATCTCAGAATTTTTCAGGACAGAATTTCAGAAGCACTTGGGCTAGCCAATCAAAGGTCTGTTATTAGTATATTTTACCTCAAAAACTATTTAATATTGTACAAAACTTTTCAGTGTCAGTTGAAATAATACGATGCTGTCAGAGGACGCGAAAGAAAGGGTACACCCCTTACTAGTTAATAACGAGGTAACACAATAGTATTGCCTGTAGTAAAGATAATAAGCCTTCAATGTTACCCTTTCGTATTAACTTCGGAGGGGGGTCGTTCGATTGGAAATCGGAAGTTTAGGGTCCGTTTAAAGAGTTAAAAGAGATCGGAGGACAACTAGCCCCCCCCCTCCTAAAAATATTAGCGGTATTTTATTCCAAAATTTATGGCAGCTCACCCCTGGCTCTCCATTGGGTGACCCCCCTCCAAAAAAACATCGACGATACTTTCCAAAACTATTGGGAGCTGACCCCTGGCCCTCCATGGCCTGACCTACCCCCAACTTACTTACGTGAGACATATTTTTTTTTATTGTTGAATCTCAGGTAATTAATTTTATATAAAAAAACCTATCATCAACACAAATAACTTACCTGAGATCCAGCTTTTTCTTCCAATGGTGGCGCGAAAAACCTAGAAAAAGGAAATAAAAATAAATAAATACTATAAACAGTTACATATAAACAGCCAAACTTACTTAACTTAGACATAACTTTTCGGGATTTTTGATTCTCAGGTAATAAATTATATATTTCAAAACGACTATTATCAGCAAAAGTTATTTACGTGAGATCCCGCTTTTTCCTCCAATAGTGGCTCGAAAAAAACCTAGAAACAGAAAATAAAATTGATAAAATACTAAAGACAGTTACTTATAAATAGCAAACTTACTTACCTGAGACATATCATTTTTTGATTGTTGAATATAAGGTAAGTAATTTTATAATTTTATAATTTATATTTTAAAACAACTATCACCAGTAAAAATTGCTTACCTGAAATCCTGCTTTTTCCTGCAAAGATGGCTCGAAAAGAACCTACAAAAAGAAAATAAAGTTAATAAGATACTAAACACAGTTACTTATAAATCGCTAACCTTACTTATCTGAGACATAACATTTTCTGATTGTTGAATCTCAGGTTAGTAATTTTATATTTCAAGACGACTATCCATCACCAAAAATGATTTACCTGAGATTCCGCTTTTTGCTCTAATGGAGGCTCGAAACAACCTAGATAAAGAAAATAAAGTTAATGAATTACTAAACACAGTTACTTATAAATAGCAGAATTTATTTGCCTGAGACATAATTTATCCTATATTCTTGAACCTCAGATGAGTAATTTTATATTTCAAAAAGACTATCATTAACAAAAATCAATTACCTGAGATACCGCTTTTTCCTCTAATAGTCGCTCAAAATAACCTAGAAAAAGAACATAAAATTAATAAAATACTAAAGACAGTTACTTATAAATAGCAAATCTTACTTACCTGAGGCATTACTTTTTCTGTTAGTTGAATCTCAGGTAAGTGATTTTATAATATTTGAAAACGAGTGTAATCAGAAAAAAAATCCTTACCTGGGAACCTGTTTTTCTTTCCAATGGTGGCTCAAAAAATCTTAGAACAAGAAAAGAATGTCGATGAAACACTAAAGACAGTTACTTACAAATAGCAGAACTTACTTACCAGAAACCTAACATTTTCTGATTTGTGAATCTCGAGTAAGTAATTTTGTATTTCAAAACTACTATCATAAGCAAAAATTACTTAGCTGAGACACATCCCCCCCCTTTTTCCTCCTCTGGTTGCTCGAAACAACCTAGAAAAAGAAATCAAATTAATAGAATACTAAAAACAATTATTCATAGATAGCAAAACTTTCTTACCCGAGACACAAATTTTTCTGATTGTTGAATCTCAGGTAAGTAATTTTATATTAAAAACTCTCTTACCTGAGATTTTGCTTTTTCTGATTGTCGAATATCAGGTAAGTAATTTTATATTTCAAAACGACTATTCATCAGCAAAAATTATTTACCTGAGATTCCGCTTTTCCTCCAATGGTGGCCTGAAACAACCTACAAAAGAAATTAAAATTAATAAAATACTTACATGGGAACCTGTTTTTCTTTCCAATGGTGGCTCAAAAAATCTTAGAACAAGAAAAGAATGTAGATGAAACACTGAAGACAGTTGCTTACAAATAGCAGAACTTACTTACTTGAAACCTAACTTTTTCTGGTTTGTGAATCTCTGTGAATCTCAGGTAAGTAATTTTATATTTCAAAATGACTATTCATCAGCAAAAATTATTTACCTGAGATTCCGCTTTTCCTCCAATGGTGGCCTGAAACAACCTACAAAAGAAATTAAAATTAATAAAATACTAAAAACAGTTACTTATAAATAGCAAAACTTTCTTACCTGAGACATAGCTTTTTGTGATTGTTGAATCTCAGGTAAGTAATCTCATATTTCAAAACCTCTATCCATCTGCAAAAGTATTTACCTGAGATTCCGCCTTTTCCTCCAACGGTGGCTCGAAACAACCTAGAAAAAGAAATAAAAATTGACAAAATACTAAAAATAGTTATTTATAAATAGCAAAACTTTCTTACCTGATACACAGCTTTTTCTGATTATTGAGTCTCAGGTAAGTAATTTTGTATTTCGAAACGACTATTCAACAGCAAAAATCATTATCGTGAGATTTCGCTTTTTCCTCCAATGGTTGCTCGAAACAACCTAGAAAAAGAAATTAAAATTAATAAAATACTAAAAACAGTTTATTATAAATAGCAAAAATTTCTTTTCTGAGACATAGCTTTTTCTGATTGTTGAATTTCAGGTAAGTAATTTTATATTTCAAAACGACTATCCATCAGCAAAAGTTATTTACCTGAGATTCCGCTTTTTGCTCCAATGGAGGCTCGAAACAACCTAGAAAAAGAAAATTAAATTAATAAAATACTAAAAAAAGTTACTTATAAAAACTTTCTTACCTGAGCAATAGCTTTTTCTGATTGTTGAATCTCAGGTAAGTAATTTTATATATCAAAACGACTATCCATCAACAAAAATTATTTAAATGAGATTCCGCTTTTTCCTCCATTGGTGGCTCAAAACAAACTAGGAAAAGGAATCAAAATTAATAAAATAATAAAAACTAAATAGCAAAACTTTCTTACCTGAGATTTTGCTTTTTCTGATTGTCGAATGTCAGGTAAGTAATTTTATATTTCAAAACGACTATCCATCTGCAAAATTATTTACCTGAGATTCCGACTTTTCCTCCAATGGTGGCTCGAAACAACCTAGAAAAAAAAAAAAATCAAAATTAATAAAATACTAAAAACAGTTACTTATAAATAGCAAAACTTTCTTACCTGAGACATAGCTTATTGTAATTGTTGAATCTCAGGTAAGTAATCTCATATTGCAAAACGACTATCCATCTGCAAAATTATTTACCTGAGATTCTGGCTTTTCCTCCAATGGTGGCTCGAAACAACCTAGAAAAAGAAATTAAAATTGAAAAAATACTAAAAACAGTCATTTATAAACATCAAAACTTTCTTACCTGAGACACAAATTTTTCTGATTGTTGAATCTCAGGTAAGTAATTTCATATTTCAAAACGACTATCCATCATCAAAAATTATTTACCTGAGATTCCGCTTTTTCCTCCAATGGTGGCTCGAAACCACCTAGAAAAAGAAATTAAAATTAATTGAATACTAAAAATAGTAACATATAAATAACAAAACGTTCTTACCTGAGACGTTCCTTTTTTTATTGTTGAATCTCAGGTAAGTAATTTTATATTTCAAAACGACTATCCATCAGCAAAAATTATCTACCTGATATTCAGCTTTTTTTTCCAATGATGGCTCGAAACAACCTAGAAAAAGAAATTAAAACTAATAAAATACTAAAAACTGTTACTTATAAATTGCTAAACTTTCTTAACTGAGCCATAGCTTTTTCTGATCATTGCATCTCAGGTAAGTAATTTTTTTTCGAAACGCAATCAATCAGCAAAACTTATTTACCTGAGATTCCGCTTTTTCTTCCAATGGTGGCTCGAAACTTATAAATAGCAAAACTTTCTTACCTGAGACATAAATTTTTCTGATTGTTGAATCTCAGGTAAGTGATTCTATATTTCAAACCCACTATCCATCAGCAAAAATTATTTACCTGAGATTCCGCTTTTTCCTCCAATGGTGGCTCGAAACAACCTAGAAAAAGCAATTAAAATTAATAAAATACTAAAAACAGTCACTTATAAATAGCAATACTTTCTTACCTGAGACATAGCTTTTTGTGATTGTTGAATCTCAGGTAAGTAATCTCATATTTCAAAACGACTATCCATCTGCAAAATTATTTACCTGAGATTCCGCCTTTTCCTCCCAGGGTGGCTCGAAACAACCTAGAAAAAGAACTTAAAATTAATAAAATACTAAAAACAGTTACTTATAAATAGCAAAACTTTCTTTCCTTAGACATAGCTTTTTGTGATTGTTGAATCTCAGGTACTGTTACTAAAACTGTTACTTATAAATTGCTAAACTTTCTTAACTGAGCCATAGCTTTTTCTGATCATTGCATCTCAGGTAAGTAATTTCTTTTTCGAAACGCAATCAATCAGCAAAACTTATTTACCTGAGATTCCGCTTTTTCTTCCAATGGTGGCTCGAAACTTATAAATAGCAAAACTTTCTTACCTGAGACATAAATTTTTCTGATTGTTGAATCTCAGGTAAGTGATTATATATTTCAAACCCACTATCCATCAGCAAAAATTATTTACCTGAGATTCCGCTTTTTCCTCCAATGGTGGCTCGAAACAACCTAGAAAAAGCAATTAAAATTAATAAAATACTAAAAACAGTCACTTATAAATAGCAATACTTTCTTACCTGAGACATAGCTTTTACTGACTGTTGAATCTCAAGTAAGTAATTTTATATTCCAAAACGATTATGCATCAGCAAAAATTATTCACCTGAGATTCCGCTTTTTCCTCCAATGGTGGCTCGAAACAACCTAGAAAAAGAACTTAAAATTAATAAAATACTAAAAACAGTTACTTATAAATAGCAAAACTTTCTTTCCTTAGACATAGCTTTTTGTGATTGTTGAATCTCAGGTAAGTAATCTCATATTTCAAAACGACTATCCATCTGCAAAATTATTTACCTGAGATTCCGACTTTTCCTCCAATGGTGGCTCGAAACAACCTAGAAAAAAAAAAAATCAAAATTAATAAAATACTAAAAAAAGTTACTTATAAATAGCAAAAATTTCTTACCTGAGACATAGCTTATTGTAATTGTTGAATCTCAGGTAAGTAATCTCATATTGCAAAACGACTATCCATCTGCAAAATTATTTACCTCAGATTCTGCCTTTTCTTCCAATGGTGGCTCGAAACAACCTAGAAAAAGAAATCAAAATTGAAAAAATACTAAAAACAGTCATTTATAAACAGCAAAACTTTCTTACCTGAGACAAAAATTTTTCTGATTGTTGAATCTCATGTAAGTAATTTTATATTTCAAAACGACTATCCATCAGCAAAATTATTTACCTGAGATTCCGCTTATTCCTCAAAGGGTGGCTCGAAACAACCTAGAAAAAGAAATTAAAATGAATAAAAATTTAAAATAGTTACTTATTAATAGTAAAACTTTCTTACCTGAGACATAGCTTATTGTAATTGTTGAATCTCAGGTAAGTAATCTCATATTTCAAAACGACTATCCATCAGCAAAATTATTTACCTGAGATTTCGCTTTTTCCTCAAAGGGTGGCTTGAAACAACCTAGAAAAAGAAATTAAAATTAATAAAATACTAAAAACAATTACTTATAAATAGTAAAACTTTCTTACCTGAGACATAGCTTTTTCTGATTGTTGAATCTCAGGTAAGTAATTTTATATATCAAAACGACTATCCATCAGCAAAATTATTTACCTGACATTTCGCTTATTCCTCAAAGGGTTTCTCGAACAACATAGAAAAAGAAATTAAAATGAATAAAATATTTAAAATAGTTACTCATAAATAGTAAAACTTTCTTACCTGAGACATAGCTTTTTCTTATTGTTGAATCTCAGGTAAGTAATCTCATATTTCAAAACGGCTATCCATCTACAAAATTATTTACCTGCGATTCCGCCTTTTCCTCCAATGGTGGCTCGAAACAACCTAGAAAAAGAAATTAAAATTATTAAAATACTATAAACAGTTACTTATAAATAGCAAAACTTTCTTACCTGAGACATAGCTTATTGTAATTGTTGAATCTCAGGTAAGTAATCTCATATTTCAAAACGACTATCCATCTGCAAAATTATTTACCTGAGATTCTGCCTTTTCCTCCAATGGTGCTCGAAACAACCTAGAAAAAGAAATCAAAATTGAAAAATACTAAAAACAGTCATTTATAAACAGCAAAACTTTCTTACCTGAGACACAAATTTTTCTGATTGTTGAATCTCAGGTAAGTAATTTTATATTTCAAAACGACTATCCATCAGCAAAATTATTTACCTGAGATTCCGCTTATTCCTCAAAGGGTGGCTCGAAACAACCTAGAAAAAGAAATTAAAATGAATAAAAATTTAAAATAGTTACTTATTAATATCAAACCTTCTTACCTGAGACATAGCTTTTTGTGATTGTTGAATCTCAGGTAAGTAATCTCATATTTCAAAACGACTATCCATCTGCAAAATTATTTACCTGAGATTCCGCCTTTTCCTCCAATGGTGGCTCGAAACAACCTAGAAAAAAAAAATCAAAACAAAAAGAAAAAAAAATTGTTGAATCTCAGGTAAGTAATTTTATATATCAAAACGACTATCCATCAACAAAAATTATTTAAATGAGATTCCGCTTTTTCCTCCATTGGTGGCTCAAAACAAACTAGGAAAAGGAATCAAAATTAATAAAATAATAAAAACTAAATAGCAAAACTTTCTTACCTGAGATTCCGCTTTTCCTCCAATGGTGGCTCGAAACCACCCACAAAAGAAATTAAAATTAATAAAATACTAAAAACAGTTATTTATAAATAGCAAAACTTTCTTACCTGAGACATAGCTTTTTGTGATTGTTGAATCTCAGGTAAGTAATCTCATATTTCAAAACGACTATCCATCTGCAAAATTATTTACCTGAGATTCCGCCTTTTCCTCCCAGGGTGGCTCGAAACAACCTAGAAAAAGAAATCAAAAGTGACAAAATACTAAAAACAGTTATTTATAAATAGCCAAACTTTCTTACCTGAGACGCAAATTTTTCTGATTGTTGAATCCCAGGTAAGTAATTTCATATTTCAAAACGACTATCCATCATCAAAAATTATTTACCTGAGATTCCGTTTTTTCCTCCAATGGTGGCTCGAAACAACCCACAAAAGAAATTAAAATTAATAAAATACTAAAAACAGTTATTTATAAATAGCAAAACTTTCTTACCTGAGACATAGCTTTTTGTGATTGTTGAATCTCAGGTAAGTAATCTCATATTTCAAAACGACTATCCATCTGCAAAATTATTTACCTGAGATTCCGCCTTTTCCTCCCAGGGTGGCTCGAAACAACCTAGAAAAAGAAATCAAAAGTGACAAAATACTAAAAACAGTTATTTATAAATAGCCAAACTTTCTTACCTGAGACGCAAATTTTTCTGATTGTTGAATCCCAGGTAAGTAATTTCATATTTCAAAACGACTATCCATCATCAAAAATTATTTACCTGAGATTCCGCTTTTTCCTCCAATGGTGGCTCGAAACCACCTAGAAAAAGAAATTAAAATTAATTGAATACTAAAAATAGTAACATATAAATAACAAAACTTTCTTACCTGAGACGTTCCTTTTTTATTGTTGAATCTCAGGTAAGTAATTTTATATTTCAAAACGACTATCCATCAGCAAAAATTATCTACCTGATATTCAGCTTTTTTTCCAATGATGGCTCGAAACAACCTAGAAAAAGAAATTAAAACTAATAAAATACTAAAAACTGTTACTTATAAATTGCTAAACTTTCTTAACTGAGCCATAGCTTTTTCTGATCATTGCATCTCAGGTAAGTAATTTCTTTTTCGAAACGCAATCAATCAGCAAAACTTATTTACCTGAGATTCCGCTTTTTCTTCCAATGGTGGCTCGAAACTTATAAATAGCAAAACTTTCTTACCTGAGACATAAATTTTTCCGATTGTTGAATCTCAGGTAAGTGATTCTATATTTCAAACCCACTATCCATCAGCAAAAATTATTTACCTGAGATTCCGATTTTTCCTCCAATGGTGGCTCGAAACAACCTAGAAAAAGAAATTAAAATTAATAAAATACTAAAAACAGTTACTTATAAATGGCAAAACTTTCTTACCTGAGACATAGCTTTTACGGATTGTTGAATCTCAGGTAAGTAATTTTATATATCAAAGCGACTATCCATCAACAAAAATTATTTACCTGAGATTCCGCCTTTTCCTCCATCGGTGGCTCGAAACAACCTAGAAAAAGAAATCAATAGTGACAAAATACTAAAAACAGTTATTTATAAATAGCCAAACTTTCTTACCTGAGACACAAATTTCTCTGATTGTTGAATCCCAGGTAAGTAATTTCATATTTCAAAACGACTATCCATCATCAAAAATTATTTACCTGAGATTCCGCTTTTTCCTCCAATGGTGGCTCGAAACCACCTAGAAAAAGAAATTAAAATTAATTGAATACTAAAAATAGTAATATATAAATAACAAAACTTTCTTACCTTAGACGTTCCTTTTTTATTGTTGAATCTCAGGTAAGTAATTTTATATTTCAAAACGACTATCCATCAGCAAAAATTATCTACCTGATATTCAGCTTTTTTTCCAATGATGGCTCGAAACAACATAGAAAAAGAAATTATAACTAATAAAATACTAAAAACTGTTACTTATAAATTGCTAAACTTTCTTACCTGAAACATAGCTTTTTCTGATCATTGCATCTCTGGTAAGTAATTTTTTTTCGAAACGCAATCAATCAGCAAAAATTATTTACCTGAGATTCCGCCTTTTCTTCCAATGGTGGCTCGAAACTTATAAATAGCAAAACTTTCTTACCTGAGACATAAATTTTTCTGATTGTTGAATCTCAGGTAAGTGATTCTATATTTCAAACCCACTATCCATCAGCAAAAATTATTTACCTGAGATTCCGCTTTTTCCTCCAATGGTGGCTCGAAACAACCTAGAAAAAGAAATTAAAATTAATAAAATACTAAAAACAGTTACTTATAAATAGCAATACTTTCTTACCTGAGACATAGCTTTTACTGACTGTTGAATCTCAAGTAAGTAATTTTATATATCAAAACGACTATCCATCAAAAAAAATTATTTACCTGAGATTCCGCCTTTTCCTCCAACGGTGGCTCGAAACAACCTAGAAAAAGAAATCAAAAGTGACAAAATACTAAAAACAGTTATTTATAAATAGCCAAACTTTCTTACCTGAGACACAAGTTTTTCTGATTGTTGAATTCCAGGTAAGTAATTTCATATTTCAAAACGACTATCCATCATCAAAAATTATTTACCTGAGATTCCGCTTTTTCCTCCAATGGTGGCTCGAAACCACCTAGAAAAAGAAATTAAAATTAATTGAATACTAAAAATAGTAATATATAAATAACAAAACTTTCTTACCTGAGACGTTCCTTTTTTATTGTTGAATCTCAGGTAAGTAATTTTATATTTCAAAACGACTATCCATCAGCAAAAATTATCTACCTGATATTCAGCTTTTTTTCCAATGATGGCTCGAAACAACCTAGAAAAAGAAATTAAAACTAATAAAATACTAAAAACTGTTACTTATAAATTGCTAAACTTTCTTAACTGAAACATAGCTTTTTCTGATCATTGCATCTCAGGTAAGTAATTTTTTTTCGAAACGCAATCAATCAGCAAAAATTATTTACCTGAGATTCCGCTTTTTCTTCCAATGGTGGCTCGAAAGTTATAAATAGCAAAACTTTCTTACCTGAGACATAAATTTTTCTGATTGTTGAATCTCAGGTAAGTGATTCTATATTTCACACCCACTATCCATCAGCAAAAATTATTTACCTGAGATTCCGCTTTTTCCAGCAATGGTGGCCCGAAACAACCTAGAAAAAGAAATTAAAATTAATAAAATACTAAAAACAGTTACTTATAAATAGCAATACTTTCTTACCTGAGACATAGCTTTTACTGACTGTTGAATCTCAAGTAAGTAATTTTATATTCCAAAACGATTATGCATCAGCAAAAATTATTCACCTGAGATTCCGATTATTCCTCCAATGGTGGCTCGAAACAACCTAGAAAAAGAAATTAAAATTAATAAAATACTAAAAACAGTTACTCATAAATAGCAAAACTTTCTTTCCTTAGACATAGCTTTTTGTGATTGTTGAATCTCAGGTAAGTAATCTCATATTTCAAAACGACTATACATCTGCAAAATTATTTACCTGAGATTCAGCCTTTTCCTCCAATGGTGGCTCGAAACAACCTAGAAAAAAAAAATCAAAATTAATAAAATACTAAAAACAGTTACTTATAAATAGCAAAACTTTCTTACCTGAGACATAGCTTATTGTAATTGTTGAATCTCAGGTAAGTAATCTCATATTGAAAAACGACTATCCATCTGCAAAATTATTTACCTGAGATTCTAGCTTTTCCTCCAATGGTGGCTCGAAACAACCTAGAAAAAGAAATTAAAATTGAAAAAATACTAAAAACAGTCATTTATAAACAGCAAAACTTTCTTACCTGAGACACAAATTTTTCTGATTGTTGAATCTCAGGTAAGTAATTTCATATTTCAAAACGACTATCCATCATCAAAAATTATTTACCTGCGATTCCGCTTTTTCCTCCAATGGTGGCTCGAAACCACCTAGAAAAAGAAATTAAAATTAATTGAATACTAAAAATAGTAACATATAAATAACAAAACGTTCTTACCTGAGACGTTCCTTTTTTATTGTTGAATGTCAGGTAAGTAATTTTATATTTCAAAACGACTATCCATCAGCAAAAATTATCTACCTGATATTCAGCTTTTTTTCCAATGATGGCTCGAAACAACCTAGAAAAAGAAATTAAAACTAATAAAATACTAAAAACTGTTACTTATAAATTGCTAAACTTTCTTAACTGAGCCATAGCTTTTTCTGATCATTGCATCTCAGGTAAGTAATTTCTTTTTCGAAACGCAATGAATCAGCAAAACTTATTTACCTGAGATTCCGCTTTTTCTTCCAATGGTGGCTCGAAACTTATAAATAGCAAAACTTTCTTACCTGAGACATAAATTTTTCTGATTGTTGAATCTCAGGTAAGTGATTCTATATTTCAAACCCACTATCCATCAGCAAAAATTATTTACCTGAGATTCCGATTTTTCCTCCAATGGTGGCTCGAAACAACCTAGAAAAAGAAATTAAAATTAATAAAATACTAAAAACAGTTACTTATAAATAGCAAAACTTTCTTACCTGAGACATAGCTTTTACTGATTGTTGAATCTCAGGTAAGTAATTTTATATATCAAAACGACTATCCATCAACAAAAATTATTTACCTGAGATTCCGCCTTTTCCTCCAACGGTGGCTCAAAACAACCTAGAAAAAGAAATCAAAAGTGACAAAATACTAAAAACAGTTATTTATAAATAGCCAAACTTTCTTACCTGAGACACAAATTTTTCTGATTGTTGAATCCCAGGTAAGTAATTTCATATTTCAAAACGACTATCCATCATCAAAAATTATTTACCTGAGATTCCGCTTTTTCCTCCAATGGTGGCTCGAAACCACCTAGAAAAAGAAATTAAAATTAATTGAATACTAAAAATAGTAACATATAAATAACAAAACTTTCTTACCTGAGACGTTCCTTTTTTATTGTTGAATCTCAGGTAAGTAATTTTATATTTCAAAACGACTATCCATCAGCAAAAATTATCTACCTGATATTCAGCTTTTTTTCCAATGATGGCTCGAAACAACCTAGAAAAATAAATTAAAACTAATAAAATACTAAAAACTGTTACTTATAAATTGCTAAACTTTCTTAACTGAAACATAGCTTTTTCTGATCATTGCATCTCAGGTAAGTAATTTTTTTTTTAACGCAATCAATCAGCAAAAATTATTTACCTGAAATTCCGCTTTTTCTTCCAATGGTGGCTCGAAACTTATAAATAGCAAAACTTTCTTACCTGAGACATAAATTTTTCTGATTGTTGAATCTCAGGTAAGTGATTCTATATTTCAAACCCACTATCCATCAGCAAAAATTATTTACCTGAGATTCCGCTTTTTCCTCCAATGGTGGCTCGAAACAACCTAGAAAAAGAAATTAAAATTAATAAAATACTAAAAACAGTTACTCATAAATAGCAAAACTTTCTTTCCTTAGACATAGCTTTTTGTGATTGTTGAATCTCAGGTAAGTAATCCCATATTTCAAAACGACTATCCATATGCAAAATTATTTACCTGAGATTCAGCCTTTTCCTCCAATGGTGGCTCGAAACAACCTAGAAAAAAAAATCAAAATTAATAAAATACTAAAAACAGTTACTTATAAATAGAAAAACTTTCTTAACTGAGACATAGCTTATTGTAATTGTTGAATCTCAGGTAAGTAATCTCATATTTCAAAACGACTATCCATCTGCAAAATTATTTACCTGAGATTCTGCCTTTTCCTCCAATGGTGGCTCGAAACAACCTAGAAAAAGAAATCAAAATTGAAAAATACTAAAAACAGTCATTTATAAACAGCAAAACTTTCTTACCTGAGACACAAATTTTTCTGATTGATACCGCTTTTTCCTCTAATAGTCGCTCAAAATAACCTAGAAAAAGAACATAAAATTAATAAAATACTAAAGACAGTTACTTATAAATAGCAAATCTTACTTACCTGAGGCATTACTTTTTCTGTTAGTTGAATCTCAGGTAAGTGATTTTATAATATTTGAAAACGAGTGTAATCAGAAAAAAAAATCCTTACCTGGGAACCTGTTTTTCTTTCCAATGGTGGCTCAAAAAATCTTAGAACAAGAAAAGAATGTCGATGAAACACTAAAGACAGTTACTTACAAATAGCAGAACTTACTTACCAGAAACCTAACATTTTCTGATTTGTGAATCTCGAGTAAGTAATTTTGTATTTCAAAACGACTATCATAAGCAAAAATAACTTAGCTGGACACCTCCCCCCTTTTTCCTCCTCTGGTTGCTCGAAACAACCTAGAAAAAGAAATCAAATTAATAGAATACTAAAAACAATTATTCATAGATAGCAAAACTTTCTTACCCGAGACACAAATTTTTCTGATTTTTGAATCTCAGGTAAGTAATTTTATATTAAAAACTCTCTTACCTGAGATTTTGCTTTTTCTGATTGTCGAATATCAGGTAAGTAATTTTATATTTCAAAACGACTATTCATCAGCAAAAATTATTTACCTGAGATTCCGCTTTTCCTCCAATGGTGGCCTGAAACAACCTACAAAAGAAGGGTTTCTAGAACAACATAGAAAAAGAAATTAAAATGAATAAAATATTTAAAATAGTTACTCATAAATAGTAAAACTTTCTTACGTGAGACATAGCTTTTTCTGATTCTTGAATCTCAGGTAAGTAATCTCATATTTCAAAACGACTATCCGTCTACAAAATTATTTACCTGCGATTCCGCCTTTTCCTCCAATGGTGGCTCGAAACAACCTAGAAAAAGAAATTAAAATTAATAAAATACTAAAAACAATTACTTATAAATAGCAAAACTGTCTTACCTGAGACACAAATTTTTCCGATTGTTGAATCTCAGGTAAGTAATTTTATATATCAAAATGACTATCCATCAGCAAAATTATTTACCTGACATTCTGCTTATTCCTCGAAGGGTTTCTCGAACAACATAGAAAAAGAAATTAAAATGAATAAAATATTTAAAATAGTTACTCATAAATAGTAAAACTTTCTTACGTGAGACATAGCTTTTTCTGATTCTTGAATCTCAGGTAAGTAATCTCATATTTCAAAACGACTATCCGTCTACAAAATTATTTACCTGCGATTCCGCCTTTTCCTCCAATGGTGGCTCGAAACAACCTAGAAAAAGAAATTAAAATTAATAAAATACTAAAAACAATTACTTATAAATGGCAAAACTGTCTTACCTGAGACACAAATTTTTCCGATTGTTGAATCTCAGGTAAGTAATTTTATATATCAAAACGACTATCCATCAGCAAAATTATTTACCTGAGATTCCGCTTATTCCTCAAAGGGTTTCTCGAACAACATAGAAAAAGAAATTAAAATGAATAAAATATTTAAAATAGTTACTTATAAATAGTAAAACTTTCTTACCTGAGACATAGCTTTTTCTGATTGTTG
This sequence comes from Artemia sp. Qi Xiang Cuo, assembly GCF_049724085.1. Taxonomy (NCBI): domain Eukaryota; kingdom Metazoa; phylum Arthropoda; class Branchiopoda; order Anostraca; family Artemiidae; genus Artemia; species Artemia sp. Qi Xiang Cuo. The sequence continues at coordinate 78,212,841 of NC_142800.1, forward strand.
AATCTCAGGTAAGTAATCTCATATTTCAAAACGACTATCCATCTACAAAATTATTTACCTGCGATTCCGCCTTTTCCTCCAATGGTGGCTCAAAACAACCTAGAAAAAGAAATTAAAATTATTAAAATACTATAAACAGTTACTTATAAATAGCAAAACTTTCTTACCTGAGACATAGCTTTTTGTAATTGTTGAATCTCAGGTAAGTAATCTCATATTTCAAAACGACTATTCATCTGCAAAATTATTTACCTGAGATTCCGCCTTTTCCTCCAATGGTGGCTCGAAACAACCTAGAAGAAGAAATTCAAATTAATAAAATACTAAAAACAATTCCTTATAAATAGCAAAAATGTCTTACCTGAGACATAGCTTTTACTGACTGTTGAATCTCAGGTAAGTAATTTTATATTCCAAAACGACTATCCATCAGCAAAAATTATTTACCTGAGATTCCGCTTTTTCTTCCAATAGTGGCTCGAAACAACCTAGAAAAAGAAATCAAAATTAATGAAATACTAAAACAAGTTACTTATAAATAGCAAAAGTTTCTTACCTGAGACATAGCTTTTTTTATTGTTGAATCTCAGGTAAGTAATTTTATATTTCAAAACGACTATGCATCAGCAAAAATTATTTACCTGAGATTCCGCTTTTTCTTCCAATGGTAGCTCTAAACAACATAGAAAAAGAAATCCAAATTAATAAAATACTAAAAACAGTTACTTATATATAGGAAAACTTTCTTACCTGAGACATAGCTTTTTCTGATTGTTGAATCTCAGGTAAGTAATTTTATATTTCAAAACGACTATCCATCAGCAAAAATTATTTACCTGAGATTCCACTTTTTCTTCCAATTGTGGCTCTAAACAACCTAAAAAAGGAAATGAAAATTAATAAAATACTCAAAACAGTTAGTTATAAATAGGAAAACTTTCTTACATGAGACATAGCTTTTTCTGATTGTTGAATCTCTGGTAAGTGTTTTTATATTTCAAAACGACTATCCATCAGCAAAAATTATTTACCTGATATTACGCTTGTTCTTCCAATGATGGCTCGAAACAACCTAGAAAAAGAAATCAAAAATTAGTAAAATACTAAAAAATTTTACTTAAAAATAGCAAAAGTTTCTTATCTGAGATATAGCTTTTTCTGATTGTTGAATCTCATGTTAGTAATTTTATATTTCAAAACGGACTATCCGTCAGCAAAAATTATTTACCTGATATTACGCTTGTTCTTCCAATGATGGCTCGAAACAACCTAGAAAAAGAAATCAAAAATTAGTAAAATACTAAAAAATGTTACTTAAAAATAGCAAAAGTTTCTTACCTGAGATATAGCTTTTTCTGATTGTTGAATCTCATGTTAGTAATTTTATATTTCAAAACGGACTATCCGTCAGCAAAAATTATTTACTCGAGATTCCGCTTTTTCCTCCTATTTGGCCCGAAACAACATAGAAAAAGAAATTAGAATTAATAAAATACTGAAAACAGTTACTTATAAATTGTAAAACTTACTTACATGAGACATAAATTTTTTTGATTGTTGAGTGTAAGGTAAGTAATTTTATATTTCAAAATGACTATCATCAGCAAAAATTACTTACCTGAGATCCTGATTTTTGCTCCAATCTTGGCTCGAAAAAACGTAGAAGAAGAAAATAAAATTAATAAAATACTAAAGACTGTTACTTTTATATAGCAAATCTTACTTACCTGAGATATAGTTTTTTCTGATTGCGGAATCTCAGGCGAGTAATTTTATAATATTTCAAAACGACTGTCATCAGTAAAAATGACTTACCTGAGATTCCGCTTTTTCCTCCTATGGTTGCTCGAAACAACCTAGAAAAAGAAATTAAAATTAATACAATACTAAAAACAGTTATTTATAAATAGCAAAACTTTCTTACCTGAGACATAGCTTTTTCTGATTGTTGTATCTCAGGTAAGTATTTCATATTTCAAAACGACTATGTATCAGCAAAATTGTTTACCCGAGATTCCGCTTTTTCTTCCAATGGTGGCTCGAAACAACCCAGAAAAAGAAGATAAAATTAATAAAATACTAAAGACAGTTACTTATAAATAGCAAATCTTACTTACATGAGACTTTACTTTTTCTTTTAGTTGAATCTCAGGTAAGTACTTTTATATTTCAAAACGACTATCATCAGCTAAAATTACTTACTGAGATTCAGCTTTTCCCTCCAATGGTGGCTCGAAAAAATCTGAAATAAGAAAACTAAACTAATAAAATACTGAAGTGGGTTACTCATAAATAACAAAACTTCTTACCTGAGAAATAAATTTCTCTTATTGCCGAATATCCGGTAAGTAATTTTATATTTCAAAACGACTATCATCAGCAAAAATTACTTACCTGAGATCCCGCTTTTTCCTCCAATTGTGGCTGCAAAAAACCTAGAAAAAGAAAATAAAATTATAAGATTTCAAAGATCTTCTCTGATTGTCTGATTTCTGATTTTGAATCTCACGTAAGTAATTTAATATTTCATAACGACTATCATCAGCAAAAATTACTTACCTGAGATCCAGCTTTTTCCTCCAACGGTGGCTCCAAAAAAAAACTAGGAAAAGAAAATAAAATAAATAAAATTTCAAAGACAGTTACTGTCAGTTACTTATAAATATCAAGACTAACTTACCTTAGACATAATTTTTTAGATAGTTGAATCTCAGGTAAGTAATTTTATAATAATTCAAAACGACTATCTTCCGTAAAAATTACTTACCTGTGATCCCGCTTTTCCCTCCAATGTTGGCTTAAAAAATAAAAACCTAGAACAAGAAAATAAAACTAATAAAATATTATAGGCAGTTACTGATAAATAGAACAGCTTACTTACCTGACACTTTTTCTGATAGTTCTATGTCAGGTAAGCAATTTTATTCAAAACGACTACCATCAGCAAAAATTCCTTTCTTAAGATCCTGGTTTTTCCTCCAATGGTGGCTCGAAAAACCTAGAAAAAGAAAATAAAATTTACAAAATACTAAAGACTGTTACTTATAAACAGTGACATAATTTCGTCGAAATTGGAGGGGGGGGGCAAAGTTTTAGCCAAGTTTCCTAAAATAAATGAAACTGAAATAAAAAAATGATGTATATAGTAGCCTACTATAAAGGCAAACATATACTAAAGAAAACTGACCTATTTCTCTGGATGCTTGAATTATGCAGGCTCATTTTAGGTTTGACAAGATTTTTGAACAAAATAAATTTCAGCAGGGGGAGGGGTCAAATTGGGGGGGACTGGGGTCTAGAGGGAGGCAAACTGGGGTGTAGAGGGGGCATTTACCCGCCTGCCCTAGAGCAAACTATGTCCCTGCTTACGAATAGCAAAAATTACTTAATGAGACACAACTTTTTCTGATTGTTGAATGAATCTCAGGTAAGTAATTTATTTCAAAATGACTCTCATCAGCAAAAATGTATCTGGTATCCAAATTTTTTTTCTGATTAATTAAAACACTTTTCGAAAAAGAAGTTTTTCAAAGAGAAGTAGATAGTCTTATTTAACTTAAAACCAACAGTAAGAAAATAACAGAAATAGTAATTCAAACCCAAAATGTCCAGAAATTAGGCTACTATTGAAGAACATATGAAAACCAAAACGTTCAGGAATTAAGTGAACAATCATAGCAAAGAAATATGTAACAGGTACTAACATAAATGGATAAACATATCTTAAAAAGAATAAAACTTAAATTCAATATTCAAATCAAACTTAAAAAAAAAAGCTTGGCTGCTGCACCATTCCCCCTCCCTTAACTACACAAATCTAATGCCTACTGAGTCAATTGCGTGTTATTGAAAACTATATGTGTCAATAAAAAGCAATGTCCTTGGAAAGAACGAATTAAATTAAACTGTATATTTGATATATAATGATGGTAATTGCTGAACGCTCAGCAATTTAAGATTTTTGTTCACTTTAGTTTTTATTTTTATTTTCAATGTCGTAAGTATAACAAAAAATATTTGTCATATGATTTGTTTTTATTACTCTTTTATTTTTCATTCTGATTTTTGAATCTCAAGTAAGTAATTTTATAATATTTCAAAATGTCTCTCATCAGCAAAAAATATTAGCTGGAATCCAACTTTTTCCTACAATGGCACCTCGGAAAAAGCCTCGAATAAGGAAATAAAATAAATTAAAATACTGAAGACAGCTACTTATAAACGCAAAACTTCACGCTAAATTACGCTAAAGTTTGACTTTTTGTCCTAATTCTTTAAGAATGCCCCCTCGAAGAATGGCCTTTAAGTGAAATAAGAGCCTATTTTAAAGTTATAAAAAAACTTTAGTGTAATTAGTGAGAGATTGAGGAGGGGGAAGTCCTTTTCTTTTACGGAATAGTTTCTGTTTGTTTCAAGTTTTAATTTTGCTTCTTAGTTTCAGTCGAAAAAACTTTTTCTTTATTTTTTTTTTTTTAATTTTGACACTTCTTTACAAAAAGCAAAACTTACTTACCTAGGATTCAACTTTCGCTTCTAATGATGTCTTGAAAAAGAACATTAAAATTTAAAAATAAGATTAATCAAATGCCAAACGCCATTATTTTTAAATAGCAAAACATATTTGCCTGAGAATCAACTTTTTCCTCCAATGGTGCCTCGGAAAAGAACATAGAAAATAAAATAAGATTAGTTAAGTATTAAAGCCACTTATTTTTAAATAATAGAACTTACCTGAGATTCAACTTTTTCCTCCAATGGCGCCTCGGAAAAGAACATAGAAAATAAAACAAGATTAATTAATTACTAAAGCCACTTATTTTTAAATATTAAAACTTATCTGAGATTCAATTTTTTCCTCCAATGGTGCCTCGGAAAAGAACATAGAAAATAAAATAAGATTAATTAAAAACTAAAGCCACTTATTTTTAAATATTAAAACTTACCTGAGATTGAACTTTTTCCTCCAATGCTGCCTAGGAAAAGAACCTAGTAAGGAAAATAAAATTATTCAAACAGTTCTTGGCAACGAAGTTAATATCAGGAATGACTCACCCAATAGTAACCCAAGCTCTATAAAAAGGAATTTTGATAACTTTGAAAAACCAATTCATCAAAAGAACTAACTTTTGATGGGTGTTTCAAATTAAAAAACAATATTAAGTTTATAGTTAACCATCAAAAGGTACGAGTCTGAGAAAGTTTGTCTGATTTTCGAAAAAGGGGAAACTATACTAAAGACACTTATAGCAAAACTGACTTACCTGAAGTTCATCTTTTTCCTCCGACATGGTCTCGAAAAATAACAAAGAAAAAGAAATGATAAACAAAAAATTAGTCAAATATACAAGAAAGTCGTCCTTAAATAGTCGAAAGTTGCTTTAATGCGATCTAGCGACACTTTCTTCTTTTTATTCTACACATCTTTCTTCTAAAAGCTTTGAGAGACTACTAGAGTATTTGCATTGTGTTTGAATATATATATGCTCAAAGTGACACTACCTTTTGTTGTTGTATGGTTTCACGAGAACGATGCTTTTAATTTGGTATTCTGATTAAAGAGAAGCTAGAAAAATAAAAATGAAATCAACCAATTACTAAAGACAGGAATTTTTAAATAGCAGAACTTACTTATCTAAGATTCAACTTTCACCTGTAATGGTAAATCGGAAAATAACTGAAAAAGAAATGATAAATTACTCTAATACACAATAAAAGATCCCCTTGATAAAAAATTGGCTTATCTTGAATCCAAGTTTGTCATGTTGTATCGAAAGGTCCTAGAAAATCTACAAAAAAACAGTCAAAAGCACAAGAAAGTTGCTTTAAATAGTCAAAAGTTACTTACATGAAATCCAGCGATACTTTTTCTTTTTATTCTACATGTCTTTATTCTAAAAGCTTTGTGAAACTACTGGAGTATTTGCATTGTGTTAGAATACATATACTCAAAGTGACGTCACCTTTTCTTATTGTATGACGTCATGAGAACAATGCGTGTAATTCGATATTTTGATTTAAAGAAAGCTAGAAAAATAAAATTAACCAATTACTAAAGACATATATTTTTAAGTAACAGAACTTACTTATCGGAGATTCAATTGTTTCCTCCAATGGTGGCAGGAAAAATAAGAAAGAAAAAGAAATTATAAGTTATTCTAATACACAAAAAATTTCTTTAAATAGAAAACATTGACTTACCTTAGATCCAAAATTATCATGTTGCATTGCAAAAGGACCTAGAAAGATAAACGAAAGAAATTAGTCAAATGCACAAGAGTCATCCTTAAATAGTCAAAAGTTACTGACATGAGGTCCAGCGACTCTTCCTTCTTTTTATTCTACATATATTTCTTCTATAAGATTTGAGAAGCTACTAGAGTATTTGCATTCTGTTTGAACATATATGCTAAAAGTGACGTCACCTTTTGTTGTTGTATGACGTCATAAGAACAATGCTTGTAATTCGGTATTTTAATTTAAAAAAAACCTAGAAAAATAAAATGAACCAATTACTAAAGATATTTATTTTTAAATAGCAGAACTTACTTACCTGAGATTCAACTTTTTCTTCCAATGGTGCCTCGAAAAATATCAAAGAAATGATAAATGATTCTAATATACAAAAATAATCTCATTAAATAAAAAAATTGGCTTACCTTAGATCCGAATTTATCATGTTGCGTTGCATTAGGACCTAGAAAAATAAACAAGAAATTAGTCAAATACACAGGAAAGTCGTCCTTAAATTGTCAAAAGTTACTTACATGAGATCCAGTGACACTTTCTTCTTTTTATTCTACATATCTTTCTTCTAAAATCTTTGAGAAACTGCTAGTGTATTTGTATTGTGCTTGAATAAATGCTCAAATGAGGTAACCTTTTGTTGTTGTATCACGTTTAGAACATTGCTTGTAATTTTTTTTGTTTTGTTTTTGTTTAATAGAAGCTGGACAAGTAAAATGAACCAATTCCTAAAGACACTTATTTTTAACCAGCAAAACATATTTCCCTGACATTCAACTTTTCTCTCTAATAGTGCCTTCGAAGAGCCTAGTAAAGAAAATACAATTATGCAAACACTTTTTGGTGATGAACTTAAGGTAAGGAGCAAATCGGTCCAGTAGTAACCAACACTCTAAAAGTAGGAATTTTTAACAGTTAATGCATCAAGAGAATTGGCTTTTGATGCTGATTTCTAGTTAAATGTTACTGATGAAATTTATTAAGTTAAATGTTACTCATCAAAAGATAAGAGTCTGATAAGATTTGGCAGTTTTTTTAAATAGGAGGAAATACCCCCCAAAAAGTAAAAAGATCTGATATCAATCTAACCATCAGATTCAGCATATTAGAGAACTCTGTTGTAGAGGTTTCAACCTCCTATCTACAAAATGTGGACTTCCCGAAGAAAGATCTCGGATGCATGTTTTCTTGTTTTGTTTTTTTTTTTCGTTGCCTTTTTTCCAGGAGTAATCGTAGCCTTTCTCCAGCTCCTGGAGTTTTCCAAGGTAAAATTTTCCGTGCAGAGGAATGTTTACGGGGAGTAATTTTTCAGGAGAAATTTTATACGGGGGGAATTTGCCATAATTCATATATGGAATTGTTTTTTATTTGTTTTACTTTCTCTATGGCTATTCAATTTTACGTGTGGGATAAATTTGCAGGAGGAATTTCCGTTGGGAAAGTTTCAGTGGGGAGGGAATTGTCATAGGGATTTCTCCGTGGGGTAAAAAAAGTAAAGGATGCGGCACTAGACCCTTAAGGTCCGAACCGGCGGTGCTGATCTCCGTCTCAAGGCCCTTCATCCAGGAAGTACAATGGGGGGATGGGGGCTAGCCATCCTGTGCTTTCGTACACCCTTCCTGTTTAACTTCCCCAGATTTCTCCAGGTACCCATTTAGAGCTGGGTCGACTCTGGCTGAACTTACAGAGTCACGCCACTGACCTCTATATCAAACCAAATAATTGGGTACACTAGGATTCAAACCCTCGCCAACTCGGACAAAGGATCCTAAATCCAGCGCACCAATCCACTTTTTCCGTTGGGGGGGGGGGGGTGAGGATTTTCCGCGGAAGCAACTTTTCATGGGGAAATTGTATGCGAGAGGAACCTTCCATTTGTGGGAGATTTTCCGGGGAAATTTTTCCACTGGGAGGGGAGGGTTATCGTTATGATTTGGAAAAATATCAGAAAGTGGAAGTAAAACGAACGTTTTTGCAAATGAATTGAGAAGAACATTTCGTGGGAATTTTCTGTGAGGAGGACATTATCCGGAGGGAATTTTCCGAAAGGAATATACGCAGGAGAAAGTTCCGCGGGGAAATTTTCCGTGGGAGGAATTTTTCGAGAGTGGGGGGAAAGGAATTGTCTACAGATTTCCTGTTTTTTTTTTAAAAACGATAAGAAATTAAATGAAAGAAATGTTTTTCTACTGAAAGTAAGGAGTAACATTAAAACTTTAAATGAACAGAAACTATTCTGTAAGTAATACGGGGATGCTCCCTCCTCAATCCCATGCTCTATGCTCTAAAGTTTATCTATTTGTCCTAATTCTTTAAAACGACCTCCTGGAAGAACGGTCGTTTAATTGGAATAAGAAGGTATTGTAAAGTACAAAAAATCTCTAGCGTAAATGGCAAGGGATTGAGGAGAGGGTACCCGCTCTCATAAATGGAATAACGGTATTAGTTGTACTTGTATACTTTTTAAACATACCAAAAAACCTGTCACAGGAGCCTTTTGTAGAAATTTGTAGAAATATATTCTAATAAAGACCTAACAAGTGAAAGGATCAGTTTTGAATAAGATGCTTAGGGAGTGAGCTGGAATCCTTTGGTTGTTTATAAAACTCAAACAAAGAATATTTTATGATGCTCAGTGTAACATAAGTAACATGATACTGAAATTTTACTTTCAGATCAAGGATTCTCTGATTCATATCTAGACAACCGATGGTTGGTTGTTCAGACTAGTTTTGTTTAACCTCATCTTATATGAATATAAACAATCGTTTTCGTGACAAAAAAAACGGTTCTAACCGATGCTTACTTCAGGATGATTATAGTTGATACTACACCTTTGCTAATCTTTATTTCAGATGCGAATGAACTTTATATGGTATTGCAGATGAACCTATTATCTAATTTATTTTTAGATATCAGAAACGGAGGAATTGAAGCCTGATTCTGGACAAGCTCTTCCTCCGCCTCCTATTTTATTGGCAAAATTTTCTGGAAAACATGAACTCAAAGTGAGATTCAAATTAAACGAAGCTATTAGTGGACCCAAGGTATATATCTCATTGTTGTCAGTATATATATATATATATATATATATATATATATATATATATATATATATATATATATATATATATATATATATATAGATAATGGTAATA